>NW_015386571.1:898400-967754 GCF_001527695.2 Protobothrops mucrosquamatus | reverse complement strand
TTAAATCCTTCCAGCCCTTTGTGCCATTCTGGTAGCAGCCCCAGACCAGCTGCAGTGCCTGGCAATTCCCCTTCCCTGTGCATCCATTTTGCTCTGGGCAATGTTCGTTGCTGGTTTTTCTATCATCTTGTGTTGATTTCTCATTCTTTAACCCTAGAAGCTCCATTCAATCCTTAATCTCTCAGTGGGCACTGCTTCCATTTTTGCCCAGATTGAGAGAAGCAAACACCCCTTACTTTCCCAGCCCCCTGCCCATACTACTGCAAATGCCCCCCTTCTTTTCCTTTCCTTTAGTTTTTTTTCCCCCAAAACATCTTTAAATTGCAAGGTAGGAACATTCCATGAAACAAGAAAAAAGTAAGGAAACTGAAGGTCCACTAAAGAGAGAAGATGGCAAGAAATAACAGGCAACAAGGAGAAAGCAGAACTGCTCAACTCATTCTTTGCATAAGTCTTCACACAAAAAGAAACTATAGCCCAACATACAAAAAAAAAACCACTGCAAAAGACAAACTAGAAACAAAAATTAAAATAAGCAAGAAAATGGTAAAAGAACACCTATCCGACCTTGACAAATATATATTGCCCGGACCCAACATTACATCCCAAAGTTCTGAAGGAGCTGACAGATATTATCTCAGAACCATTGAACCATATCTTTCATAAATCCTGGAGCACCGGGGAAGTACCTAAGGATTAGAAAAGGGCTGATGTGGTTCCCATCTTCAAGAAAGGGGGGGGAAAAGGCCCAGGAAACTATAGATCAATCAGTTTAACATCAATACCTGGGAAGATCCTAGAAAAGATAATAAAAAAAACAGATCTGTGAACAACTAGAAGCAAACAAATGTATAATTAGTAGACCACGGGTTCGTTAAAAACAGATCATGCTAAACCAATCTTATTTCATTCTTCGATAAAGTGACTAAACTAGTAGACCAGCGAAATGCTGTGGACGTAGTATACTTAGATTTCAGTAAGGCATTTGATAAAGTAGACCACAACCTACTCCTTGGTAAGCTAGAAAAAGGTGAAATAGACAACATCACCACCAGATGGATCTGTAGCTGGCTGGCAAACTGAACTCAACAAGTAGTTCTCAATGGCACCACATGCACATGGAGAGAAGTAAGCAGCGGAGTACCATAAGGTTCCGTCTTAAGCCCAGTACTCTTCAATATCTTCATAAATGACTTAGATGAGGGAATTGAAGGGGAACTCATCAAATTTGCAGATGACACCAAACTGACAGGAGTAGCCAACACCCCAGAAGACATACTCAGGATCCAAAAAGATCTTGACAAACTTGAACATTGGGCCCTATCCAACAAAATGAGTTTCAATGTGGAGAAAAGCAAAGTCTTACATTTAGGCAGGAAAAACCAAAGGTACAAATACAGATTGGGTGAGACCTAGCTCAAAAACAGCAACTGTGAGAGGGACCTTGGAGTCCTAGTGGACGATCACTTGACTATGAGCCAGCAGTGTGCAGCAGCAGCCAAAAAAGCTAATACAATCCTGGGTTGTATAAAGAGAGGCATAGAATCAAGATCACACGAAGTATTAGTACTGCTTTATAAAACACTAGTAAGACCACACCTGGAATACTGCAGCCAATTTTGGTCACCATATCACACAAAAAATGTTGAGAGTTTGGAAAAAATTCAGAGAAGAGCAACTAAGGTGATCAAAGGCCTGGAGATTAAAACATATGAAGAATGGCTGTGGATTTGGATAGTCTAAAGAAAAGAAGAAATAGGGGAGTAATATTCCAGTATCTGAGGGGCTGCCACAAAAAAGAGCGGGTCACGTTATTCACCAAAGCACCAGAGGGAAGGATGAGAAACAATGGTTGGAAACTGATCAAAGAGAGAAGCAACCTGGAATTGAGAAACTTCCTGACAGTAGGACAATTAACTAGTAGAACAGCTTGCCTCCAGAAATTGTGGGCGCTCCATCACTGAAGATTTTTAAGAAGAGAATAGACAGTCACTTGTCTGAGATGGTATAGTTTCTCCTGCTTGAGTAGGGGGCTGGACTAGAAGACCTCCAAGGTCCCTTCCAGCTCTATTCTATTCTAAACTAAACTGAATATCAGAGTCTCAATGCTACAGTAAGAGGAAAAGGGAGAAAAGCGTTTTAGAGGATATAATGTGGGAAGACAGCTGGCATGAACATGAACAATAATTTCTATTCGGACTGACAATGATCTGAAGCAGTTGGGCATGCACATACATGCGTTGGCAGCTATGACCTGCTTCAAAGTAGTTCCAGCATTCTTCCAAAAAGAGCTGCGGTATTAGCCCTTTGTGCTAACCAACTTTATGAAATACTGTAGCTCTCCTTTCAATGCTTTACAGCTTGCTCAGCAAGACTTGACAGCAACCATGATTCTGTGTGAAACCTTTCTCTGGTCAAATGGTCCATCTCCGCTTTTAAAGAAAGAATGCTGAAACCAGGGTATCTGTAGTGTAGGTTTATAAAAAAAATATTTCCTAATTTATGAGTGTACACACACACACACAGGAACCTAGACATGAGAGGAAAGTGGGGGGGGGGAGGGTAGTAGGCCAAAGTAGGCAACCATTGGCAGGATATCACTTATGAAAACTATACCATTACAGAGCAATTTATTGAGAACCCATATACTCCTTATAAGGAGAAAAGGGTAGTAGAATTATACATTATGTATAAATTCCACTGGTTTAAAATAAAAACGATATTTTGAACTGTGTATATTCTTAGAGTGTTGAGCTTTTTCACTAGGAAAGGAGGGACCTGCCATGTTGCCTTTGAAAATGTCTGTTAAGATTCTCGCTCAGAGCAACTCCTAATTCTTTTTTCATTGAAAGACCTCACATTACAGGGTCCACTCCCCAATTCGCCTTGGGGAAAAGTGCTAAACTTAACTGGGCTGGATTAGTAGTAAACCAGACTAGGAAATAAATAAATACATAAATAAATAAACCACCCCGGAACAAGACAGTAGCAAATCAGTTTTGTATACCGGCTAACAAAATTCTATTGACTCGTGCGTGACCACAAGGACATTTGCGCTGGATCGAAAGACAGTGGGGATCACTGCCTTTGCCTCCACCTCTCAGGACTCAGAGAAATCCTTTCTCTGCTTTCCTGCCTTTTTTCCCGTAAAAGAGTCTGAAGGGAAGAAGAAACGTCTGCTGCACACGCGTGTTGGAGATCCCCGAGGCACAAATCCGGCCGGGATTCGCGCGTCACAACTCGGGATAACCCTCAAGCCAAAGAACCTTTGCGCAGCCGCACTCGCACCCTCCGCGGGGCATGACAGAACAGGTAGGAAGACGCGAGACACCGACGAAGGACTAAACCAAGGGTAGTCAACCTTGGCTCTTTTATGACTCGTGGACTTCAACTCCCAGAATTCCTGAGCCAGCTTAGCTGGCTCAGGAATTCTGGGAGTTGAAGTCCACGAGTCATAAAAGAGCCGAGGTTGCCTACCCCTGGACTAAACCAAGGGTCTTCAAACTTGGCCCTTTTATGACTTGTGGACTTCAACTCCCAGAATTCCTCAGTCAGCGTGCCTGGCTGAGGAATTCTGGGAGTTGAAGTCCACAAGTCATAAAAGGGCCAAGTTTGAAGACCCCTGAACTAAACTAAAGGAAAAGCGTCAACTCCCGCTTCGCCTGCCCGTTTGAACGACGGCGCCTGCCCAGACTCATTGCCCCACGAAGCAATGGCGTATTTCCCTTCCAGTCCGTCCGTGACGTCACTGGCCTGTTAGATCACCTGATACGTTGTTCAACATGGCTGCGGCCATAGCGCTGGATGGCATCGGGAAGGAGGGGTTGCGCAGAAAATAGTAAAACTATTTTGTTCCCCCCAGGTGAGTCGGGCTGGAGGCGAGAACAGTTACCTCTTTTACAGGGCAGAGATTTGAGGGAACAAGGGAACCCTGAGAAATCAAACTCCGAAACTGAATCAGGGACCTTCATATCTGGGAAAGTTTTGCAGAGGCTGCTGTCATCAAAGGAGACGACGCGTCTATCAGCAAATCCAGACGGGCAGACCTTCCCCTGTTATTGCCTGCGTTTGCAGATGGTGGCTTACTTATGAGGGCGCGGCTTCGAAAAGTTTTCGAGGCGGTCAGCCCCCAGTGAGGCATTGCTTAATGTCCAGACTGTACCGTATAGTATTCCTCATTTGCCTAGGTATAGGATCACCCGATCTGACCTGTGGGAATCTGGACGACCATTAGATGGTGGCCAAGAGCTAGAGGAAAACAGTTCCTTTGTGAGAGCTAAACAGTCTGCTAGAGTTTAGAGGACTTTTCAGTGTACCTGTTGAAGAAGTGGAAATCATGTGAATTGGATACCTTTAGACCTCAGAAAGGATAGATGCTTAGAAATTTTGATTTAGTGGGGACTGCTATTTCTCATAGTTGCAAAAATAATATTGCAAACGTTGTTTGTACACAGTTTCCCAGCAGAATTAACAAAGTAGTAGTAGTATGTAGACAAGAATGGTTTTGCAAACTGTTATTGATTTGTGGTGCAAATTTTGACAGAGTCACTTAGGGCTTGGAAAGCTGGTAAACAACTGGGGAATCAGTCAATAAAGAAACTTTTCTCCACCTGCCTGTAGCTGAGTTAGAACAGAGAGAGTGGTGAATTTGGACTTTTAAATCAGAAAACAGTTATGTGGTTTTCTAGCTAGCTAAATTTTTGAGAAAGACTAAAGTTCTTTTTTTCGAAAATCTTTTCATTTTAGGAAACGCATAAGAAACAGCTTTATTTATATGTTTGTATGTATGAAATATATTTCAAAGTAGGAGCTGATGAATCGAGGTTTTGCCTTTTGAAGCAGGAAAATGTATCCATTTGGTAAGGAGGAAGCAGCATCCCTTGAACGACTCTTCTGGTTCTTCTCTGAATGTGTGCAAAGGGGAGACTGGGAACTTGCACGGGCCTGTGTCCCTCAGTTACAGCAGTTGCAGGATGATGGTTCTGAAAAGGTCGAAAAAATCCTTCATGCCCTAATAATCTGCCCTTCCCACTTGAGGTACGTTATATTCAATCACAAATGGGTGAAAGTAGAATGAAAAAGAGGATTTCATCATTTATAACGTGTAACAATGCAATCCTGTGTACATGCATATGGACAAGTAATTCTTAATTGTTTTCAGTATGATTGCCTACCTTGCAGGTAGATTTATAATGTACTGCAGCCTGAAATTATTTTTCATGTTCCATGTGGGCCAGCTAAAATTTATTTTGAGTTTCATGTGCACATTGTGGTTAAAGGCAGAATGAACAATCTGATGCTTAGAAGTAATGTGTAATATTTTTCAGGAATTAAAGAAACTACAGAGTTTTAAATCTGCTGCTGGTGCTAACATACTGATATTCGCAAAATTTGAATACTACTGTACGTTAGCGGTTAAACGGTTTACTACATTTTTAGAGTATATAAAATTGGTGATCTATTGGAACATGTAGGGAAATCATTTTCCTGGTAGTTACTCTGGAAAAAATATTTTCCATTATTCTTGAAATTAAATTGGATCATTTGCCACAGATTATCTAAAAGTGTAGTTATGGCAGATGGAAGAAGTCCACATGACTGGGGTCATAGAAAGTCACAGGAATGGGATTACAGTATGTACATATTTAGCTTGAGGTGAAATTTTGAGAATTATAGTTTTCTGGACTGTTGTGTAATTCCTGCTATGGTTGCGGTTTAAAACATGGTTAAGAGTATTTTTTTAAAAAAAGTGAACATGTAGTATGTAAATGTATTTTTGATTACACATTTTGTTTGTAGGAGTGAATCAAAGCACAGTCCTCAAAAACTTGCTTGGTTTTGGCTCCTTGTATTGCAGGAATGGCTATCACACAAACAGGTAAAGAAAAACATTTTAGTCGTATGTAGAAAAATACTATGTCTAGTGCAGAGAGAAATTTTGCAGTAGCAATGAAATATAGGAATCATCACTGGAGTAATTACAAGAAGTCTTAAGACTTCCTTTCAGTTATTCTAAGCAAAATAATAGTACTGGTTAGGAAGAAGTTTGGCAAATAATTCTGAACAATGCAAAGGAAAATGGATTGTGATTAAATAGGCATATTGCATTCTTACTTAAATTGCTTCAGTAGAAAAAATGCTTTTCTTTTTTTAAAAAAAGGTCAAAATAGTTCAGGTATTAAACCCAGAAAACTAAAAAAAATGGGTTGAAAAAAATTCAGCTGCAGTTTAGTGTTGTGGTTAAGGCATCAGGTTAGTAACTGGGAAACCATGAGCCCTCTAATAATGCAATTATTATATTTCACTATACTCCTGTAATGTAATTTTCATAAGAGGATATGCTCTTGAATTCTTGCTAAGGTACTCATATTTTTAAATTATCTTGTTCCTGTGCATTGAAAATCAATCTAACATGTAATTCCTGACTGTAAAGTTGCCATTACAGATTCACTTCTTGGCTTAATGAGAAATTTAGCAGTTGTAGTAAGTTAATTAAATAATCTGGGAGTAGCAAAAATAATTTCCCCAAACAACTGTATATGCATAGCTAAAATAAGTGGAATCCTTGAATCTGAGCCAAACGTGGGTTCATACATACCAGTAAATAGCCAAGGGAGCAATAGCAAATAAAATTGCAGTCCATTTGTTTCGGGAAATATCACAGTAAATGGATATTGATAGGTGGTGTTAAGCATCTGAAACTATATATCACAAAGTATGTAGCAATTCTTATTTGTACTTGCTATTTTTTTCTTACATTTTCTTATCTGTTCTTTAATAATTCTAGAAAACTGTCCCAGTAGCTCTCCAAAGAGAAACTGAATTCTTGCTTCTCCTAGAAGAACTGGAAAAGGATGTCCCATTTGTTGTTCTAAAGGTGTGGTTCCTTTTTAAGGATAACAGGTTGCTTCCAGTGCAGACATGTCTGAACACAGTATTGATTGCATAGAGGTTGGATGTGAAGTCAGAATGCTAATATAAGAAAATGAACTTTGCTGGATAGACAAGAGTGCTAATTTATTCATTGTTATACTTGTAAATGACCAACCAAGGAAGCTTTCTACTGTAGAATGTGAGGACATCAGGATCTTCCCATACATTTCTTTGAGGATCCATTGTTGAGAAACACAGTGCCTCTGATACAGGAAGAAATTATGGTCCCCATGCATATCACCAGCAACTGATAATTCCCTGGATTTATCTCAATGTTTTGAACTGTTAGATAACATTATATCATGTGGTAGTGACTCCTAGACCTTGATTGCACAATGTCAATAAGTAGTTTCTTTGATCTGTTATGAATCTACCACATTCCAGTTCAACCACAGTTCTAGTTACTATTTTGAGAGAGGAAAGGAAATGTCTTTCTTTCCATTTTTTATATTGTGTGTAACATTACATGTCCAATGTTACCTATTAAACATCTTTATACATGCCATATGCCTTCCAAATATAAGACTTTTTCATAGGGAAGTTGTTTTAGCCTTTTGAGCACTTTGATTGCCTTTTCCATGTATTTACTTTTAGTAGTTTTTCTTTCAAAGTGCAGTGATTACAATTTCCAAATGCTGCTGCACAATGGAATTGTATAAAGACATCATTATATCGGCAGTTCTATTTTTTTGTTCCTTTTCTAATAATCCTCAACATAACTTTTGTCTTTTTCAACAGCAGTTCTATGCCAAAATTTTAATTTGAAAGAACAGCCAACACCAGCTCACATCTCCACTGTTATATACACAAAATCAGAAGTTTTGTTCAGTTTCAGCAAGTGCTGAATATAACATTAGTCTTGTGGGCATGAAGGCTACATGAGATAGGCCCTGAAATAACTGATTTTAAAATCAGGATTTAGTGGCCGGATTATTGACTGGTTACTTAGATCATCAAGAGAGGCCTTTTTGAATAGCCTCTCACAGTCAGAAGATTACATCCTTGGATTTTTTTCTGTGTCCTTTCCAGGTTATAGAATATTCTCTCCAGGGAAATGTTTTGACGACCACTATTCTTATACTCAGGAAAATAGCAAACCCTACATCTTTTATTAAGTATTTAACTGAATTATTTTAGAATGACTAATTTGTAATTTTACCTCTGATTGTAATGGTTTTGTTTTATTTTTTTTATGAATCATTTGTATTTTAATTAATGCAAGTCAGCTTAAACTTTGTGTAGACGGAAAAATGAGATTAAAATTAATAAATAATAGGAATAAATAAGTGCTGAGGTGACAGCTTCTAGAATGTGTGAATCAGGAACTGACATTCCCTAACTGTGGAATTTGGCTCCTTTCACCTTTGGTTTCACTGAGTTTTCATAGCAGATAATGCAAGAAACAAATGATAGCTCTCTTTCAATACAACACTAGATGTCCTCATTGCAAGTATGTTCTCCCTTTCAAGTTACGTGCTTCAGTTCAGCACCCGGTTTTACCAAGATGGGATGTCATATAGCTAGAAAAAGCCAGTTTTGTGTAGTGGTTAAGGCATCAGGCTACAAACCAGAAAACTGAGTTCTAGTCCTACTTTAGGCACTAAGCCAGCTAGCTTACCTTGGACCAGACTTTCTCTCTTAGCCCTAGGAAGAAGGCGATGGCAAGCCACTCCCTAGAACACTTGTTAAGAAAACCTGTCCAGGCAGTCACCATATATCAACACTGACGTGAAGGCACATTATTATCAACATGATCATGGATGAGGGTGGACCTGAACCTGCTGAGCTTGCAGAAAGTTGAAGACTAGGAATTCTTAAGAATAAGGCAGTCTTCATTATGTGGATCTTCTTAATCATCCCTCCCCCACTGCGATCCTTCTTATACTGCAAAACCATTAAGATTGTAGAAAATGGGAACCAATACTTCAGTCTGGCACAGCGATGACAGTGATACCACTTCCTTCTGGGTGCTTGTTTGATACCCGATTATTTATCCCTACATCTAATCACAGTGCCGTTTTCTGCAGTGTGACATCCTGAAGGATTGAATTAGATTTCCTATTAATTCCAAGCCGCTATCTGAATATTATAGTCCAACACATATGGATGGTGCCAGACTCAGAAATACCGTCCTATGAATATCATTCGTGCTAAACAACCGCGAATGCAAGATTAGTTGAAGAACTAAGTGGTTTCCTTTGTAATACTGTCTGGTACCATGAAGATTTCTTGTAGTCTTGGAGGGAAACAAGGACATTTTCAATTCATCTTTCTTTTTCCTCTTTGATGTTGTATTAGTACCTTTGGGAATAGGCAGACCAGGGCCAGCTGTCTCATAATCATAGGGCTGGACCAGGGAATACAGCTAACTGCAACATTATCAGCTGCTAAAAAAAATGGTGCTTATAGACAAGTAATAGTTACATGACAGGGGCTTTTTCTCATTTCTACTGAGCAAATGCATTTGACCATTAATGCTTATTTGATATATTTTTTTCATATCTAATATATTTATGGAAGAAAATGTTCTTAGCTAGCTATTTTACCCCCCTTTAGGAACTTTATGAAGCATTTGAAGACAACCATTTGTTGCATAGGAAACAAAGAGATGGATCAGTACAGAAATTTGGTGTGGAGGTGATGTCTGCTCTTCAAAAAATGCTCTTGCAAGCTCCCCGGAAATTGCAAGCCATATTGGAACTTCTTCAGCGTGATCCTGTGGAATGTAGTTCTTCAGTAATACAAAGTGGCCTGCCACAGAATGTTTTTGTTGGCTTTCTTTGGGATTCACTCAGATGTTTGAAGCGTCTTCAGCTAAATCCAGAATTACTGGAGAGAGAGGGGAATAAAATTGCAGATGAAATCTATAACGCCCTGAGTATGTTGAATTTGAAGGGGGACAATCAGACGAGAGAGCTGAGGCTCCTCTGCAGAGAACTTCTGGATGCCTGTTGGGTTGAGAAGAGTCCTCTTAGAGAGGAGAGGCTACTCAGCTGCATGTTACGAAAAGACAGCCATGCCTTGCTTAGTCTCTTTGGCAGTGTATTTATTGAGAAGACGAAAGAGAAACTGTTGAGTCAAAAGTCACCAGGCAAAGGTTGGTTTGGTTGTATGGTCTGAGTTCTAACTGCACATTGTGGCCAAGGGGCATCATCCAGCCCTTGCCAGGATTCTGTGTGGTCCCCACTCCTCCAGATCATCTGAAGTGATGCCGGAAGACTGAAGAATCTGCAGCAATTATTGGAACGTTAGAGGCCACCATTCACTGAGCAGGTGGAGGGCTGCATGACAGGAAGGGTTTAATGATGTCACAGGAAAAGCTGGAGCATATTTTTTTTCACCTATTTTTTTTGGGGGGGGAAGGGGTGGAATTAAGGATGGAATAGACAGGAAGTCGTTTCATTTTCTATGCTATTCCCTCCCCCCAAAAAACCCACTCAAAATCATGTCTCTTAAATTTGGGGGCAAAATAGCTGAATTTTTATAGCACAACTTTGAACTGGTTTGAGATTGTTTTAGATTAGAAATTGATGCAATCTACTCCCAGAATGTATTCACATCCACTCTTATTTTAGCAAGAACCCTCCCCTTCAAAAAAAAACTTGCAATACTACAAATTGGCCATTTTGCTCCTGAATTTCAAGGGGATGACCATGGTATGCTGAGAGGAATCTATGGGTGTCTATACCTGATATAATAATTTGAAGGGGACTAAACTCTGGTCATTTAGGCTGAGTAAGAAGGGTATATCATTTAGATCAACTGAATCTAATCTAGTTGCTGATCTAATGAAGCATAGTGCATAAGGATGGTTTCAGCCATTTATTGATAGTTAAAACTTGTGTGTGGAATAAGCCACAGATCTTTAATATCTTTGTCACTAGCATAGTTGATCAACAATACAGAACTGAACGTAGTATGAAAAGAACAGCTGCTCTTGTGTTGTTTCTTATGCCTGCCTCTTGTGTTGTTTCTTATGCCACTGCAAGCACCAAGACTTTAAAAAAGAATTGCTTTCACTGCTAGTATAAGTCTCTGTATCTTGGCTATATGTGAAACTAATTATTATACTTCTGAATATTTCAGGTATACCTGAACATCCGGATGCTGAACGGGCAGTGATGGCATTGTTCTTGGATCATGAGCAGGCTTATTCTTGGAAAGCTGCTTATTTCTACTATCTTAGCAGCCACAAACACTTTTTGGAACAAATTCTGGTAAATTCATAATGAGATGTAAGAAATGTCGAATATGTTAATTGTGTAAATAGTACTATTTCAGAACTAAACCTGGCTCAAGATATTTTGCTGCCAGAAACAAAAAGCAAGATGGTGCACTTAATTCTACTTTTAGGAACCAGTGGAACTTATACTTTTTTAAGACTAGAAATGGGTCAGCACCCTCCCATGTTGGCTGTTTGGCATGGTCCAGATTGGAAAAAGAACCATCTGGAGTTCTCTGGCATAAATTATTCCAGAATTGATCAATCTTGCACAGCCCTAAGGTGGATATTCATGGACTCTGCTCCATACAAGTAGATACACGAGTTTTTTCCATAATCTCCTGTACTCCTGTAATAATTTCAAAACTGCTCAAGAGTATGCTTTCTCTGGATTATATTCATTCAGAATATTACAGTGTTTTCCACTAGACTCGTCTTTAGATCTTCCATTATTATCCATCGATGGAAAAATAACATGCAGTTCTCTCCAATCTCTCCATTTTTTATGTTCTCATACACATGCTTGCAGATAATACCAATTTATACTTTATGAATAAAAGAGCTCAAATGTATATCAGAATGTATGAATTTAATTTTATCAACAGGAATTTTCTGGCATATTAAACCTATACTTTCACCTTACAGCCAGACTTCCAGCATTCCATAGTCTTAGAATAAAGAAATCATTTTGTCCCCATAGATTACAGCATTAACTTTACTGAAAAGGGAAGACTTCTCAAGCCTCAGCAGATTACTGAGACAGGAATTCAGCTACCTCAGTCGCCTCTTGATATTGCTTGGTTGGACTCAGTGTGGCAGCTTAGAATCGGCAAAGATGCTGCTGCAGACCCTACACAAATCTCAGGCAAGTCAGAAATTCCTGCCCACGGGAGGAAAGCACCCTTTGCTCTTTTGACCCTATTTTGTTTCTCAAAAGAGAAGTCGAGAGAGCGGGTTCATTCACTTGTTTTTGAAGCAAGGGCTAAAGAAGATTATTTCCCCCCCTCCCTCCTTTTGTTTTTAACAGGGTTTCTACAATGACTCTGTATTAAAAGACTTCTGTGATGGGTTGTGTGCCCAGGTGGAAGTTCTTGAGTGGTGCATACAGCAGAATAGGTAACACAGCATGAGAATATTTGGCTTAATTTTTTGGTGAAAGATCTCTCCCCCTCCCAGTTAAACTTATTTGTGTTGAAATATAATGATAGTACTTATTTGTGTTGAAATATAATGATAGTACTATCAATAAACATTTGCGTGCTTGGCCTCTGGCTGTAGCTGTGAATGGAAAGGGTTGGTAGCTGTCTCTGGGTATGGTTGCAACCTTTGCAATTCTCACCTATATGTTTTACTAGCCATTCCTTCATTCACCTATGTTGTTTTAATTGTTCTATTTATCTATGGAGGTCTTTATCTCCTTCATCACTGTCCACTTAAGCAAATTTGTATCCTATATGTAATGTGATGGGGTCAACCTTTGGTGCAGTTCTACTGCAGAGTTAAATTCTTGGTGAATCATATGTATTCCGTAGGCTCCTGCTAGTGAACAAACCATTTTGTATTTTTTTTAAATTTATTTGTCAATTTGTTAATTCTGTTTGCTGCCTGTTTCGCCGTGGGGCTACTCTAGTATATATATATATAGGTCTGCCTTTGTCACTAAATTTATTTGCATTCTACATGTTGCTTAAATTGCTGTTTGATACTAAGGGCTAAAAAAAAGACACTGTGCAGTCTAACTTAAATCAGCTCTGGGAATGTTGTGTATCTTTATCTAGAAAAAAAATCCAGAGGTGAAACCAGCATTTGCTGATATTCAAATTATGCTTACTTTCTTTTTAGTAACTGCATCCCGGAGAAGGTTCTTCTGCAGCACCTTCACAGTTTGGAGTGCCATTCTTCCCTTTACCTTCTGTACCAACTTACAGACCTCTTGGCCTTGAATGAGGAAGCAGTAATTGAGCTTTTCCAGAAAACTCCAGCTAAGTACGGAGAAGTTCAAGGTAAATATATATAATTGTAAATTGTAATGCAGTTGGCCAATATTTCTTCTTTATTGCTTAAATGTTTAGTCCTGTTTCCCTTGTTTTAATGTTGTATTGCTCATCTTGGCCTTGCTATAGCTTTTTTGAGACCTTCTTGAATTTGGAAACTGCCAGGAAATACTAGCTTTGGCTGGTGAGGGATGGTGGAAGATGAAACATGGACTTTCCCACTTTGAGATCAAAACTATTTCTCCTGTTTCATGGAAGAAAACCAAAGGAACCTCTGGTCTTGGAAAGGAAGGACCAGTGGCTGTAGGATTTTGTCTTACAACTATTAACTTACTAGTTAGCAGCTGTTGACTCTTAAAAATCATGCATGCCAACGTTAACTAATGGCTAGTTTTTCTGTGTTCTCTTTTATTTTAGATTCAGCAGTGATGCCAGATGTTCGCCTTTTGAGTCAACAGCACAATCTTACTCTTTACCAGGCATCTTGTGCCATGAAGTATGCCACCTATGCATTGTGTGTCAAAGCGCATAGAGGCTCAAATTGCAGACACTGTGCAAACTACTTTGTCACTGAGCTCCCTAACGAACCTCTGGAGCGGAATGAATTTCCCAGTCAACCTCTCTATCCAGGTCTCGTAGAACCTGTAACTAAATTTTGTGTTGCTTTTTATTCACTCTGCCGCTAGCTCTTTTTGAAGTGAACTTTTTGATTTGAATGGCTTTGTTCAGAATTTTATTCAGTGAGGACTCAGGGGTAGTCATTGCAAATGTTATCTATTAACATTAACAGTCTAGTATTGCAGCACATTTTGATGATAATATTGGATAGCAATAGCACATAGACTTATATACCACTTCATAGTGCTTTACAGCCCTCTCTAAGCGGTTTACAGTGTTGGCATATTTAGATTTAGATTTAGATTTTATTAAATTTATACCCCGCCCTTCTCCCGGAGGACTCAGGGCGGCTTACAGCCAGTTTAAAACAAAGATACAATATACAAAATTTAAAAAGATTAAAAATAATTATATAAATTTGGCCGCTTCTACTAAAAATTTAATTTAAAAACCCCTCTAAAATACCCCTAGGCCAGTCCTGCCTGCTGAAATAACCAGGTCTTGAGGGCGCGGCGGAAGGAGGGGAGATCCGGAATCACCCGGATCTCTGGGGGCAGCTCGTTCCAGAGGGTGGGTGCTCCGACAGAGAAGGCTCTCCCCCTGGGGGTCGCCAGCCGACACTGTCTGGCTGACGGCACCCTGAGGANGCATTCTAACCAGTGTGCCACCACCACAGCTCCCTTGTACACGGATATTGTACTTCCTTTCTTTTATCCAACTTAACGTATTTGTGGGGTGTGCAAAGTTTTAGGGAATGGCTCTAATTTATAGAATTAGAGGATAACCAGATTCTGCATCATGGGCTCTCCTCACTTGTGGCATTCTCTATTTGGATGATACTATTTAGCCCAACTTTCCCCAACCTGATGCACACTGTGTGTGTTAAAATGACAACTTGTAGATTGCCAATCTTTAATCGATTATAAATCTCTATTTTAAAAAATATGGGCATTTCTATAAAAAAGTCCAACATTAAGTATTTAAAGTTTAGAAGAGACCTCTGCTTTGCAGAAAATAAAGTTTATAAGTACAGTAGAAGAATCAGACACTTAGGGCTGAGATTCCCCTGAATTTTAGAATATTGTCCATTAAATTGAGCTCAGCTTCTCCCTCTACAGCTATGGCCCAGCTCTCAGCCTTGGGATGAATATATCTGCTTCCAGGATGCCCAGGCTGTAGAATTTCTCTTATACAAGATAGAAGTGAGGAAATGGGTATAATGTTTGTTAATCACAGAGAAGTACATTATGGGAAAGTCAGCCAAATTTATTTTTTTTAACGACATTTCAGCTATTCTCAAACAGAGTTGTTGATTGGAGAAAAATTCTAAATCTGTTCACTTAATTGTTTTGTCTTCACAGAAACAGATTATGCAAGTCTCTTTCCTCACTATCTCTCCAAGTGTCAGAATTATTTAAGAAGCATACCTGCTCCTCTAAGGTTGGAACTCCTGGAAAATATATTCTCTTTGCTCTTTGTTTCTTCGCATGATCTCTACGGTGATAGTCTACAAGAAGATAATGCAGAAGATGCTGGCTTCAGGAAAAAAAGCCATTTGGGCAAGAGAGCAGAGCGTTGTACTAGCCAAGATTCATCCACCTCACCAAGTCCTCAGCACACTGTCAGTCCTGAAAGGAGAGCCCACGTGCCCTCTTGCTCTGCACACCAGGAGTACAAAGGAAGCCAAATGTTGCTCAATTTGGAATCAAAAAGCAGAAATTGTGATTCCTTTGGGCTGAGCTATTTGGATTTGAAACACTTCACTAGTAATATCTCTGGATTTCTGGTAGATGAGGAAGCGTTGGAAATATTTCTCAAAATGCTCATGGAGCATCTGAAAGAAATTGAAGATTCTTTTGTGTGGGATTCAAGACGCATCCCTACGTTGGAACTGGCTCACGATCTATCGAACTTAAATAGACATTTATCCCTCTTGAAATTGTAGGCACACGTCGTCAAGAGGTTCATAGAAAGACTTCGAGTCACCGCCGTGTCTTATCACGAGTCGTTGTTTTTGTGTCCATTCTTAATAATTCTCTAAAATGAGGAATTTGGTCGCCAAGAGTTGGATACCCAGCGCTGGGGTAAACCCCAGCTTCGACCATTTCACGGGGGTCGCCAAGCAAGGCTGTCCGCCATTTTTTTTTTCCTTTTCCGGCGGGTGCCTTACCTCCCTTGAGCTGGGCCAGCTGGTGGTCAGCCTGCTCCGTCTCTGCTGCTTGCCAGCTATGACTCGGCCGGCGCAGGGGGCGGAACCACGCATGTGCGGCGCTCCCGGGTAGGGAAAGTCCTCGACTTACGACCAGTTGGGTAGTCCTCGACTTACGACCGGTTTAGTCCTCGACTTACAACCGGTTGGGGGGTCGCGGCATTAAAAAGGTTGAGAACCACTGCCTTAAACTATCAAAAAAGGACAGGTGCTTCTATTGGTGACAGCTTAAAAAGAAGTAGTTTTATATCCAATGTGGAGAAAGTCAAGAAATAGATGTATGTACAGATGAACCTACAAAATATAATTGCTTTGGAAAAGAACAGGGAGAAGATAGAACAGTGTGATGTATTTCTATTTTATTACAAAATGTTATCTCTCCTATGTGGGCCTCTAAACATATTGTATGATGTACCCCAAGTATTGGGGCTGATGTGTTAACGATAGTTCATTTTGTCTTCCCCAACCACACCTGAGAGAAATATATTTGAATGTAGCAAAGTTTTAGAAGTCTCTGAAAAGAAGACATCAGTGGATCAGGATGTATTATTCCTTGGTGAAAGCTTGATTATGATGAGCTTCTTCCGGCTAAGATGCATCACACGATGCAGCCATATTTCTGCCTTAAACAAAGAAGCTGTAAGGAAAGTTACCCAAATAGAGATAGAGCAGAAGTCTCAGTATTTGCAACTCTTTTGATCTAAAGGACCTATTCTGGAGGCTTGTGACTGAAGGTATTCTTTTATATTCCTCCGTTTTAATAATCATTTCGCAATTTCAAGAATCCTTCCTTTTCCTTTTCTTAGCTTATTTGCCATGCATTCCCACTGGTTTCTTTCACAATATCCTTTCAAAAATATATGGCACTTTTTAAAGTAATTTTATTAAGAATTCTAATTGCATCAATAAAAACTAATACAAGCAAAAAAAGAGAAAAGAACAGAAAGAAAAAAGTAGAAGGTACAGAAAACAAAAAAAGGAAAAAAATGAAGAGAAATTGAAGAACAAGAAAAAATAAGAATATAGTAAAGAAAAAGAAAACTGTATAACATCATTTTCCACGTTCATCCCAAGTATGAACAATTTTAGTAACTTATCACATGTTCCTAAAATAGAAGAAATCATTTCTTTTTCTCACATTCCATCTCTTATCTATAAACAAATCCATAAAACGTAATCATTTCGCCCTTCATGTCAACAAAAGTCCATTAAGAGTTACCAGAGGTAACAGCATATCTATTTTAGCCTTGATCAAATAAATCAATTTTATATTCCTTTCTTCTGTTTCTAGAAAACTAGATCTTTAGTCACCTCAAATAATGTCATAAAACATGGTTTCTTTTCATTTTTTCTTTGTTCCTTCTCAGAAAATTCTTTAAAACAAGCCTCTTGTAATCCCAGCATAGGAAAATTATCCAGGTCACTCTCTTTGTTCTATGTAGATTCCTTTTAATTATTAAGATATTAGCCTGCTTTTATTATGACCAGTGTAACATATTTTTCTGGGCCATTCTTATAGCCCAACATTTTTAAAATCTATTTTCAATTTAGTCTCAATCTTGTCAGATACAACTTGTTCCTCTTCCATAGCATTTTTTAGATAGAATCTATCTACAGAAACAGATGGCTCTAAACCTGTCGGACACCCCTATCTTGTGGTGTCCTCTTAAAAAGCAACTGCCAGGAGCACTTGTGTGCAAACCCAAGTCCTTTCTTTGTCCAGAAAGAATTTATTGAAGAACCAGTTTACTTACCAGCTGTCTTTGGCTCTGCTTTTCATGGAGCCATCTTAAATTTGCTATTTCTTCCCTGAAAGTCCCCAGAAACATAATGGAATTCTGAAAAACAAATCTAATTTGCCCTCAAAATGAAATGGGGAGTTTGCATAGTGTATTTTAACTTTTAATAACTTAATTCCCTAACCTTAACCTTGGTGTAAAATGATATTATATACATTAAACTAAGATAGCATGTTTATACCTTTTTTTTTTTTGCTTTCATCTTAACGTATTTGTGATAAAGTGACAATTATACAACAACTTAATGGTGTTTTTGCAGGTAGTCATCGTGGTCCAACTAGAATAAACTATAATTTAACCAAAGCATCCTTCTTGAAAAAGCATACTCAGTCTCAAAGACAAAAGCCAGGTAAAGTGGTAGAAATAGCTAAGAGTCTTATATTACTTGTCACAGATGTATTGCTGCTTCTGCTAGTCAGAACCTCATGGCTCTATGAGATTCTGATCATTTATCTATTCTATATCTCTGTAGTGAATGAAGATGGCCTTGGAGGACAGGGAAGACCCGCTACCAATGCCATGATCAGATAAATGACACTTGTGCCCAGGCCAAGAAAATGGTTTCTGAAAACACCTCAGATAGTCCTCCTCTCCAATTCTCATGAAGATAAAAGAGGGAGCCAACTAGACACACCCTGCAGACCTAAAGCTTTTGTTAGAGCTACTTTTATTAGAACAATCATAATAAAAGGATGTTGCAAGCCTCAATGTGCTACTTTTCCTCCCCTTTTTAACTTCATAGGAATTGGGGGAGGGGCCCTGTCCTTCCATCTTTCAAGAGCATGTTCTTTATTCACTACAATATCATATGGCCCGTGCTGGTTCATAATTGCAATCTTAAATTGGGGGTATCTAAGAAAAATTATACTATATTCAGTATTAACTATAGATTTAGGTGCAAAGACAAAATTAAAAAAAGAAGCGGATGCTTCCGAATAGACTCCATGGATCTAAAATCTTGGGATCTCCTATCTCTCTAGCTCAACAAAAGATTCTGATTAATCCAAACATCCAGAATAACTGTGTTGGAAACACTGTTCAGCAGTGCTTAAGAAGGAGCTTGCTTTGTCCAGGACAACCTAGTTGAGTTTACTGCAGCTGAATTTTAAAGTGAATTTGCTTCTTAGAAATAAGAAAATTGCCACTTAATTCTGCAGTGGTTAAAGAACAGGGTGGGAACTAGTCACGATTCTATGCGTATAATTATATTAGACGTGATCATAATAAGAAATTACCTCTTATACAGAGTATCGGGGAGAACAGAGTCCTCCAAATAGCTGTTGCTGTAAAACATTTTGTTTCAGGGCAGACTATTTTAAATGTTCTTTCTCCTGTGTTATATCCTGTATTTGCATAATCTGGAGACCAATACTGGATATTTTGGGCAGTGGCTGTGCTGTCTTGAAGTTAATATATGAGGCCAGTGTGTAAAATAAAAGTTTGTACAAATTAGATAAATTGTACAGAATATCCTAACACAGAGCAACTTACAGTACTCTGCGTATGAATTCGCTAAGCCAGCCCAAGGTAATAATGTAAGACTTGCTCTAGACTGGATAACCTTTAGTTTTAGCATGGATCTCTCAGTTAGTCTGTAGACGCTGTAATGAAAGTAAAGTGATATGCTTCACTCAACTTTTTCTTTTCTTTTTCCTGCTTCAGAACACAAAAGAACCTCCCTGGAGAGCTCCAGCAGTGAATTAAGTAGCACCAGCACATCAGGTATGGAAGAGCTTTCTTGGTCACGGAACCCCATGTGGAATGCTTATTACCTGAGAGAGCTTGTAAAACCTTTAAGTGTGTTTTACAAAATGCTTCATGTTTACTCAGTAAAGCAACCTATCCATTTGCAAAATTCGTACAGTTGCTTTGAAAGGTGCAGTTGCTGGGAAGAAAGCAAAACCGAGCGGATTGTGTGTGCTGATCCACGTGGAAATAGCCAAGGGTGGCTTGCAGTGCAGGTGTACAAGCCCTGCAAACAAGCTGGCATTGACAGTTCGAAGAGATGCTTTACACACAGTCCTTCCTTTCAGAGGCTTTGCCTTTTCTCTTGCATAAAGCTAGTCCTCGACTTACGACCACAACTTCTGTTGCAAAGCGGGACCTTTGTTTAATTGAGTTTTGCCCCATCTTACGACTTTCTTGCCACAGTTGTTAAGTGAGTCACTGCAGTTCAGTTAGTAGCGTGGTTGCTAAGTGAATCTGACTTCCCCGTTGACTTTGCTTGTCGGAAGGTTGCAAAAGGGGATCACATGACCCCCCAGGACCCCGCAACCGTCATAAATATGAGTCAGTTGCGCCAAAGCATCTGAATTTTGATCAAGCGACCATGGGGATGCCGCAACGATTGTAAGTGTGAAAAATGGTCATAAGTCACTTTTTTCAGTGCCATTGTAACTTCGAACGATCACTAAACAAACTAAGTTGAGGAGTTACCTGTATTTCCAAAGGCAGCTTTGGTTTCTAAATTATGGCTGAGTTTTTTTTCTTCTGTAAATGCTTGTGAACATGCAATCTGTTTTGATATTGTGGCTTTCAAAGATACAATTAACAGATTGTTAGATAGATAGATAGATAGATAGATAGATAGATAGATAGATAGATAGATAGACAGACAGACAGACAGACAGACAGACAGACAGACAGACAGACAGACAGACAGACAGACAGACAGACAGACAGACAGACAGATAGATAGATAGATAGATAGATTCATTCATTCATTCATTCATTCATTCATACTGTACTACGGAAACAGCCATTGTAAAGAGTGACAATTATACTTTAGAACTAATCAAAACAAACAAAATTACTTTTTCCTATTATATTTTGCAACCATCTGATGGTGACAGGGGTTGTTCTAAAACTATTCCTCCTTGTATTGGTATTTTTCTTGGGGAAAGGAAAATGTGTAGGGCATTTTTTGTTTATTTGTTTTTAGAAGGCAGTGCCGGTGCCTCTTCTGACTGTAGCGATGCAGAATATTGGATAAAGCCTTCAGAGAATTCCCTCATCCCAGCCATGCTTTCCCCACCAGAATCTCTTCTTGTTGCATGCATCTTGAGAGGAAATTACGTCGAAGCTCATCAGGTAATGGCTGGTTTCTAGTTGGATTCCTGAATAGTACTATAAATTTCTACTCTCTCCACAGAGCCTTTAGAAATTCATACCCCATTATTCTGATCTACTCCTTGTGCATTATGTACTCCAAGGAGTCTCTGGAGGATGTACTGCTAATTGAGAAAAGTGAGCTATATTTTTGTCAGAGTGTGTATTTGATGGCAGAAGGGCAGAAGAATGACCTAAGGTTTTCATTATATGGAACATTTTAAAACCTAATCCAAAATTAATCTGGATTAACATTTTAGTTACCCCCGGATTAGCATTGTTTCTTCAGAGAAAATAGTAGAGATCTGTCCATTCAGATAGGCAATAATATGTTTGTTTGTTTGTTTGTTTTAAAAAACATTATAATACGTAAAATTAAAGGCAATTGGGAAAGATTGAATTACCCAGCTGAAATTTCTTTATTTGGCTTATCAGACTGCCTTATAAAACTTCTTTGTATCCTTCCAGAGAAATTAGAAAGGTTTATTGGAATAAAGCTGAGCGTATTATTTTTTTTGTGCCAACAATTAAATATATTTTAAAATCTTACTTAACAAGCATGCGTTGCCTCTTAACTCTGTAATATCAGGTTGCTGTTATGTTTGATTTGGAAACTTCTGCTTCCTACGGTGAGCTAATTTTCCTGGAGCGTTACCAAGAAGTGATTGGGGAGCTAGCAAAAGTGGAACACAAGATTGAACATCAATCATCGGAGGGATCTGGAAACCTAAAACAGACCGGCAGTGGCCGTTCAACTCTGCAGGCTATTGGAAATGCAGCAGCTGCTGGTAAAATTTGATTACTCATTTTAACAAATGAGGCCCTGGGAAATGAGACTTCACATACATATGTATGGTACATATGTAACTTCAACAGAAATATATTTCTATCTGCTATATATTTTATGTGAATGAGATGGAAGAATAAAGTGAGTATAGATAGCTAGTGAGCTGTATGTTGCTTAATGACGTAGAAGTTGCGCAGATAAATTGTTGAATCTCTTTCTCTCCCTGCAATTGATTATGGAGGACAGATTTGGGATATTGTATTACAGCAAAAAAGGGTTTCACTTCCCTCTACAGTGGTACTTCGGTACTCTTCATTAATTGATTCCAGGAGGTGCAATGAGTACCAAAAATGATATGAGTATCAAACAAATTTTTTCCCATAAGAAATAATGTAGTGAGTCACATGGCAGCCGACATCAACAAGTTCTAGCTTGGCACTGAGTACCAAACAAACGATTAGAACCAGAATAAAATTTTCACATCAAAATGCATTGAGTACCAAATTCAATGAATTTCAAAGCAGTTGAGTACTAATATGTTAGAAGTTATTAGTTCAAGCATGTTTTCTCTATCACTGGCTTCTGTTCCTCATTTTTTCCCCCACTCGCCTACTGTGTACATATTGTATATGTGCACGCAAAGAATACTACTAGTAATAGACAAACCAAAGCAAATCAAAGCTCTCATCCAAATTCAGACAACACACTGTAGAGCAGGCATGTCAAATTCGCGACATCACATGACGTCGCGTGACATATCGCAACTTTTTCCCCATTGCCGGCAATGGGGTGAACGTGGTTTTGGTGTGACGCATCCGGCCCGTGGGCCGGCAGTTTGACAGGCCTGCTGTAGAGTGTTACTATTGGAATTTCCTGGTTTTCATCCCCCATTCTCACCTGCTATAAGATCAAAGGAGTGCCTGAATCAGTTTGAAATAGGAGAAGTACAGTAAGGACTTGGAAACTGAAGAAATTCGGTGGGACTGTCTTATGTATGCAGTCATGTATTTCTACGCTGATAAGATCTTTTTAGGTCCAAGTCTTTATAACTGTAAGACATATTTCCATTTTGCTAACAGAAACAGAAAAATGAAAAGCAATGGTTGTGCTCTCCTCAGTTTCAAGTAAAACCACAATAAACATTAAAAAGTTGCGCACTTCTGAAATTAGGCAAAGTGGAAGAAAAACCTAAAGAAGGCTTGAGGACTGAAAAACCTGTAATAAGTCCCAGATCCTTTAATACAATTTTCATTTTTGGTTTCCCAAGGGATGGTGTTTTACTCCATTTCGGATGTTACGGATAAGCTGCTTGCCCCTTCAGAAAGCCTTGCACCTGTGCTCCAAGAGAACTTCTGGACTAGCAGCGTCCAACTGGAATGTACTGACCCTTTGAATAATATTCTGGAAGACCTTTGTCCTTCTGCTATGGCCATATTCGATTTGGCAACTACCCAGTGCAATTTATGGAAAACCTGCAAGCAGCTCTTAGAAACAGCCGAGAGAAAATTGCAGAATAGCCTTGAAATCAAAGGTAAATTTCTCTATTCTGTTTAGTGCTGGGGTATTTTAAAAATTCAAAGAAGTTAAGTAAGGAAAATAGTGGTAAAGTATGTATATAATTCCACTAATATATCTTCTTCCTGGATTGTCATCTTATATCTAATAATAGGCAGAAGACTTGATTCCGATCACCAGAATCCTGTTGACTTGAAAGGTTTCCCAGCAGTTCTCCAACAAATAAGTAAAATTATCAACATACCACAAGGACAGCCCAAATCAGGTAATTTTTTTGCTTTGGGTCATTACTTCATTCACACGTACACTATTCTCCATTCTTATAGTTGTGTTCTGGTACCGCTTCCTAAGGAGCTCATTGGGGCCTCTTTAAATAACCATCTTTTCATGAATGAAGATTTTTTTTTCTTTTGCTTCCTGTTTTCATTGCTCTTCCTGAGGATCTGTTTTTATTGTATCATTGAGTAATTATTTTGAATTTAGTTTCATGTCATTTAATCTCTTCTAATTTTTAACATTTTTACTTTTTAAGGTGTTTTCCTTTTTTATTGCTCTTACAGTGTGTAAGATTTGTATTGTCATTATTGCTAGATATTTTGAAATGCTAGGAAAAGTGAGATGTAAACACAGGTATCCATAGCTAGCCATAGCAATGGAAAAATGATGTGTTCTGTGTTGTCACAACACAACCCCTGCCCTTCCGCTCTTGTGTTCTGGTGCCACATACAAGCACTTAGGTTGTGGAGATTGTGTTGTATTGTTTTCCCTGCTACCCCAAGCTCCTGTAAAATTCTGTCCGCCACCAAATAAAAGGCAAAAAGCTGCCAAAAAAAGCCAACACAGTGCTAGGCTGTATTAACAGAGGGATAGAATCAAGATCACGTGAAGTATTAATACCACTTTACAATGCCTTGGTAAGGCCACACTTGGAATACTGCATCCAGTTTTGGTCACCACGATGTAAAAAAGATGTCGAGACTCTAGATAGAGTACAGAGAAGAGCAACAAAGATGATTAGGGGACTGGAGGCTAAAGCATATAAGGAAAGGCTGCTGGAATTAAGTATGTCTAGTTTAATGAAGAGAAGGACGAGGGGGGACATGATAGCAGTGTTCCAATATCTCAGGGGCTGCCACAAAGAAGAGGGAGTCAAGCTATTTTCCAAAGCACCTGAAGGCAGGACAAGAAGTAATGGATGGAAACTAACCAAAGAGAGAAGCAACCTAGAACTAAGGAGAAACTTCCTGACAGTTAGAACAATTAACCAGTGGAACAACCTGCCTCCAGAAGCGGTGAATGCTCCAACACTGGAAGTTTTTAAGAAGAAACTGGACAGCCATTTGTCCAAAATGGTATAGGGTTATCTGCCTGAGCAGGGGGTTGGACTTGATGACCTCCAAGGTCCCTTCCAACTTTATTATTATTATTATTATTGTTGTTGTTGTTGTTGTTATTGTTATTAAATGTTTTCAGTCAAACTGGTTTTTAGAGTGCATGTATATTAAAATATCCCTATTATATATACACTATGTTGCAGGTCTCCCATTTTTTTAAATCAGTTACATTAAGTCTTATCTTGTGTCCTCACTTCTAGATCACTATTAAGAATCCCTCAACAGTGACTGGTTTACAAACTGTATTATAAACATAGATGTCTTTGGTATCAACAAAGCCATTCCTTGCTTGCATATACAAAAATATAAGCTCAGCAATTAAAAAGACTCGGCACCAAGATTGGTTTCCTTGATTATCTGTTGGTTCCCTGGTTGCCAACTGAGAGTTGCCAGAAGGGTACTTGTGGAAGATAATTTTTGGCAGTCCATTTTGGAAAGCTTGTTTTCAAACTTGGCAACTGTAAGATATGTGGATTCTGCTTCCCAAATTCCTCAGCCATACATCTTAACATTGCCAAGTATGGAACAAATTGGTTTAAAGCATTGCCCATTTTCTGTGTCTCCTTGCATATGCTGCTTCTGCCCGCCCCTCCTCCCTCTTCTTCCTTCCTCTTCTTCCCTCCTTCCCCTTCTTCTTCCCCTCCTCCTCCTCCTCCTCCTCCACTTCCTCCTCCTCCTTCCTCTTCCTCTTCCTTCCTCTTCTTCCCCCCTTCCCCCTCCTCCTCCCCCTTAAGTCAGTGCTGAACTATAAACTCTGGTGTATGAACCACACAAAGAGCTGATAGTAGGACGGTTTGAAAGAATTCATTATTTCACCCCATTTAATTTCTTTCATGTGTTTTTGCATATGTGTTGTGTGTCACAGGTGAGACTGAAATGTTTTATCTTAATGAATTTTCCCACTGTTTTCTAACAGAAATTTCTGATGAGAAAATAAGTTGTCATTTCCACTGCAGCATTGTGGATTTGCTGCAGACCTGTTACCCAGATCTCACTGCAGACTGTATTACTAATCAGCTTGTTTTGTCACAGCATTTGGATGAAATCCTGCAAAATCTGGCACATGTAGAAGATTTCCCAGGTAACATATGTGGGTGAACTATTTTTTCTGCTCATGAATTTTTTTTTTATGAAGAAATTTTATTGGTTTTTTCATTTTTACATAAAAGGGCTTGAGAAACAACGTGGTAATTGGGCTATCAATTATCCAAGAACAAAATCATACATATATCACACAGATTAATTCCTTAAAAGTTCCCTCTCTATTTCCCATATATTATTTTACCAATTAAAATTATTACATTTATAAAAAAAAAAAAGCTCAATCAATCCAATTGGTCATCAATCACATTTCAATTATAAGAATCCAAGTCCTGTTTTTAAGCTTTAGTATTTTAGAAATTACCATATTCCAATTAAGCTTATGTAGACATATTAACACTTCGGGCATCCCTCTTTTCTCTTTTCCCTATCATGATGATTCTATCTAACATAAATATACTATCCCAAAAAGCAACATCCTTACATTTTTTTAAATATAGCCTATTGCTTAAACTAATACATCATTTATTAATATTATTATTTCTCTTATCACAAATACCTCCTCTTCTCCCTCTATTACAAAATAGTTATCTTGGTTAAAATAAAGATATCAGTCCAAAGAACTACATTTCTGTCTATTTTAAATATATATTCTATCAATCAATTAAGTAAAATTTACCCCTCCAACTATTTATCATCTCTAATACCAAATATTATTACAAAAATATCATTTTACAGAATCATCTATTTCATTTGTTGTTAAAACAGTCCAAGTGTCAACAACCTTTTTAACCCATTCAGTGGAATTTTAAACCACATTTTTAAACTTAACTCTAGCTTTCTTTCTATGCCAAACCGGTTTCCAAGATAAAGCCTCAGCATCATCAAACCTCAACATTTGAGTAAAGCTATTTCTCAATACATCAAAATAGTCAAAGTTCTCTTCTCTTTCTTCCAATATCGTTTGAATAGTATAGTCAATTTTATTCCTTATTAAAGTTGCTAGTTGATTGTCCATATTGTCACAATTTTCAATAACTTGTACCTGAATGTCAAGCTCTGTTATTTTTGGGAGATCAAATAGTTCAGTTAATGTTATTCTTTGATCGTCAATGTTCTCCATAGGTCGTAAGTAGGGTTGTGTAGAATTAATTTGCTCAGTAGTTTCTACTGTAAGTTCATAATGGAATTGTAAGTGCAGTTCCTCTGTCTCATTCAGTTGTATAACTCGCTGAATGGGAACCTCTCTAGGGTTGCTCTGTTCTTCCTCCGTTATTCTTTGGTCTGTAGTTTGAACCGATGGTTGAAAGTCAATTTGTGGTTCTCTAGTATCATCTCTGATTTTTCTCCAAGATTTGATATAAGCTTTCATATAGTTTGTAGTTTCCAAAATCTTTTCCAATATAAGTTCACAGTCGAGCTGTGGATAAGCTTCTTCCATTTCAATGGTGAAATAGACTTTGATCAAGAACAGTCTTTGATCTTTTAGTGGAGGCTATATTTCAAAAAGGTCAACAAATATCCACCTATACAGTTGTAATGGCACTTTTCGCCACAAGATGTCCTCAGTGGACTGTAAACTCTTTCTTCCAAGTAGGTAAAAGTTTATCTCTTCCGGGAAACATAAAAAGCAAAAGCAGGTATCTTCAGTATAATAGATAAAGTAAAAAATATAGCGTTTCTTTTTTATTTTTTTCAGGGCCCTTAGGTATTCCCCCCCCAAAAAAAATCAAGTAGTCAATAAAACTTTAACTATTTTAGTTCTTTTAAAACTTTCTTTCCCAAGTAGACAGGGAAGTGATCAAAAACTTTTTACAGACAAATAGTCAGGACAGAGAGAGGGAGGAAAGGTCTCACCCGGATTCACCATGGTGGTTCTTTATGCTTAGATGATTTTCTGACTTCAGCTGGCGCAGCAAAGTGATCGGCCATTTTATTGGCCGATCTTCTCCGTTGGCCCTACGGAGTTAGCTCGGACTGTAGGGGGAGCCGCAGCCGAGCAAGAGCCTCTTCGACGGTAGTCGCCCCTCCAGGGCGATTTAAGACCCGCATAAGGGTCTACCGGCGGAGGGAAAACAGCCAACCAAGAGAGAGATCTCTTTGTACAGCTGAACGTGCTGCGATCCGGAAGCAGAAGTCTGCTCATGAATTTTTAACTCTATTAATCTGGTTCGAAATGTGTTCAGATTTATGCCTCACCTGCATAAAGCTCAGGGCAGCTTTCAAAAATAGGATTGCAGTTAAAATAGGATTTAACATTTCAAACAATAAAAGAACTTTTAAACCCTTGAAATATAACAATATAGATATAATAGCCATTTTTTAAAAATTCTTTCAGTTTAATATTACTGTAAATGTGGGAGATTTCTCTTATTGATGGAAAGAGTTGGATTTCTTAGATCTGTAACATCTAATCCTTTTTGTTTTTATAGACTCCAAAGGAAGCGTGCTTGCTTCTTTGGTAGAACAAGCTTTTCTGAAACCAGCAGAATTAGAGGCACATCCAGTTTGCGGTCAGATCAAACATCTCCTAAAAATCTTGGACCAATACGCTGTGACCATGCAGGAGGGCTATAGGCAGACGGCCTATGTACAAACATTTTTTGATTATATTAACAAGCTGGCTGCCATTATCTTTCGAAGCCTCACGCCAGAAATAGGTGAGAGATTGCACCCTATTGAAGCAAGGTATGTAGGTTTAGTTCAAGAGGATCCACTTTTAATATTGAAAGAAAGCAGAACAATAAAGAGCAGAAAAATAACAGATTCATAGGAACTTTAAATGATTGCATTCACCTTTGTCTATATTTCAGTTCACACTGAACTATTCAGCTGTTTTATTTTATTAAGACAATAGGTAAAATCTATAAACTAATTTGCAGATTCGTAACAGAAATTGGAATACTCTAAAAACATCATAACAAGCTGTCAACATTACTGCTTGTCAAAAGATGTGGAAGTTGGGTTTGGGGGCATACAATGAAATGAAGTCCGACCAATACATTATTTTTTAATAACTTTATTTGCTTCTAGATCAATCTGCAGATATTCAAGTTGGAAATCCATTTATTTTGCTCCAACAAAGTCCATCTCACTTGCTATCCCAGCTTCTATTTGGGAAACAGATTGTCCCTGACAGGTAAGGGTCTTTCATATAAGATAAGATAACTATTGGAAATAACAGTAAAAATATGACACCCGTGTTACCGTGTGTAGTTTTTACTTTAAATCAACGGGCGAGAGTTTCACTTTGTGTATGTACTGTGTGTGGATTTGTATGATACTTGTTGTATACATATCTGGGTGTAGGGATGTATATGCATCGTTATTTATAATTTATAACAGGTAGAACTATATATAACGGAAGAAGGAAGCTTGAGAGTTCGCAAGGTTAATGCTGTATGGAATGAAACTCTGGCTGAATCTGGATGTTCTGCTTCGGATACCACGAAGCCTCCTCCCAGAAGGTAACAAGGAAAACAGGTCGTGAAGAGGATGTGTAGTGTCCCAGATAATCTTACGGACCCTGCTCAAGCAGCCCTTCTGTGCTATGTCCTGGTGGGAGGGAGGGAACTGCCAATGATCTTTTTGGCCATTCTCACCACTCTCTGCACCGCCTTCCTGTCTGAAGCAGTGAGAGTGCTCAGTGGCTGAACATGCTTCTTTGGAAATATTACAGATAGTTTTTGTTTAGCAACTGCTTTGGAAAGTGGCCATTTGCAAATGGCAGCAATAATAAAACCATAGTCAATGGTGGTAAAAAAAATCATTTCCCCAACCAACATGCACAATTATGTTCAGATTTGTGCACCTGACTACACTGCACGCTGGAGTGGAATTAATTCTGGCATAGTATGAGAGAACTTTATCTGAATGAGGCAGCAGCAACCAGCAATCTTTGCAGCATCTCTCTTTCTCTTTCTTTGTCTTTCTCTTTTTTTCTCTTTCAATCACGTGTTACTTAGTGATCGTGTTACCAGAATCAATTGCAATTGTTAAACAAGTACTGTGTTGTGTTGACTTTAGATCACTAAGCTTTTGTTACAAAAGACTCCACAATCACCTAAATACAATTGCTGTTAAATGATTTGGCATGTTTTTGTTGTAGTAATAGCAGTGTCAGGTATCTCAGTAGAGTAGTTTATATACATTGTTTTCCACTGACGTAAAGCACAAGTAGTCCTTGACTTACGATCATTGATTTAATGACCGTTTGAAGTTATGACAGTGCCCCCAAAAAGTGATTTATGATTGGGCCTTGCACTTACAACCATTGCAGCATTCCTGCTGCCACATGATCAAAATTCAAGTGCCTGGCAACTGACTTGTCTTTATAACAGTTGCAGCATCCCGTGGTCACATGATCTCCATTTATGATCTTCCCAGGGGGCCTCTGACAAGCAAAAGGAACGGAAAAGCTGGATTCACATAATAGCCACATGATTCACTTAACAACTGTTAAAGTGGCAAAAGAGTTGTAGAATTGGGTGCAATTCAGTTAATGACTGACGTTCCGATCCCAATTTGTGGTCATAAGTCGAGGACTACCTGTAATTTTGTTTCAACTGTTCTAAATATTAATGTGGTTTTCCTGTATGGGATCTGAACAAGTAATTTATACATGCCCTAGTATATAATCCTCAAATGTAGAACTGAGACTGAAGTCAGTACTGTATGTTATTTGGAGGTAATGTTAGATGCTATGATAAAAGATAAAATATTTTTCAAAGTCTATTTTTGTATACTAGGAAAATTAGGGATTATAGCAGAGAATGTCAAATGAGCTTCATAATTAACATATGTTATTTACAGCACAAAATCTTCTGAAACAATCTTTCTGACATGGTGAAAACAACCGTTATAAAGAGATGCATTTTTGCATGATCCACTCTCTGATCTGTCAGTCTTCCATATAGAAATACTTATTATTAACATGGGCAATGTTAAACTCGGGTTATTCCGCACACATATTATGTTCTATAATTTCTATATAAATCAGCACTGAATCTGTTCTAGGCTCTTAGATGTATGGCAATTAATTAATTGTATGTGAAATTTTTCAATATATAATTTTTTCTCCACCTAAAACAAGATGATAAATATGTCCTTTTTGTTTCTTAAAACCTATTTAGTTGTGGATTATCTCTTTGAAGTTTAATGTGTGTGTGTTTTTTTAAGAAATCCTGTTTTTTAAAAATCGAAAAAAATATGTTTGAAGTAAAATAAAGAAATGTATGGCAAAATTCAGAGAGATCCTGATGTTCCAGTTAAATTATGATTAATCACAGACAGCTCAACCACCATCCCCCATGTTTATTCAATCATTATGTGTTTAGATGCTTAATGGGTACATTTATTTGAGGATGTTTGGTGTGCATTTGGTGACGTATACTCATCCATAACAATTTTTCCTTTTGTGTGATGTGGGAGATAATGCATAATATAAGGCCAAATTTATTTTTATGTGTTCTCAAACCTGCAGGTTGTCTTCGCTGCTAGCTAAAGAAGAACTGAACTTAAATGTGCAGCAAGTGATCATCAAGTGTTGCTGTAAGGCATTGCCTCTCTACACCAACATGCAAAGCAACCAGACTAGATCCCTTTTGACAAACATCAGTAGCCTAGCGCATTTGTACGCATATCATTGTCTGCCAGATATTGAGGTTCCAGTGCATAATCCAGCCATGGAGTCTGAGAACACTTCCAATAATCCCATCTCTTCACTGTCTGATCTTAATCAGCATTCACTCACTGCGTCCACCCTCAATTTTCTAAAATCTCAGTCAAAACTCTTAGCTACCATGGCTTGTCTTACTGCCTTAAAAGTGCAAAAGCCACCCAAACAGAGCTTATCGTGGATTGAGTTCCGAGGAAAAAGGGAAGCACCCTTGTCTATGGACCAGATTTCCAAAGAATGTGAAATATTGTTAAAGGAGTTCCCCTTTCTAGAAAGTTTTCTTCTTGCTATGTTCGAGCCTCTACAGGAGCCTCAGGATGAAGGAATCGGATTGGCTAGTGAGCTTTGTGGCAAGTCTTACATCTCATTGCTTTTCCTGGGATTGCACTCCTCCCTAGCTGTTGAAGTGTTAATGGAGACCTTTGAACAAGCTCTCACAGCAAGGGATTGGCCCAGGGCCCTCAAAATCTTGGATTTCTACAGCCAGGATATGCAGGAGCTAGTCACCGTACGGGATGCTGTATTGAGCTGTGCCACAGCTGAGGGTAAAAAAATCTATACTCTTTCTTTAGACAGATGGTGTTTTGGATATGAAGTTGCAGATGAGTGATGTAAGCTTCTAGCTTTTGAGGGAAAATGCTTTAAGCCACAGTATCTAGCAACGGGCTCATGCTGGGTCTTCTAGCAGTCCACAAAAGGTGGTCTGATTGAGGTGGAGAGGAGAGGATAAAAGGAGAAATGAAAATAAATCACTTCAATTATGCAGGATCCAATCTGGAACGGTCACCAGGACCAGAGGTTTTGTCTTCCAAGCTTTTGGACTTGTGCTGGAGCTCCCATCCTCAGGGAACTTCTCTCAAGCAGAGTATGTTGGATCCTGCAACATTATCCTGGGACACATATATTCGCCTTCATTCCTTCCATTATTTCTGTTTTATAATGAGAGAGAGGCATACCGCTGTTAATGAAGGGAGAAGCTAGAATTGATCGTATATTTTGCATTGGGGACCCATGTGAAGTCTCTGGCTTTTTCAGATAGAATTAGGAAAGAAACCTTTAGGAATAGAGATGTTAGTTCCTGCATCCAAAACTAAACGCATGAGCAAGTGGTTTGTGTAAGAAAGTTTTCTGCGTTCCTAATAATTGTTACCACTTTCCTAGTTCTAGGTCAGGGGTAGGCAACCTTGGCTCTTTTATGACTCGTGGACTTCAACTCCCAGAATTCCTGAGCCAGCACGGCTGGCTCAGGAATTCTGGGAGTTGAAGTCCACGAGTCATAAAAGAGCCAAGGTTGCCTACCCCTGTTCTAGGTTATTCATTACAAGATTTATCCTTCATTGCTAAAATGCCCTGAGTCTACTTCTCTGTCTTTGAAAAATGCCTCCTTTTCAGATGAGGATGGGTGGCAATACCTGTTTCCAGTGAGAGATGCAGTGCTGAGGAGCAGACTGGCCCTTCGGTGTCTAGATAGATGGCCTCTGGAGGCTTGTCTGGAAATATTAGCTTATTGTGCCTGTGACCCCGAAGTAATTGAAGATCTCAGATTTGATCTGCAGGGCAAGATCAAGGAGCTTCAAGTTTATCAAAAGGTATGGAGGCATCGATCGCATTTGGGATAGAGTACTTCTCTGAGTTCCTTTGTCCCTTTCTCTTGCTGAATGTGGAAATAACATTTTGTGTGTGTGTGTGTGTGCGTGCGCATCAAAGCTCCTTCGGTTTTGAGAAGCATGCCTGGCTGCCTCTTCTGCTGCTCATCGTGCACTTGTTCCATTTTTGAGATGAATGTGGAAAATACTTGAGGCATCTGTTCTTTGTTGCTTCTGTTTATTGGGCATAAACTTTCTAGAGCCTGTGGAGAAGAGGTTGTTCAGTAACTATCTCAAGTAAAATTGCCAAGAAGCTGAAGAGAGTTAATAAACTGCTCCTTGATTTCATAAAAAAAGGACAATGGCTACTGAACACTTCACCAGAAAAGAAAAAAAGGCAGAATAAACATACACATATTAGTTATTCAAGGAGATTCCTTATACCAGTATACAGAATAAACATTGTTACCTTGAGTAAACTGGGTTTGACCAAGCAGAGACTATGATGGCTGGGCATCAGCTCCACTAGCATTTACTTCAGAATAATTCTTCAATGTTATTTAGTTACTGCTATTCTCTGCACAATCTGCTTGCTTCCTATTAAAGGGAAAGCCTATTAGGCAAGCGCTCTCCACAAGGTCTGTGTTGGAATATTTATGCCTGTTCTCTTAAGAGCTCAAGGTGGGTGTCATAACACTCTCCTCCAATTTTCCCCACAGTAGCAATTCTGCGAGGTTGGCTAAGTTGAGTAAGAGTGACTGACTGTAATAAGTCAGTGATTGGAAGCCACTGTTTCAACACTTAGATGTATTATTGGCCAGAATGCATATTTCTAATGTTGTGCTTCTAATGTGTCCTTCAGGAAGTTATTTTCTTGAACGATGAAGTACCCTAAGATGCAATTTCCTTGTTTTCTCATATTAGCTTTAAAGGTAGTGGAAATTACTTGGTTACTACTTGATAGGATCTCTGGGTTGGAGGTTTTTTTCAGTGAGGGGCACAGGGGACAGTTCCACTGTTCTGTCTTCATTTTCTTGTCTCCTTTATTCTTATAGTCAGATTTAGTTTATATACTGTACATATGTATGGATGGAAAATGTAGTATACACCGATGGTACTACTAAAGAAAAAAATTCAGTGATAACTATTTCTGCTTATGAGAAGTTGCTCATTTCTAATTTAGACTTGTTCCTGGGGCAGCTGTTCAGATGTCATTTTGAAAAGAAAGAAAAAATTGAGCCTAAGTGCCTGTTTGTGGAAAGGCAATAGCTCCCCACCAGGAACAAAAGATGCCAGGATTGCAGCAACATATAAAACTTTATTAAGCAATAGGAGCAGCATATTCACACAGGGGAACTCTCATTCGGATCAGCCATAACAGATAGTGGCAGGAGAGGCACTTCATCATAAGATGTCTGTAACTGTGGGTTCTTTAGCACTCAAGTTCATACTACTAGGCTCCCCCCTGCATCTGGAGCCAGGATGCAGTGCTAAGGCAATAGATCGTGAGGCCTGAGATCTGTGAATTCATATAAGTATGAATGGAATGAGGGGTACTCTCTGTTTCCCAAACTGCGTGCGATAAACCTACTGATGGGAAGAGGAAGCTGGTCACCTGACTAGGGAGAGTGAAGGGTTAATTGCATTGAAGGAATGGAAAGGTTATTTGCATTGAAAAGGAGAGACCAGAGGCTCCTTATCTCTTGAGCCTGACAGCTCTGGAGGTAACAGAACTTGGAAGAAGCTGTAAGGAGAGACTAACTTAACTAATAAAGAAATCCAGGTACTCGCCAGCCTTGCAGAATAATTTTTATAACAGGGCTTGTTCAGTTCTACTTGATTTGAATTATCAGATTCTTAGACTACAGACTGTCCACATCTGGCACGACTGGCAAGCTCTGAAGAGGACCTGTACAGAAGATCCCCAGGCCATTGTGGCAATGATTTTAGAAGCAAAGGTAGGACATTTGCAGCCGTGTTAAGTACTTTTCTCTTAGAGGCTTGTTCTCGTGTATTCTCTGTCCGGAAATAATTCCATTTATTTCAGCATCCCTTTCTTTACTGTGGTCAACTATTTCTAAAAAGGCAAAAGGCAGAGCTTTCTCTTTAGCCCATATAACAATTCTGTTGCAGAAAAGAACTAAGGAAGTAGTTTAAGGTAGTGGTTAAATGCACTAGGCTAGAAAGTGGGAGGCCATAAATTCTAGCCCTACCTTGGGCACAAAGCCAGCTGGGTGATTTTAGGCCAGTCATGCCTCTCTCAGCCTTGAGAAGAAAATAGTGGCAAACCATTTTCAAGAAAACTTGGCAAGCAAACTGAAGGGACTGATCTAGGCATTTGCCAGGAGTAGAGAGTCTGACCTTAACAGTTAGAGAAATAACATCATTCTAAATCCAGTTATGTCGGTCTACATCAGTGGTTCTCAACCTTTTTAATGCTGCGACCCCCAACCGGTCGTAAGTCGAGGACTAAACCGGTCGTAAGTCAAGGATTACCCAACTGGTCGTAAGTCGAGGACTTTCCCTGCCCAGGAGCGCCGCGCATGCGTGGTTCCGCCCCCTGCGCCGGCCGAGGAGTAGCTGGCAAGCGGCAGAGACGGAGCAGGCCGACCACCAGCTGGCCCAGCCCAAGAGAGGTAAGGCACCCGCCGGAAAAGGAAAAAATGGCGGACAGCCTTGCTTGGCGACCCCCGTGAAATGGTCGATCGACCCCAAATGGGGTCGCGACCCATAGGTTGAGAACCGCTGGTCTACCTGCTGTCTGGGAATAGGAAGTCCCATCAGGTACAACTGAAGGATAGCAGCCAGGGGAAGGCCATCTGCAGAATGAATGGATAGCCTTGCCAAATACTTTTGGTTTTACCCTTTTCAAATTACAGTCTTTAAGTGCTCTTTATTTTTATTGCAGGATTATGAATTATGTGAAGAATGGGGCCGCTTATATTCTGTCCCAAGGGATCATTTGATCAGCCTTCACCAGGAGCACCTCCTTCATTTGTTGGAAATGGGAGATATGGAAAAAGCTCTCCAGGTAACTGGTCTCTCAGGTATTCCAGGATTCTTCCTTTTGTGCCAAAAAAGGACGTCTGCTTCTAAGATTGGGTGCTGCTTTGTTTTTTTCTTCAAAGGCCAAAATGTTGACTTTGGATATGAAGCAGGATGAGGTTGCTGCTGTGCTGCCCTAAGATGTTGAGCAATTTGTAAATATTTCATTAGGAAGGCAAAATATTGAGCTAATTTTCAGAGCGATGAACCTGTGAGACAAAAGTTTGTGACAGTGATTATGAACTTGTAATGCTACAAGCAGAGGGAAATGCAAGACTTGGGGCTATGAAATATGCTTGATGACCAGTCATAACAGTTATTGGCAATAACTATCCTTAGTTTTACTATGCTTATTTTGGCATGTGTCCTTAGAGAGAATTGTGGTCTCAATTAAGTAGTAATAGATGAAGATATGTTTTAGTCCATAACCTATTTGTGTGTGTGTATGAATCAATTTTGCTAGACTTTCTTTGTATATACATTGTTATTTTACAAAGAAGCTATTTGAATGTGTATTAAGTATTTTGATTTTGCAGCATAACTCTAACAAACTAGTCATTGTATGTATGCAGGAGGGTGAAAGAATTTTCTTCAAGTAATTGTGACATGGTGGAGGAAACTGATTAAGGCAGAAATTATTGCCCAAACTGTGTAAGACTTTGAAAAGTGTTTGTCTTAGAAAGGGATACGGTAGATCTGTCTAGGCAGCACAATATATTGTGTTGATATGGTCCATTAAAATCTATTTCACGTGTATATGTGTGTATATTTTTTGTAGCTCTTGCAAAGGATAGATGATCCAGACATTCAGTTTGTCATAAGTGAACGGTGTCTTGATACATATCCTAGCTTAGCAGCTTCTCATTTTCTTGCGGATTATCTCACAACATACTTCAACCAACACCTGACAGTTATGCGCCAGAATGAAATTCAAGCTCTTTACGTGGGATCCAAGGTAAGTAGCAGAGAACAATTTCAAGAACTTGCTGCACAACTATTGTTCTTTACTCTTGAGTTGCAAGTTCTTTTCTCAGTAGGTCAAGATGCTGTATTACTTTGTCTCCTTTTTCAAGGTATTGCTGACTCTTCCTGAGCCTTCCCGATCTAACTATTCCCACCTCTCCTGCAAGCCCCTGCTCATGCTGGAACAGCTATTGATGAACATGAAAGTGGATTGGGCAGCTGTGGCTGTGCAGATGTTGCACCAGCTCTTGGTTGGTCAGAAGATAGGCTTCAGCACAGAAGACATCGACACATTGCTCTCCAACTATGCTGGAAAAGCTCTTGACTTTCCATTTTCTCTAAAAGAGAAGAGATCAGGTGATGGTGAAAAACCAAGTCTTTATGGCACCACTGGAAAACCACAGACAGCTTTTCAGTCTATTTTCAGAATTGTTAATATATAGAGAGTAAACAGAGAGTACCACATTTGTGTTTTTTCTATACTCATGGTTCATTTTTTTCCAAGTTTTCTATTTCATTAGTATTGCTGTTTTCTGCTTTGTATTGCAGAAAGTTAAATAAGTCAGACTTTTCTCTTCACCCAGATTATTTTTCCCACTTTAATCCTAAAGATAAAAATCCTCAAAATGTGACTAGTATGGGAAAACAATTGGCTTACGTGCTCCTTAACTGTCATAGAGCCACTTTACTCAATCTTAAAACCTTGCAGAACAGGCTTTATCACACAAAGCTCTCAACAATAGTTGAGTAGGCACGTGAACCATGGGAGTTGAACTACTCTGAAAATTGAGAAAATTATCTCAGGTGCTGGGACCTGAGATAGAAACTAATACTTATTCTATCTCATGTTCTTTGAAACAGCTAACTTTATTGCAACAGAAGTCACTACTGTTATTGCTTCTTATATAGCACAGCCTGCATTTATAAAACCAAAAGAAATAAATTGAAACTAAAGAATGTTTAGGCAACAATGCATTAAAAAGTATATAGAAATCCCTACACATCAATCTTCTTTTTACTACTTGGAGACAGATCTAAACCATAGATTTGATTATTTATTTATTTATTTATTTATTATTTATTTATTTATTATTTGAATTTATATCCCGCCCTTCTCCTTGCGGACTCAGGGCGGGTATGCATACGTATGCACGTGTGTGTGCATGTATGTGTATGTGTATGGTTATATATTTTCTTCTGAGAGCGGGTATCAGAATTTCATTTTTTAATGTGTATCCATGTGTTCACAGAAAAAAGTGACAAGGTTATTTTATCTTATTTATCTGCAATCTGTACAAAATCTTTTGTCACTTCTGTCACATGAGCTTTTGAACAAGTTTGAGCAATTGTTTCTTGAATCAGTTTACCTAATCTTTGCAGATAAATATAAATTGCTTAATTTCTTAACAGCATTTTCTTTTTGTCTTAGATTCTCTTACTCTGATTCGAGAGAGCTTGTGTCAGGGATCTGAATCTGATACCTTATCTAAGTCAGAGTCAACAGAGCATTTTCCAGCTAGTTCTCCTGGTGAGAGAAAGATTTAACACCCAAACTCTTTTCTTTCTCTTTTCTTTTTCTTTTTCTTTTCCTATTTGCTTTTAGGGCTGTAGAGGAAAAAAATATAGCTATTTATACAATCTGGTGCTGTAATCCCAAGTCCTTAAGGACCTGGCTGTTCTCTCAGGCCTTGGATTAAGATATTTAGAGCGACTTGGTGGATATGTTTGTATTTCTTTTCGATGTTGATTGAGTTCACTAGCTTGTTTTCTATTCTCTGCATTTTACTGCATGGTTATCTTACCTTACTATGTTGTGAGCCACCCAGAATTGATCTGGAGTCAGCAAGTATTTAAATTCAATAAAGCAACAGCAATGTAATAATAACACAACTGTTAATGTTATTTCTTATCAATTTTCCTATGAAGGATTTTGAGGCCTCCATCTGAGGGTAAAAGCGGTGATGTTCAGATTTTTGTAAAAACATTATTTCTCCAGTATGACGAGTGGAGAATCCACCAATGGGTTAAAGTACATTTTTTTTCATGATGTATCTCAGTAGCTTTTAACTGATCTGGAACAATTTTTAACTCTTTGTAAATTTCTTAATTTTCCGGACAGTAGATAACAAAACAAAAACATATTTGTTTTTCTGGGAAGCCTGTACTTTTCACTTAAGTGTTAACATGTAATTCTCCAGTTATCAGTTGGGTTGTTTCCAAGCAAAACCTTGATAAGTTAATATTACAGTTTCGCAAATTTTGTTGCTGACAAAGAGAAAAGTTTTCCAATATGCCAATTTCCTATGTATATGCAAACGTACATTTCCTTTTCTTAAAAACTAGATGAATCAAATCAAATTGCCCCTTAACTCTGCAAAAAGGAATGTTTAGGGAGGAACAAGTAGTTTGCTTCTATTGTCACATTTCCTGTGATTTTTTTTAAACATTTGTAAGATTGATTTGGAGGAAAACCTACTCTTCCATTCAAATAAATATAAATGCTATGCTGATGGAGCGTATATTGGTATATATTGTCTGCAAGACAATCTTATATGATTGGAGATCTGAGCCTTCTTTCCGTTGGTGATGGGGCACAGATTTTTTTAAGGACAATGTCGTCTGTAATAGAACATCCAATGCATTATCTGGTCTTTATGATAGCAGCAATTCAATTTTACACTGGCTTTCGTTTGCCTCTTCTGTATCTTTTAGATACAGCGCATGCTTCCAGCCCAAGAGAGAAAAGTCTCCAGCAAGCTGCCTCTGCGCAGGACTTTGTGCCACCAGAGAAGCCCCCACCAAAACAGCAGTGGATCCCAGATGACACTGAAGTCACATGCATGGTTTGCAAAACAGAACGCTTTACAATGGTAATTGAATTTCAGAACTGGACGTGAATGTATAACAAAATAAGTATATTGAATAAGTATTTATCTAATGTCTTTGGAGAACTTTATATAGTACTTTTTCAGTCAAAATGATCACTGCTTGCAAAAGATCCCAAGATTAGATTTCTTATATGGATTAAACAGTAACTGCAGGAATGCTGTTGCTCATTCAAATGTCTTCTTTTATGTCTCAGTTTAATAGGAGGCATCACTGCAGACGTTGTGGGCGACTGGTGTGCAGTTCCTGTTCTACCAATAGAATGGTTGTGGAAGCTTGTAAGGAAAACTCAGCTCGTGTGTGTGATCAGTGCTACAGTTATTTCAACAAGGATTATTCAACAACTACATCCCATGACTCAGAAATGTGTGTAAAGAATTTTTTCACATCTTTCTGTTCTTTGAAAAAATAGTTCTCAGTGTGAGAACCGGTTTTATAGCAGATTCCTTAATTCCTGATGACTCTAGTGACAAGGGATTCTGCAGACTTTAGTTTATAAGGCACCGGGTTTGGGGGAAAAACTGTATATTGTTTTTATTGTTGTCTATAAAAATTAGGTTTTTTGTTATTTTTTAAATGGCTACATTTTGTGCAGGAACATACTTCTTCACATTTTTCCTTTTTTTTTGTTTTTTTTGGTTTGGTTTGTGAATATTGGTTCTGCTAGTTCATGAATAAAATGGGCATTGTTTAAGAGCTTGGCAAAGAAGAAGAATGAACATGTTAGAGGCTTTTTTATGAGTCCACTGATAGAATGTTAGAATCATGAAAAGAGATCTCTTCTTCCCAAAATACATTTATTTATGTACAAATCTTGTCTTGCCTTTTCTGAGACAATCTGAATGGACATAAAACTACAAATCAACAAGATTAATTCATAAAACAATGCTAAAAATATTACAGTACTCTCCCCTTCTGATGTAAAATAAAAAGTGACAGTACAAATATGCTCTTAAACATCTATACTGTCATTCTTCAGCTTGAGGCAAATTGAATTATAGTGTGAAATTAATTAGTTGATGTTAACAACCTGCAGACATTTCCCCTTCTACTTAAGAAGAAACTATTAATAGGACAATGCAAACAATTAAAAGAGGTACATGTATTTGGTTTCTCTAGTGCAGGGGTGTCAAACTCGCAACGTCACTTGACGTGTCACGACATATGACTTTTTTGCCATTGCTGGCAATGGGGTGGGTGCGGTTTCACTATGATGCATCTGGCCCGCGGGCTGGCAGTTTGACACCCCTGCTCTAGTGATTGTGCATACAGCTAGAGCAGGGGTCCCCAACCCCCAGTCTGTGGACCCGCACTGGGCTGCAACATGCCAGAAACTGGGCTGTGCAAATAAGCAAAGCCCTATCTGTGGCATGCAAGCAGCATATGAAACCATGCTCGCTCCGGTCCGTGGAAAAACCTCTCTCCATGGAACTGGTCCCTGGTGCCACTGAACTAGAGGCTAATCTTCAAACAATTGCTATGATGCTTCCAGGAGAGCTGCTGTGTTCATGGGCTTTGTATAGTCTTAATTGCCAGGAGTTTTTTTAGCGAAGGAATCAATATGTAAGAAAACATGATTTAATTTCATTAGCTACTGATTGCGGTATTCAAATTTTATAAGTTTTCCAAACTTATTAGCATGGATGTGAAGCATCTTTCTTTTCTTTTTAATAGTTCCAATGAAGAGGATCAGAATCAAGAAGGTGAGAACACATAATAAGGACATGTTCATAATCCTACAGCTCTCTCTGGTACATGCCCATAGGTAACAAAAAAAAAGATGCAAGAAAAACCTTGTTGCATTTTAACAACCCCATTGTAATAGAATTGTAAACCTAGTCTATGTTGCTGCAGGACTAATAAAATGGATGAAAATATAAATTAAACTAGTTGCCTCCTAAAAATATTTCAAGGTCAGAAAGCTGAGATATAGTAGTAATAATAATAATAATAATAATAATAATAATAATAATAATAATAATAATAATAATAATAATAACGACAACGACGATGATGATGATGATGATAAAGTTGGAAGGGACCTTGGAGGTCATCTAGTCCAACCCCCTGCTCAGGCAGGAAACCCTATACCGTTTCGGACAAATGGCTGTCTAGTTTCTTCTTAAAAACTTCCAGTGTTGGCGCATTCACCACTTCTGGAGGCAGGTTGTTCCACTGGTTAATTGGTTATGATTCTTTACACTTGGTTAAAGATCCCCCCCTTAGTCTAAAAATACTTTTTATACAGAGACCACTAACCAAATAAATGCTGTAATAACAAGGCTGCTAGTAACAAAATAGTGCAAGAAAATATCATCAGAATAAACTCAAGAGAAATAGAAATAGATAGCATTTTTGTCACTTGATCAGTGAAGTCAGTAATGAAGTAAAAAAAAACTGCTAGGAATTTAGCCATCCTGTCCCTTTTAGTGTTTTATTCCTGGAATAACATGAAAATTACAGTGCTGATGTCAAAGTCAGATTTTTTTAAAGGCAGAGTATGTCGGGGGATTGGGGGAGTTTTTGAAATATGCAATAAGAAAATATGCCCATTGCAATAGGAGAAAAAATATAAAAGTTTAATGTTTAAGGAAAGAAAGACTGTATGCCAAGTTACTTTCCTATTTATTTATTTATTTATTTATTNGGGGCACCCACAGAGAAGGCCCTTCCCCTGGGGGTCGCCAGCCGACATTGTTTGGCCGACGGCACCCTGAGGAGACCCACTCTGTGGGAGCGTACCGGTCTGTGGGAGGAAATCTGTGGCAGAAGGCGGTCTCGGAGGTAACCAGGTCCAATGCCATGGAGCGTTTTAAAGGTGGTAACTAACACCTTAAAACGCACCTATCAAGGTGTATTCTTCCTCCAGATTCCTGAGCTCTTGTGGAATGTGGTTTCTTAACCTGAGCTCATCTTAAAGGGTGTTTTTTCTTGCTGTTCATAGCAGTTGTATCTTCTGATAATGAATGCCCAGATTACTCTGCAGTGGTACAAATACCAAAGCCAACAGAATTTGAATGGCAGCTTTCTTTGATGGAAGAAGACAATAAAATGGTGCGCGGTGAATTCTTTTATGAACAGGTAAGTAAGTTTTCCTAAATTGCTTTTCCTGTGACAGGTGGAAAAAGAACAAGGGACATTACTGAGGTTTTAGGAAATTACTGAAACGATAATTTTCAAGGAGTGGACAATGGATTTGCCAGATCTCTAGATTATTGCATTGCAGAACAGTTGAATATTGTTGATTATTGGTTTGTTATGTTTTATTTTTTGTAAAGTGTCTTAAGGTCCATCTGGACTGAGGTGGGAGTAAACTAGATGGATGGATGGATGGATGGATGAGAGACAATAGACAAAGAGGCCCATCTCTCTGAAACTAGAGTGAAAAATGATTACTTCCTTGCCTTTTAAAGTAGAGAATATTCTGTTACTGTGTTGGGCTTTGTCTCATGACTTGTTCTCCCTAATCCCGTGGTGGCGAACCTATGGCACGTGTGCCACAGGTGGCACGCGGAGCCCTCTCTGTGGGCACGCACACCATCGCCCCAGTCCTAGGCCTTCAGCTGGGTTTTATAAAACCTTTTCGCTTTGGGCCTCCGCCACCGTGTGCAAAAAAAAAAAAAGGTTCAATCAATCAATTTCAACTTCTCGCGGGGAAAAAAAATCTCGCAGTTGGAATTGATTAATTGAACTTTTTAGTCCCACCCAGTCTGCCGTTACCACCGCAGCCACGCCCACCCAATGGGCCATGCCCACCCAATGGGCCACACCTACCCACCCGGCATCCGACAATACATAAGTGGGTTTTGGGCTGCAGTTTGGGCACTCAGTCTCTAAAAGGTTCACCATCACTGCCCTAATCTATATGGAGCTCTTTTGGCTCCATCCAGAAGCAGAGAGAGTCACACTTTTTTCTTTATTTCTTTCCCTGTTCTAATATTCAGGCTCCTAGTGCATCCTTGTGTATTGCCATCTTCAAACTGCATTCTGACAGCATTTCCTGTGGTCAGCAGTTGATAGACTATTGCTGCAAATTGTCTCGAAGCCTGGCAAACCCTGAAGTGGATGCTGGTCTCCTCATAGATATCATGAAACAGTTGCTTTTCAGTGCCAAAATGATGTTTGTAAAAGCTGGGAGGAACCAGGAGTTAGCTCTTTGTGATAGGTAAGATTTCAGTAGGCCTTTTGAAAAATCTTTTCATTGTAATGATGTGTTGCTAATTAACCTTTTTGTAGATTTTTTGCAAAACAAATCACAAGCAGTCTCACAAATAATGCCCTTGTATGTTTTATGCTGTTTATTATATTTAAAGGGTTGTGTGCAGAGTTTATGACTTATATATTTTAAAAATGTCCAAACCTGCTTTGCCATGTGACAGAATATATTTGTGCAAACTTTTGAAGAAAGATCGAAACAATACACTGACTTGCTCACTTTCAGCCAATTTAGTTGCTATTATCTGTCCCGGGCTTTTGATTTTAGCGCATATTTATGTTGAACCGCTACAGAACTGAACCATCTATGCATCTAATAAAATGGAGCCTGTTATATTTAGTCTTAAGAAGAAATCTGAAGATTTAGTTTTCTTTCCAAAAACAAACAAAGATAGCTACCTCTTTGGAAAAATATTGCCTCAAAATTAGCCAATATGAAAAAAAAAATGTTACACCTGGGATTTCTTCTCACAAGAATAAAATCATGATGTGAGGCCCTAATTGTGTGCTATTTTGGATAAACTGTGAGCTGTTTTCAGGAGATAGCCTGAGAAAGAAAAAATGGCATAACCTTTGCCTCTTTTGAGTTACAAGTTTCCTTTTGAAATTAAAGTACAATTGAAACTTTCAAAAACTAAACTGAGTGAAATGAATCAAATGCCTTTCATTTGTTTCCCTTTTTTCTTCCCACACCAGTTACCTCAGCAAGGTGGATGTGTTGAACATTTTAGTAGCTGCTGCTTATCATCATGTTCCATCTCTGGATCAGATATTAGAGCCTGCAGCAGTTAGTAGGCTAAGAAATCAACTTTTGCAAGCAGAATACTATCAACTGTCTGTAGAGGTAACACTGTTGGAATGATGTAATTGTGAAGCATAGACTATGGCAGTGGTTCTCAACCTGTGGGTCGGGACCCCATTTGGGGTCGATCGACCATTTCACGGGGGTCGCCAAGCAAGGCTGTCCGCCATTTTTTTTGTCCGCCATTTTTTCCCCCCTTTTCCGGCAGGTGCCTTACCTCCCTTGGGCTGGGCCAGCTGGTGGTCGGCCTGCTCCGTCTCTGCCGCTTGCCAGCCACGCCTCGGCCGGCGCAGGGGGCGGAACCACACATGCGCGGCGCTCCCGGGCAGGGAAAGTCCTCGACTTACAACCGGTTGGGTAGTCCTCGACTTACGACCGGTTTAGTCCTCGACTTACGACCGGTTTAGTCCTCGACTTATGACCGGTTGGGGTCGCGGCATTAAAAAGGTTGAGAACCACTGGACTATGGATTCCTTAACATACTTCTATCTTTAGTGGAAAGGCATCTCTATGGAAAAGAGTTTTATCTTCATTCTCTTTCCTATCAAGGATTTTGAATTAAGTTTTCAGCCTTGGAAATATTTGTTGGTTTTGATTCTAGAGATTAACAAAAACTAATTATTACTACAAAGTAATAAATAGATTAATACAGTACAACTAACTGATCAAATATTATTTTGAATAATTGGGTCTGTAAGTTCTTTAAGACATTTATTGTCCCATTATAAATTGTAAAGTGTATTAGATATCACTTTTCTGCTAAGAGTGAACTATGTATCTTAAACTGTAAATTATCCAATACCTCCTCAATATTTGAAAAGGCTGTGTAAGATTGAATTTCTGATACCATGCTATTCCTATTCAGGTATAATTTATTAATCAGCTTCCTTTATAATCATTTATACTCACTTAATTGAGTAGTTGAAAACTTTACAGTCCCAGTGGTAGTTAACTTTCTAGGCTAGCCTTTCCCAATCTGGGGTCCTCTTAATTCTGACTGGAGAAGGCTGTGATATGATTTCCACAGTTAATAATGTAGACAGTCATGATTAATTGTATTTCTTATCTTACTAGTGGTTCATCTAATTTGTATTTTTTTTTACTAATTGGCAAAAAAAAATTGGAGCTTGTTGCAGAACGCTGTCTTGCCTCTACCTTAACATGCCAACATTTGAACTCTGGGATTTTACTATGTGCTCAGCCTCTAAGCTACAGTCCTTTTCCTATAAATTGTGACTTAGCCCTAATGCTCTTGAAAAAGTTCCTTTTTTTTAATGAAAAGGGTATTCTGACATCCGAGTTTCAATAAAACAAATGCTTCTTGGGTGAGAAGAAAATCTTATATTCTGAACAGAAATTCTCAGTGTGATTTTTTTTTCTTTTTACAGAAAATTGTACATTTCTAACCTTTATTAGGCAAAGGGTGCCTCTAATGATGATCAGTAGGTTTTTGTTCTATCCATAAAAGTATAAACTTCTGATATATATGGACAGTGCTTATGAAATGCTATTATAGTTGTCTTGGTCTGTATATTTTTTTTTAAAAAACTTAACCATAGTAAAAATAAAAAAATATTTTCTGTCTTCTTTGGGGTAACCTGGTTTTTAGGTTTCTACCAAGACTGGCCTGGACCCAGGTGGAGCATGGCATGCGTGGGGCATGGCTTGCCTTAAAGCTGGAAATCTGACTGCTGCCAAAGAAAAGTTCAGTCGATGCTTAAAATCACCTCTTGACTTGAATCAGCTCAGTCTGGGTTCCCGTCTGGTCCAGGAAGTACTTCAGTATTTAGAAACCACAGTGAAACCCATTCTTTCAGTGGTAAGGCTGTATTCCTGTTGAGGGGATAGGGGCAGCATTGAATATCCAGCCTTCACTGGGTTGTTAAGACAAAAGGCAAGACAACAACTGTGTTTCTGTGTGGTTTCTATGAGCTATTTGTGGAAGGCTGTGATATAAATTTAATACATTGTCTTGGGATGTTTGCTTTAATTAGCTGTATAGCAGATTAATCAGTTGTTAATTACAGTAAAAATGTGCAGTTGAATATAAAAACAAGACATGGCTGATTACTAAAACCTGCCAGTTTGTCAAAATATGACAGATTTCCTGCCTAAGAGAAAAATAATTAGAAATCTCCCATTCAGAGAGATTTGGGAATGAGGAAGTTACTTCCTACCACTTTTTCTCGTGAAGTTTCTGCTCTGCTTCACAAAGAGTTTCAGATCTCTGGGGGTTTTTTTTTTTTTTTCATAGCAGTTGTGAGGTACTTGGCCCATTTCCTCAAGGAGGAAAATGCTTTTCAGTTTTCTGTCAATACATATTCTGAGTTCAACCTGTGACTTCTGATTCTCTCGCTTAATAGCAGGACGATGACTATTTGGCCACGCTGAGAGAACTGGAAGCAACGCTGAGGACACGAAGCCTCTCTCTGGAGATGACGCCAGAGGGGAAGATGCAACACAACAGCTATTATCAAGAATGCCTTTTCTATTTGCACAATTATGGCACCAATCTAGCAATCATTAGTTTTTATATGAGGCATGATTGTATGCGGGAAGCTCTGCTGCATTTGTTAAATAAGGTAGGAAAACTGCATTCTACTGGAATCTGGTTAAAGACTTAAAAAATAAATCCATGTCTGTAAGTTGATCCGAACATGTTTCATAATCTCATATATTCTATTGGTTATAAACTTGTTTTTGTTAACCCTTGCAATTTTCGTAGGGAATGACCCGTGGGAATGGGAGAGGGGGCAACAAGTCCATCAAGTGTTTATTTATTCATTTATTGAACTTATACTTAATCAAATTACCACTTGAAAATTTCAAGAGTGTATAATTACAGTTATCCTTAAACAATTTAAGTATACTCTGTTAAAACACCAATCTAAATGACAAGAAAACTGAAAAAAACAAAAAATGTGCGTTTTAATCAAACTTTTTGTTTGCCCAAATTTTCATTGGTATAAAAGAGTTCTTTGGGTGATACCACTTTCCCTTGAACTAAAACCTGTGTTCAGGTATCACATGCACATATAAATTTAAATTCTTGGACGGAAAAGCTTGTCTGAATGAGTATTTTGAATTAAGAACCTAGTTGGTAGGAGCTGTCCTTTCCCTTAGTGCTGATTTTATTACCTGTTGTTATTTCTCTAATCAAGCTGTTAAAGTGTGTTGGAGAATAGAATAAAAAATAATATTAGAAGGATGAAGCTGATTTATTTAGTTTGTTGCTGTTGAATCTTTTGGAACTCTTCTTCTCCAATGAGGTATATGTTTCTATGACATCCTCAAGGCTTAGGCAAAAGAAGCTAAACCCTTCTTCAAGTGCACAATGAGATAACATTTGAATGCAGCTGAAGCAGATACCTAAGTCATCAAACTATAAGCAGGAGGAGGTGTTCCACAAGAATCTGACTTGCAAGTTGATATAGCCAAGGTCGATAAAAGTATTTTTAGCTTTCCTGTGGTTCCTATTGATTGATTGATTGGTCTAGTCCATGGGTCAGCAACCCCTCTCTCTCTCTCTCTCTCTCTCTCTCTCTCTCTCTCTCTCTCTCTCTCTCTCTCTCTCTCTCTCTCTCTCTCTCTCTCTCTCTCTGTGTGTGTGTGTGTGTGTGTGTGTGTAAAAAAGAGAGTTGCCTCACCCTGTTCTCCGAGGAGCTGACTCCTGCCTTGGCTGCGTCTCAGCAGGAAGAAGGAAGCAGCAAGGGCAGGAGAGAATGTGTGTCAGCTTGTTGGAGAACAGCCTGAAGCCAGCTTGCCAGGTGAGCAGAAGAGAGGAGAGAGGAGAGAGAGAGGGGGGGAGAGAAAAGAGAGAGAAATAGAGACAGAGAGGGAGAGAGAAAGAGGAAAGGGGGAGAGAGAGAGAGAGGGAGGAGGGAGAGGGAGAGAGAAAGAGGGAGAGATAGAGGGGGAGAGGGGAGAGAAAAAGGAAAGAGAAAGAGAGGGGGAGGGAGAGGAAAGAGAGAGAGAGAGAAAGAGAGGGAGAAAGAAAAAGGGGAAGAGAGGGAAAGGAGAGAGAGGGAGAGAAAGGGGGAGAGGAAAGGGAGAGAAAGAGAGGGAGAGGAAAGAGGGAGAGAGAGAAAGAGAAAGACAGAAAAGAAAGAGGGAGAGGAAAGAGGGAAAGAGGGAGAGGAAAGAGGGAAAGAGAGGGAAAGGAAAGAGAGGGAGAGGGAGAGGAAAGAGAGAGAGAGAGAGAGAGAACTCATGCACAGCAGCCTCTATTTTTTTTAATTAAACTCTTCAATCAAGCCCCTTATGTGTGCGCGCGTGTGCACGCGCAAGTTTTGCAGTTCCCAGTGTTTTCTTTTCTCTGGGAAACGGGTCCAAGTGGCTCTTTGAGTGTTTAAGGTTGCAGACCCCTGGTCTAGTCTATCTAAAAAAGTTGACCATAAATATAGAACATAATCTTGTTATCTTGTTGTCATTATCTAGGAAGAAACCCTGCCATTTGTTTCTACCTTAGAGAGAACCCATTACTTCATAAAAATGTCTCTCCTTCTAAGGGGCGGCTGTAGCTATAAGCAGATACACAATAGGTAACAAAAGAAATAGGAGTGCTAAGAGACATATCACCTGAGAAGTTTTATTTCTCACTGTTAGAACTGCAGACTCTTCAGAAACTCTTCACAGAAACCAGGAGAAGGTTCTGTTTAGCTTGCTTCTTTTAGGCTTCTCCTACCTAATGCTCGGCAGGTATCCTGGGATTACACTTACTCATTGATTGTTTAGAATCTAAGGTTCTGTTGAATTGGGAATGTTTCAGCAGTGGCTGTGCTCACTTTCACATAAAAAACATTTTGATAGTGAGAAAAATGGTCTTCTGTTTATGAACAGTATGTAACTAACAACATTCTGACCATGTAAGCTTTTTTTCTCAGACTAATGGCATAGATGATTTAATAGGGTTTTTTTTACTGTTTAAGGAAAGTCCACCAGATGTATTCATTGAAGGCATCTTTATCCCAAGTTATAAAAGTGGAAAACTTCACATGTTGGAGAACTTGCTGGAAACCATAGATCCAGGACTAGAGAGCTGGGGTGTCTATCTCATTGCAGCCTGCAAACACTTGCAGAAAAAGAATTATTACCATATCTTGTATGAAGTGCAGCAGTTTATGAAGGTAAGAGTTGAAATTTCTTCCTATAACATAAACATTGCAAAAATTACTGAAAATTTTATTTAAAAAAAAAATACAGCACTTAGCCAGTTAGTTGTAGTAATTAGGTGTTGGCCTAGCAAGCAGGAGACCGCAAGTTCACCTGTAGGTATGAAAGCCAATTAGATGACTTTAAGCTAGTCTGTCTCAGCCTAATCCACCTCACAGGACTGTTGTTTTGTACAAAATGGAGATTTTATATTACGTTTTTTAGAATGTACACTTTTGTTTATTTGGAAGGATTTTTCAAAGTTATTCCCACTAAAAAAAATACCTATGGATGATGGAGTTACCTTAGGTTGGGAAAAACTGCTGCAGACAAAAAATTTAAAGGCTAAGTAGTCTCATGGCCTCAGAAATATTTTATGAATGGTGGACTTATGCCATAAGTTCATTTATGCATATTCCTGTATATTTGAGGATTCTCTGAATTTAAAAAGACAAAAGTCAAATGAGGCTTCCTTTTGAGCATCTTCTAGAATTTTTTCCTCTTTAAATAGTTTTTTTTGGAAAGGACAAAAAGATAACAATGCCATAAATGAGTTACAAAGAGTTCTGGGTATCACTTTCCTCCTTCTCAGTATTTACAATGGAGACAGGGGATTGCATGAAGTATCTAATATATGTACAGTTTTCTGAGCAGATACAGATTCTACTGTATAGTAAAATCTGTTAAGCAGAGGCTCCCTAAACTTAAAATCAGTCCCAGAACCTGTTTTTTTTAATATTATAGCCCAAATGTCATCTCACTGACCAGATAATATAATTTGAAAGCTTCATTTGTGTTCAGAAGTCTATCTGTTTTCCAGGATCAAGTTCGTGCTGCTATGACCTGCATTAGATTTTTCACAGACAAGGCAAAGTCTTATACTGAGTTGAAAGAAAGGCAAAAATGGCTCTTAAAGGTCAAAGACCATCTTAAAGTTTACCTTCAAGAAGTTTCTAGGAGTTCAGGAAGAAAAAAATTTGCATGCTCTTTTCGCAAGAAAATGTCTGCTCCTGATGTATCAAGGTATTCACAAAACAATGTTGGACAACATTTTTATCACTCAACCATGTGTTATTAAACTATTTAGTAATAATGTAATAAGATATAATTCAGGATTTTTCTGTGAGAGCACACAGACTTACCTGAAAGGCTAACTTTAATGAGGGTTTCTAATTCATGTTTTGAATATCATCTAAAATTTCTCCTTTGGATTTATTTATTAGAATATGCACTGAAACATATTTTCCCTAAATTAGGCACATCAGTACAGTTGAGCTTCAGATGGAAGTAACAAAATTCCTCCATCGTCGTGAAAAGTCAGGATCTTTATGTATAGCTGATTTACCTGTGCCTACCCTGTTTGGAAACAATCCAATGAAGATTGAGGTTGCTTGCAAGGTATGGAGTACTGCTTAAATTCATTAGTGTGGTTTTACATATCGAAATGGAATACTGAACAGAGATTGGTGAATTCTACACCAAAAACATGTAGATTGTTTATAGAAGTTAACCCAAAAAAGTCACATACCATTTTCATTATGAATCTTGATTTGAAAGAATAAGAATAACTCAGAGAAGCAGTATTTCACTGGAGCTTTAACATAGCAGTTCTAAGGCTGAAATCCAGAAAAAAAATAGAACACGTTGTTATCACTGGGGCTTTGTATGTCGCTCAATTTTTCTTTTTCTTTTTTCCCCTGCTGCTGCATTTTTTTTTCAGGTCATGTTGGAAGGCAAAAACATTGAAGAGGGATTTGGGATCGCATTTAGAATACTGCAGGTATATTGAATGAAGAAGCTTTATATCTAACATTGACTCTTTACACGTGACACTGAAATAGTTGAAGCAAACCACTGCATTATTTCAGATTGTTTTTATGTAATTCTAGAAATTTATTTGAATTTTTAATAATACTTTTATGAAAGATTACAGTTGAAAAGATAAAAACTAACACAAACTAAGAATATGTACTGTATGAGTTACAAAGAAAAATTAAAAAGTGGAGAAAATGAAATGACAAAAATGGAAAAGAAAAAGAAACATATAAAGAAGTAACTTCCCCCTCCGTCACAAGTATAACCTATCACAGTCTCTTAAAATACAACAAAAGCTCTCTTCTCCTCATATCTCATCTCTTAAATCTTAAAATCTCATCATTCATTCCTGATCAACAAAAGTCCATTAGAGGTTATCAGGGATAACCACATATCTATTTTAATCTTGATCAAATAATGAATGAACCTTTATTATCAAAGTATAACATGTATACAGTGAAATTGGCTGAGCCTCCCTCCGTGCCCCCCCCCAACTCACAGTGACTACAAACCCCCAATTTATTACACCCTGTGAGCTAATTGCACAGCACGCCGGCCTCACGAGTCTGTCATGCATAAAATTATGTCCCATTCAAGAGCCTGACAGACCATGGATAAAAGCTGTTCTTCAGCCTGTTAGTACGGCTGGCTATATTTCTGTATCTCCTACCCAATTTTATATTTCTTCTCTTTACTTTTAACTTCATTTTTAATCCCTTCCAATAAGTCCTAGAACTTGATTTCTTTTCCTTTGTCCTTTGTCCTTCTCAGAAAACACTTCAAAACTTTAACAAGTGTCTTTTGTAAATAAAGTATAGAAACGTTAATCAAATCATTCTTTCAGTTTTTATTTGTTTTAATGATTGACACGTCAACCAATTTATTTATACATACAGTATATCATCTTTCTCAAATAATACTTATTTCGTCCACCTTCTTAGGACTTCCAGCTGGATGTTGCTGCTATATACAATAAAGTGGCTAGGCAGCTGGTGAAGCAGCAGAGCTACAGCGAGATCAGGCAGCTCATTAAATGTATCAAGGAATCTGGTGCCGCAGATAAAAATGATGGGGACAATGTCATCCTCAGTTGCTTGGATGAGTTTGATTCTATCCCTGCGGAGGTAACTTTGGCTTATTTTTTAAAAAATATCTTTATCAGGTTTTAACATCATTCATTAAAATACCAACTAACACAAAAAGGGAGACACTGCTTGTATTTCTTGTAGTGTTAGGGAAGAGACACGGTTATATTTTTTTTCTTTCTCCTAAATTGAGTATTTAGAAAGCCAACCATAAGTCCCACTTTGCTAGTGATTCTTTCATAGCCAATGAATGAGTTGTGTCATCCTTGTAGTCTTAAATTTATAATTTGCTAATGGGATACCCAAGTACCTCATCTAGTGCTTAAATGAGGATAGTTAGGATGTTCTTCATTTTGGAAAGGGGTTGGGTATATGTTTATGCCACGACTGTGGGCATCCCTTAAGTCTCATAATTAAGTCACATAATCCAATAAAAGCTAATGAAATAGCTGCTTACTATTTTTTCACTGGGTAGGACTTTGTTTATAATTGCTTCCTTGATTCTCTGGTTAATTGAAAGCGATCTATAGGGGCAAGTATAGGCAACCATAACAGTGTAAACAATGTTTAACAGTTCATCTCATGATCTTTCTACCATTTTTATTTTTCTTGCTGGGATCTAGGAGTTGGATAATTTGATCCAGGATATGGACAGTGATGAAAACAAAGTGAGTAAAACAAAAAAAATTTTTCTTGGATATGAAGTAATTTTTGGAAATACTTATTATGTATATGGTGTATTTTTGCTCATTCATTCTTGTGGATACAATCTTTTATCTACTCCTATTGTTCTAGGATCATCATATTCAATAAGTGTATGAATGTGGCTGATAATTCTTTACTAACATTGAGCACGATGTTCATAGTGATGTGTATTAATAGAAAACTACTTTGAAATGAGCTGATGTATTTCCAGAATATATAAAGGGTTAAGGGACGCAAATATATATCTCTGCCCTATCTAAATTTCAGATCTTGACCCATTAAGTGGTAGGAACTGAAATAACATAAAATCAGTGAGCATGGGTACTAATAAATCAAGGTGTGCACTCACATGAAGACTTTCATTATTCAGCCTGGTACAATCTGAAATTGTATAACAGGAATATCCAGAAGATGAAAGGTCTGTATGGCATCCTGAATTGTTCAAGCAGTTTTTGAAGATGCCATTTTCCCCGTCTTTACCAGCAGTGACAAGAATCCCATAAAGTTAAACCCAGGAGGCTCATCTAGAATTTGGGGCATAAATATTTAGACTGATAGCCATATATATCATTTATAATGATCAACAAACATTATGTGCACTCTGGCCCATTTGCTATTCCACACAATGATTCTTTCTCTCTTCTGTTGCTGAATAAACCATTGTGTTTTCCAATTCAGTAAATTCCCAGTGTAATGGACTATTATTTTCAGAGAAACTTACAACTGAAACATTTGCTTTTTATAGTAGAAGCTCTATGGAATAGATATTACTTTTAAATTATTTAATTTTGGTGTTTTTTTGTTGTTGAGAAACATGATTATAGAAGAATGATTGTATAAGGAACAAGAAAAGTTGAGTTTTTTAAAAAGCTCTAGGCAGAAATGTATTTGTTTGGCATCAAGTTATTTTAATAAGCCTAACATACAAGTCTTTTGTAATACATTCCAGTGCCTGGCCTACAAAGCAACTCTTATCATCGTTCTAAATGCATGCATTGTTTCAAACTTTATATATAGGCTCTGCTGCCTTGCAGCAAACAAGCAAGTATCTTTTGGCAGTAATCTCAAAAGTAAATTCTTCCAGTAAGTCTGTGTGCAAAGGGTCTTGTTGATACTTACTTCCTGGTGCAGTCTTTATATCACACCTCTGTCTTCTACGGATTCTCCATTTAGGTTAAAGTCTTTTATCAGAGCTACATTAGGAAGTGAAGGAAAACTGGTGCATCCCAAGAGCAATACTCCTTCTTATAAAATTTCAAGCCTCGTTATTCTTCTTTCTGTTTCAGATTCAGGCATATTTGAAATGCCACAAACTACGTTCTGCCTACCTTATCTCAGTAAAACAAGAAAACATAAGAGCTGTGCAGCTGGTTCAACACATACGGCAAATGGCAGAGGATGGTGGGGATGATGTAGTGCAGGCCATCTGCACCCAGTGGCTTTCGGTACATCACACTAAGCCGAGAAGCTGGCTTACCCAAAATTCCAAGAAGTGATTCCCAGAAATTTGTTGGGATGTTTGTTTCTAGAAAGGGAAAATGTTACATTGTGCTAGAGTCAATTATGGCTGCAAACTGGAAAGAAGCTGCTTGAATGCCTTTACTCAAAGGGAAAAGATCGACTTCCTTAAAGTGCCAGTCATGATGCAGTGACAACCAACTACCTCTACTTCAGGGGGTTTATTCTTTACATACTTCATATTTTCAGTGCTGCTTCAGCTGTGTTTTTACTTTATGATCATGGAGATCTCTCTCCGTTAGGCACTATTTTATTAATGCAAATCCCACATCAACAAGAGTTTAATAACAGCTTGTGATTCCCGACACTGCAAAGCTACAGCCAACTCCATAAAGAAACAAGTAGCATTTTGAGATGGGTACAGTTGCTTTTCATAAGAAAAAGCTGTAGCTGAATTCTGTGCATAAGAGATAACAGGCCTGTAAGTCTACACCTGTTACTATCTGAGGCGAGAAAATAACCAGTTAACACAGAAAAGGGAGCAACAAACGACGAAGTTGAATAGTAGCTGCCATTTGGAACCTGTACCCATATTTGCCACCCTCCCCCAAACAGTTTGAAGTTCTCATTGTCCTTTCAATGACATAATATCGAAAACAGTGAGACCACAGCATGATCTGTATAAGAGGATATGACTGTAATTGATGACATTTTTAACTTGAAAAATTCAAACTGTTATCAAAATTGTATTGGTTGTAAGATATTATTCAGGATGGTTTTATCTTTGAGGGTTTTTTTAAAAAAAAAAATAGATGAACATCATCTGTTCCCACTAATTTCAGCAAACGGTCTAAGCTACCCTTTCCAGGGAAACAACAGCCATATTTCACACCTACAAGTGTAGTAATCCTTAATTCATTGGATTTGGCAGCCAGAAATAACTTTGAGGTTAAGTAACTGGGGAGGGCTATATTTAGCTTCTATCTTTTCATACCTTTTGGATCTTGGGAGATTATCCTATTAGGAATCTAAGAGTTATAAAATCTGCTTTTGCTGCCTATCGAGCTCAACTGCCATGAGTCCCAGGAGATAGTCTGACTGGGCTTTCTGTGACTTTGATTACTTCTTCCAGAAGTAAGAAAAAAACAGGATTCATTATTCTCTCTGTGTTAAGCTATACTGCCTATTGAGTTGGGTGTGCAACATGGCTTGTACTTTCATCTCCAAGCTCTTCTCATCAATACCTTCCAAAGGGAAGAAAGGAACGACTTGTGTGGGAGAGAAAATTGAGACGATTGTTGGGTCCACTCTTTGCACTGCATTTTATGCACTTTATATTGTTAGTTACTCGGATTCTTTAGGATTTTTAAAGGATCCCTTTCTCACCAGCAAAACCTGTCCTGTGAACTATCCTGTACTAAACTGCGATGGAGGAATTCTAAACTTCCAATGAACAAAAGTGTTAAACTCTCATTGAGAAAATAAAGAATTTGGGCAAGTTGGTGTTTTGATCTATAATATCATTTTTTGTTAAATATGTAGCCACAAACAAATTTCAACAAATGAAAGAAACCAAGTCACCAAAACCACACTGTAAACATCTTAAAATTTTCAAAACAAGATAATTGATGTAATTTTGTAGCCTGGCATGTTTCGTAGCATGCTGAATCACAAATGAAGCAGCAACCTTTTAGCCCAGAGTGCTGTGCAAAACCACACCAAACAAATCATAATTCACACTGCCATGCAAAAACCAGAAAAACTAAGGTTTTTTTTGGGGGGGAACCAGGAGATCTTCAACATGGTATTATCGTGGTTAGTTCCATACACTAAACAATTGCTTGAGCTTCTATTTTAATGGAAAAGCTGAGATTAACACTTTTATTAAAAATGGACATGTCCTATCAACTATGAAAATTACATGAAAGCAACACTTTTCCATAGTCTTGTATACAAAATATGGGATTCAGATGTAGCTGGCCTTTGCAGGTCAATTCCACTGGATATCAAGGAGTTCACAACTCACATTCCAAAGCTTCTTTGCTGTTTCCTCCTTACGTCCTTGAGATGACACATTTGCTGGTTTACAATCACTGTTATGTAAAGGAAGAAAGCATGTTAGCAATGTTCTTTTGCATTAATAATTCTAAATATTAATTATAATTAATTGTATTCATTTTAATATTTTATCTGTTGGGTGAGGCACCCGGTCTACCAAATATAAATCAGTCTGTTCTGCGTTTCGCTCCAATCTAGGAACATGTTTTGCAGGCAGACGTCATTCATTTTAACATAATTTTAATTATATAAAATAACTAGCTGTACCCGGCCACGCGTTGCTGTGGCTCGGTCTGGTAAAAGCGTGTGTTGCTTTTACGTCCAACAGATGGTGCTGTTTTTCAAAAAAAGCATGTTTTTACCTGTCACAGGTGTGACATCTATATAATATAGGTATATAAAAACACGCGTATTCTAATGCAACGTTGTGTCAAGATTTCAAAGCAATTGGTGAAGAACTTTCGGAGATTTAAGATTTTGAACAAACGAACATTTACATTTTTATTTATATAGATTATAAGGTTATATAATTAGTATGTTCAGACTTGGCAAACAAAAAACAAATCAAAGCTCATTGACTATAAAAGAGGTGTGTCAATCAAAACATGCCTGAACAATGGACTCCTCAATTACTAATACAAGTTACTAGCATTCTTTCCTTTTTCTAACAGAGGATTTACACTGTATATATTAGCAGCATGCTAATATATATTACGACTTACGAGCACAATAGAGCTGAAAATTTCCCTTGTTAAGCAAGACAGTTGTTAAGTGAGTTTTGCCCCATTTTACAACCTTTCTTACCAAAGAAAGTTAAGTGAATCACTGCCGTTGTTTAGTATCATGATTGTTAAGTGAATCTGGGCTTCCCCATTGGCTTTGCTTGTCAGAAGGTCTCAAAAAATGATCACATGGCCCCAGGACATTACTTACAAGCCAGTTGCCAGGCATCTGAATTTTGATCACGTGACCATGGGGAAGTTGCAAGGTTTGTAAGTGAAAAACAGTCACTTTTTTCAGTGCCGTTGTAACTTTGGTCACTAAACAAATGGTTGTAAGTCGAGGACTACCTCTATTGAATTTTAAAAGAGAAATTCAGCAAGATTGACAGCCAATTTGATATAGTGATTAAAAGTACCAGGTTGGAGCCTGGGAGGCCGTGAATTCTAGTTCTGGTTTAGGCCCAAAGCCAGTTGGGTGACTTTGGACCAGTCATTCTCTTTCAGTCCTAGGAAGAAGGCAATGGCAAACGACTTCTGAAAATCTTGCCAAGAAAAATGCAGGGCCTTGTCCAGATGGTTGCCAGGAGTTAAGACTGTGCCCCCTCTCCCCCACACACACACACCAAACCAGCAAAGCTCGTACATCTGTCATTCCCTCTCCCCACAGCTCTCTCCTACAGTTCCCCTCATCTTCACTCCTTTCCCTCTTAGCCACTCTGACTGCTTTGGCTTTCTTCTACTCACCCAGGACAACCATATTTCCTTCTGTATCCACAGCAACTTTGTTTGTTCATATTATAAACTTAAATACATGTTTCAAGCATGGACTAGTTGTAAAATGATTGTTCTGTGGAAACCCAGAACGCATGCCCAGAATCTTTTGCACTTTCCTTGTACAAAGCCGTCATTGATAAGTTTTAATGCATCAAGATGCAATTTAGACTACAGGGCCTCCTTTTACATAACCATCCTGGCATATTTTAGAAGCTACTTAATATAGTAAGATTCTTCACTCATTTTGAACACATATGCCCATAGCTTAAAGATACACATGCTCAACTAGGATGGCCGCTATGTGTGTATCACATAACTATGGATCTTTATCCTTAGCACTAGCTAAGGGAGCCACTAAGGTTGATGTTACCATGAATGCAGTGGGACTGGATTCAGATTTCTAATCTTTTAAAGCAGTAGTTTCCAACCTTTTTCATCTCACAGCACACATCTCACAGGCAGGACTTTCAGTCTGCAAAATTGGAAGTCCCTGGCAACACAAGTTGCTGGGACTCAGGAGGAGAAATGGAGACAATTTGCCCCCTGGCAATGTCACAGAGGTGGGATTCTGCTGTGCATCTATGTAGCACTTTTCGTATGTAGTTTGGCTCACATGCAGCATCTACATGACCCACTGGTTGAAAACTGCTGCTTTAAAGAGACAACTAGTGATGTCACCTGGTGCTGTTAGGCAAGAATCAGCAGGTGAGATTCATTCTTTTTGAATGACTTCTACACTTATTAGAGGTACAAGAATCCTTAACCCATCAGTAACTTATTACTAGGGACTTGCTAAGTCCCATACCCAATGTTTGAACTGAGCCCACGGGGGAGCCTCACTGATGCTTCAAAATAATACCAATAGCAATAATAACTCCTGCTTGTATCCTGGTTTATTTTGACGTGGTTATCCAAAGCTTCTTTCCCCATCTGAAGGCTTTTATGGTATCTAGGGCGTTATAGCAAAACCAGAACAATGTTGTTCCTTAGATTTGGAGTCAAACCTTTGTTCCCTCTCACCACCTCCCATTGCCAGTCATCCCAGATCAACCCACCTGAAATACATTCCACTGACTGTCTCCAGTTCCTCTGTCACCGCACAATGTATGCTGGTCTGGGCTCCTTGCCAAGGTGTCCTCAAGAAGATAGAAAATATGTTCCACAAAACTTTTAGTGTAAAGGAATGACGAACAAGTTCAGACAAAACTGTACCTGGATGCAGAGCATTCACAGTGACACCAGTACCTGCAGGAGACAAACCAGGCATGTACTCAAAAATATACTGTTAATGGGATCAGCCTATACAAAAGCAAAGGATTTTGTTTGAATTACAAAAAGGAAAATATGCCAGCATAAACTTAAGAGTTTCAATAGAAGAGAATATATGTAGCTCGAAGTTAAACTGTGGAGTCCTTGGTGCCATACTTTTAGTTGCATAAGTGGGACTACTATAGTTTCTAGATTCTATATTATGGTTTCTGCTCTGAGTCCTGAGAGTGGTGATGCCATGGATCCCCTTTGATCTGTGCATATATTTGTCCTTAAAATTGATAGCATATTTGTGTATACAGTATACAGTATATTTAGTGTATTTGGTTAGAACAGCTAGCCATGGGTTGTGTAGAAAGGCTGTCATGGGTTTTTTCACTAGCTTTGGATCTATGGACATAAAGAGTGCTGCAACATAAAATGAAACCATGATTTCTATTTTTAGGTCTTTGATTTTCTGGAGGCACAGTAGTAGGATGAGATATCAAAGCTTTTTTGTAAGTTTTTTGGTTATGCTGGCTTTGGCTATAAAACATAGCCAAAGAACGTATAAAAAGTTAAGAAGGAAACAGAAAAAAAAGAACACTCCTCTCTAGATAATGCCAGGCAAACAATGAAGCAGAAAATAATGCCATAATTAAAGAACTACCAAGGGGAAAAAATCATATTCCTACCCAAATTGGCAGGGCAGATTACTATATATGAACATTGATGATGTTATCTTGTTGGTGAATGAAATGCTTGCAAGCATATAATCAAGCTCAGAAAACACCAAGAACTCCACAAATTAGAGTTTATGTCACATGTGTCCATATGAAGTACATGCACACTAAAACCAAAAATAAATCGTATTTGTAGTCCATTCAATGGCAGTTGGACTAAAGGTGACCACAGCTTCCTTTGTGTGCAAACAATCCTTATACCTATGGTAGAAGCCTAAGTATCTCTCTCTGGCATTAGTTTATTTAAAATTACTTAGGAAAAAGTCCTACAACGTTCAGTACAGATAGTCCTCGACTAACGACCACAATGTAGACCAAACTTTCTGTGGCTAAGCAAGACAGATATTAAGTGAGTTGTGCCCCATTTTGTGATCTTTTTGCCAATTGTTAAGCGTATCACTGCAGTTGTTAAAAGAATTGTGCCATTGTTAAGTGAATTTGGCTTCCTTTATTTACTTTGCTTGCTGGAAGCCAACTAGGGAGGTTACAAAAGGTGATCACATGACCCCGGGACACTGCAGCTGCCATAAATACATGCCAATTGTCAAACGGATGAATTTTGAACATGTGACCATGGGGATGCTACAACGTTTGTAAGTATGAAAACAGTCATAGGTCACTTTTTAGGTGCTGTTATAACTTCAAACCGTCACTAAACGAATGATTGTAAGTTGAGGACTACTTGTATGTGTGCATAGGACAGAAATACTAGGGCTTTTACAGGTTGTTCCAGCATACTGCTATCTTTGCTTCTCGAGATGACATTTCTTTTTTTTTTTTTTAACAAAATTTTATTAAGTTTATATACGTAGATGAGGAAAAATAGGAACAATACAGGTATGGTAAAGGGAGGGGTGGAAGGAAAGGGGAAGGGGAAGGGAATAAGGAATTAGGATAAAATAAGGATAGGTACAATCACATATTTCAACAAACAAGCTACCGTCCGGATCATAATAATGAGTAAATATCATATTCAACCATTTTTACCAAAGCTTAGACTATAACATTAAAAACAATTAGTAAACAAATACGTTGATCTATTAAGTAAACACTACTAATAAAATCTCAAAAAATCCTAACAATCAAAAGTAACAAATGAAAATCAGTAAATCAGGAAAAATAATCATATCATCCAAATGTTAGTTAGAATTCGATTAAAAATCAGTCATCTATTCTAAAATATCGAATCCTTCAAGTTCTAACGTGTCGAGATGACATTTCTGCCCAGCTCAATCCTGGCCAATTTTTGCCATTCTATTTTACGTATTGGGTAGCAAGAACTGGAGTTTAAAAAAAGGTCTTACTTCAAAAATATTAGGACTTCTCCCATACCAGTACCCCAATTTTCCCAGTAGTTTTTGCATTTAAATAACCTTGTCAACTAAAGACACTGCACACTTCCAGCTCACCTTGCAGATGTCTAGCCAATTCCCGTGAGAAAAGAATATTGGCCAGCTTGCTATGAGAGTATGCCAGGCCCCGGAAGTAGAATCTTTCACCTTGGAGATTATTGAAATGAATGCGCCCGATATGATGAGCCACTGAAGCCACATTTATAATACGAGCTGGTGCACTTTGTTTCAGACGCTCTATTAGCAGGAACGTTAAAAGAAAATGTCCTAATAGGAAAGATTATGAACAGTAATTTGAATTTTGTGATTAGATCTGCACGCATTGGTTTTCATTAAACATATGTGTTATATAAAATTGTAAAATTTGAAAAAAATAAAGCAAAGATGTGTGTAGGGGGGGAGAGGAAGGTCTATTTTCAAGAGATTGCTGATAATAAACTAAGCAATTGTCCTTAAGGAATTCATCCATTTTAAAAAAAAAAAAATCATTCCCTTTCATATATTCTGAATATTTGTATATCTGTGTCACTCAGTAGTTCATCAGCCTGATATATGAAAAAAATAATTGCCCCTTAGATTCAGTAACTGGCTGCTGAACTCAGTCACATTTAAAGAGTTTTCTAGCATTAACTTGGCGTTTTGGGTCCTGCCATAACATTTCTGTACAATTTAGATCTAGACTTTGACTTGGCCCTTCCAAAGAAGTGAATGTGTTTTTACCCTTGTAGACCTGTGCATATACTTGGAATTGCTGCTTTGAGATTGCTGTGTGACCTGCCTGTACTTCAGCTGATGAACAAATGGTCCGATGTTCTCTCATAACTTTCTTCAATAGTGGCAAATTATCCAGATCTGAGATAGGAAAGTATCCTCACTCCTCCCATGCTTGGCATTTGGTATCAAGGTTTTATGATGAATGTAGCATTTGTTCTGGTATACCAATTGTTCCATATGTCATCTGTTATACTTTTGACATACAGAACAATCCTTCATATATCTGGAGGGCTATTCAGGTGATTTTTGAGGCAACCATTGATGTTCTTCTCAGTGACCCATGACTTTTACCTTTCTACTCTCTCATGAGTCCAATTTTTGCTCAGAGCTTTTCTGATGAAGGAATCATGAGCACTGATTTTAGCCAAAGCAAGAGATACCATCTAGCATTTTTTGTGACTTCTTGAATGACTTTATACTATGCTCTTGAAATATTTTTTACACGACAATATCTTTAATGCAAATGGTTTTTACTCTTGGGAAGATTCATGGTTTCCCCAAATCTTCTCCATTTCAAGAGTCCTGGTAGACTAGTGGAAACCCCCCCCCCCAAATTTAGAAATGAATTTGTAAGCTTTGGCAGACTGATACATCATTTTTTTTTAAACAGAGGCCTTTTGGGCAGGATACATTATGCCTTCAAGAATCTGTATGGTGATAACTTCCCTGTGATTTATGTAATTCAATTTATATGGCTGCTCATCTCACCATGGTGACTCTGAGCAGAATAATAGTTCAAAACACCAAAAATGGATAACTAGAAGCCAAGGTAAACAAAACTCAATCAAATCATGATTAACATAACCATCTCATGGAATGATGAGGAAAGCCAAAGTTTGTGAGTTTTATATAAGGCAGGACTCACCTCCAATCAAAAGAGCCCTCATACAACTGAACTGAGATTTAGGTTGATTAGCAAACTACATATTGAATAGTTCTGTTTATGAACTAAATGAATCAAACAGGAAAAACTGGCAATATTTTTTTTGCTTAATTTCTCTTTATATATCAATGATGCATATGAAACTCCAACAACATTCAACATAAAAGAAAAGCAAGAATTCAGAAAATCTGAAAGACGTTATTTTCTTTCGCAGAACTGTTTAAAATATGTAGATAGCTCTCAGCAATTTTGTGCTCTAAACCTTGGTTGAATTCAAATATGTAAGCAGGGTCAGGATTGGATAAAACATAGATGGTAAACTACCCGATAATACCAGGAATATAGGCTATACTGGGACATTTTTAAAAAATAATTCAGGAGAAGGCAATGGGAAATCATTTGCATATTGTTGCCAAGAAAATTATGTAAATATTTCCATGAAGTCACCAGATATCAAGAGCAACTTGGCTTTCCAAATCGGATGAGACAGTACTACTAACCTTTGGATTTTTAAGAAGTGAGATTGTCTGGTGCAATTGTGTTCTCAAAGTTTCCATTTCCCCCCCACAATTAAAAGCATAATAACATTCTGATTACTTAAATCAACTAAGGACTATGCACATTCAAATAGCTCCTTAAAACTTGATGAAGAATCTGATGCATTAAAAAATTCACAGTGTGATCAAGGAGAACAGTAATCCCTGTGAGAATAATTATGATAATATTGTTTTACCTCACCCTTCCCATGTTACCATTAATTTAAACAAATGAGCAGCAATAACTCTTATCTCAATCAGGGCTCATAGAGCCTTAAGGAAAACCTGTGTGCTTCTCTACATAACAATTACAATCTTCTGAAAGGCCTCTGCAGAATTCAACCACTTCATAAAGATAAAAAAAATAAGCTTGGTCTTTTACCATATGCAGGTGCAACATTACAATGTATATATAAAAGAGGCAGACATAGCATTGCGACATTTTCTTTTTTATCCTCCCTGCATGCCCAACATGCAAAAGCACACAAATCTTTCCAATCTTTACATGTGGTCCAAACTCTAACTTCTTATAGCACTTTAAGACAAAAAGGGGGGGGGGAGTCTTAAATAAAACTTTCTAAGAGAAAAACTGATCAAGTAGATAAAGTTTAGCAACCTTACCAAGATGGTTGACTCCAAAATGCGTCTCAAAACCATCAGCTGTCTTTGAATAGGGGCACATCATAACACCTGCATTGTTGATGAGTATGTGGAGTTCTTTCTCCTCTGCAAGAAAAAAGCCACATAGGCCAAATGAATAAAGAAGCCCAAGATAAAAATACTGGAACTGGGCTAATGGAAACATAGTCACAGTTCAATTTCTTTCAGATTTTTCCCATGAACATTTTGACAAGGTAAAATTTGGTCCTATCGGACTCAGACAAAATCACTCCAGAAAGCAGGACAGGAAGCAGTTAGATCCCCTTCTATTTCATTCAGTAGAATGCTTCCTTTAGGATTGCTTTGGCAATCCTATTAGTTGAAGTATTGCTATGCAGGCAGAAGTCTAATTTTAAAATTAAAATCAGTAACCATTTTAATGGAGTTTAAAAGACAAAAACTGTTTTTAACTGTTTTGATATTTAGAATTGTTTTTATTGCACTGTAAACCACCCTGAGTCGCTCTGGCTAGCAAGATGGGCAGCAGATATACATTTAATAAATAAATAATAAATAAAAAGCATGCCCTAATTTCATCATGCGTACTGGATTTTTAGACAAATAATCAGGTATCATTTTGCCCCAAGTAAACTACGCTCAAGAAAACAATGTGCCTGAGACATACCTTTCAAGAAATTACTGGCAAATTCTCTGATAGATTTGGTGTCTGCCAAGTCTAATTTTTTTGCTATAACCCCTTGGTTTCCCGTCTTGATCCGGATTTCATGGGCTGCCTTTTCTGCTTTTGCCATATCTCTGCAAGCAAGGATGACTTTCGCACCTGCAACCATTAAAATACTAAAAGTAGCACAAAAAAATCACATGTATAGAGGATTACTATCCAAATTCCCACTTTAGCCAATTTTCCAGAAACAAAATTAAAGATAACAATAGATATAACCCTTGAAGAATATGACTTTACGAAAAAAGAGACTGATGGTGAAATAACAACAACAAAAATCTTGGGACTTTCCCTGACTGGATTAAACCAAGACATATTTTAAAACAGTTGTAATAAATTGTGGAAAGACATAGATATTGGTTAAGTGGAAAATTTTAGCAAAAATCTTGGTTAGGATCTGCCAAAAAAGCCAATGCAGTCCCAGACTGCATCAACAGAGGGATAACATCAAAATCACAAGACATGATAAAGAATAGAATAGGAATAGGAATAGGAATGGAATTAGAGTTAGAGTTAGAATACTTCTTTATGGGTCAAGTGTGATCGGACACACAAGGAATTTGTCTTCGGTGCCACTTTATGTTGCACCTGTGAGGCCACACTTGGAACACTGTGTGCAATTCTGGTCACCATAATACAAAAGAAAAAAAAATGTTGAGACCCTAGAAAGTGTGTAAAGAACAACAACAAAGATGATAAAGGATCTGGAGGTTAAATTATGTAATGAACGGTTGAGGGAGTTAGATATATCTAACCTATCGAAGAGAAGGATTAGGGGACATGAAAACTTCCTGAACTTGAAGGGCTATCACAGAGAAGAGGATTGATTGATTGATTGATTGATTGATTCTCCAAAGTACTACAGAGCAAGACAAATAGTAATGGGTGGAAGCTGGTTAAAGAAAGATCCGACCTAGAAGTAAGGAAAAAGTTTCTGATGGTGAGAACAATCAATCAATGGAATAGCTTGATCCCCGGAATTGTTTATGTTCCATCACTGAAGATTTTCAAAACTAGACTGGACAACCATTTGACCAAAATGATAAAAGGTCTACTGTCTTGAGCAGGGGGTTGAACTAGAAGACCTCCAAGGTCCATTCCAGCCCTATGATTCTATGTTGTAATACCACTAACTTAATCACTCAAGATGAATACTCAAAATGGATCAAATTATAACCTCAGAGAAATGCTTGCCCAACTGGCAAAGAACAATCAATAGACTTACATGAAGTGGGAAAAATAAGAGTAAGATTCAAGAATTTGCAAGACTCAAAAGAAAGAGAAGATCCGCATTTCCTAACCTTAAATTATATTATTGAGCAAGCTATCTATGAAAATCACAGTGCAGCAAATTACTAGTTTTACAAGAATCTGGCTTAATCAGTGGATTCCATAGATATTGTATACATGGTACAAAGAAACAAGAAAATAATTTGAAGAGTATATTATAAGCAAAGCTTATTAAAAATATGGAATCTTCTAAAAATGATAAATCCAGCATTCTCCATTAGTGTCACCTCCGAATACCTCTTACTTCAAGGACAGCTACAGTAAGATGAATTCAATCACATATGCCAATCCATATTCAGAAATCAAAGTAAAGACACAGCAAGAATGACTCAATGAAGTTAGGAACTAATGATGGTTGATATATTTACAAATTGCTACGGGAACAAAAGTTAGAGGTAGTCCTCACCTTACATTCATTCATAAAGCAACATTTCTTTCAATACCGTTGCAACGTTTCTTACCTGAATGTTGGTTAGGGACTTCAGGGTAGGAAGTGTCGTAGGGATACCAGTACACTGGTGGTAAACGTTGGAAGGGAACGGAAGGATGTCCAGTTACCCCTTCGACCGTCCCTTCTAGTGTTGAGTAAGATGAACGGACGTGCGTCGGAGGGGACAGGAGGGAGTTCAGTGTCATAGCCTATGGTAGGCTTCCCAAAACCTTCCCTGACTTTCCCCCAACTCTTGTATAACCTGTACTTATCCTCCTGAAATTTCCCATGGCCTCCCTTAACTCATGTGTCAGGTCTCCCTTGTGCCAGGCTTTCCAGGGCCTCCCCCCACCCTCCCCCATGTTCCTTACCACTTCTTACTTAACAACCCATGTATCTTGAGATTATGACAGCAACTGGAATTCTGGGATTGTTGGCTCTAAGCAATGTAGTTGTAACATTGCTTAGTGATGGCAATCTCAATCCCAATTACCGTTGCAACTCAAGCACTTCCTGTAATCTCAAGAAAAAAGGAAGGAACCTGAGAAAGAAGAATTTGAAAAGATTAGGATGCTTTTATATAAAGGGTTTCTGAATATAACACAGATGGGACAAATTAAAAACTGAATGATAAAGTTGATGCAAACTTTCAAGATGCAAGTAGAATAATGGGAAAGATATTGGGGAAAACCCAATAAATTTACGATTACCAAGATACATAAATCATATAACAAACACTGGAAATGCCACAACTAAAGAAACATCTTATGGCACATGGTGATTATCAATAAATCTCCAAAGTATTAGAACAAATCATGAAGTTTTAAACATAAACTCTGAACTTAAACTACAAGATACTAGTGAAAAACAAAAGAAATGACTTAAATGGCTTATAGCAATAAGTTTAACAGGCAAAGTATGCTGTGTAGTGGTTAGCAGTTGGGAAAATAAATAGAAGATATGGATGGGACAGGTTACCCAGGGTTTTTTAAATAATATTTTTATGTTTTATTAGTAATTGTCTTTTACTTTTAAAGAGAGGGGGGAGGGAGGGAGGGAGAGAGAGAGAGATGGAGAGAGAGAATGGATGGATGAATAGAAACATAACATAACATGTGGCTTAATGTCAGAGCTGCTGGCCAGAAATGGTCTGCACTCTGGCAGTTTGAGCCTGGCTCCATGAGACAGAGTGAGCTCCCACTGTTTGCTCCCTGGCTCCTCCCCTCACCCAGCAGTTCAAAGGTATTCAATATTGCAAGTAGAAAAACTAGTTGTGCATGCAGAGAGCAGAAGCTGGCACTGGACCTGGCGCTGAACAAAATGAACTAGCAATCTAGGTTGTCAGGACTACATTGTGTCTAGCACAGTGGTTCTCAACCTTTTTAATGCCGCGACCCCAACCGGTCGTAAGTCGAGGACTAAACCGGTCGTAAGTCGAGGACTAAACCGGTCGTAAGTCGAGGACTAAATCGGTCATAAGTCGAGGACTACCCAACCGGTCGTAAGTTGAGGACTTTCCCTGCCCGGGAGCGCCGCGCATGCGTGGTTCCGCCCCCTGCGCCGGCCGAGGCGTAGCTGGCAAGCGGCAGAGACGGAGCAGGCCGACCACCAGCTGGCCCAGCCCAAGGGAAGTAAGGCACCCGCCGGAAAAGGGGGAAAAAAATGGCGGACAAAAAAAATGGCGGACAGCCTTGCTTGGCGACCCCCGTGAAATGGTCGATCGACCCCAAATGGGGCCCCAACCCACAGGTTGAGAACCACTGGTCTAGCATGTGTAGATTTCCCTGACATTGTATGCCATATGCTACATACATACGTACATACATAAATAGTACAAGCAGCCACTTGGTATCACATGAGAAAATGCTGAGATCTCTAAATAAGACAAAGATTTCTTTTTATGTACAGATAGCACAATTCCAGATAAGTACAATCCACATCCCCATAATAAGTTCACTATCTGAATATAGAGCTTTTGATGCATTCTTTGGGAAGCAGGGTGTAGCTATGACACAAAAAGAAGAAAAGCAAAAAACACAACTACTCTCATTTACCCCATCTCCACGGTTGGAGGTCAGCACTTATCCAGCTAGCTCAAGTTACAGTACCAATTGTAAATGGTAAACTAGGTCAGAATTACAGGTGATCGTTGGTTAATAACCACTCGTTCAATAATCACTGAAATTTGCAGTGC
>NW_015386571.1:893553-897515 GCF_001527695.2 Protobothrops mucrosquamatus | reverse complement strand
CAGGGTGTAGCTATGACACAAAAAGAAGAAAAGCAAAAAACACAACTACTCTCATTTACCCCATCTCCACGGTTGGAGGTCAGCACTTATCCAGCTAGCTCAAGTTACAGTACCAATTGTAAATGGTAAACTAGGTCAGAATTACAGGTGATCGTTGGTTAATAACCACTCGTTCAATAATCACTGAAATTTGCAGTGCTGCTGAAGGAACTCCAACCATCACAGCATCCCATAGTCCTGTGGTCACCATTTGTGACCTTTTTCACTGGCTTCCTACAAGCAAAGTCAATGGGGAAACCAGCAAGAGATCGCAAATGGCAACCACAACCCATCCTTGTTCAATGACAATGTGGAATTTAACGCCACTGGAAATGCCCGAGCTGCTGCCACTAAGCAACACAGTCACATGACATCATGTTTTAGAACTGCATTGTTGAGAGACAGAAATTTGAGTCTCAGTTGCTGTTGTTAACCAAGAATTACCTGTACTGAATTGCTGCAGTGTCAAAATCAGCAGCAGGACATTAATGGAAAGAAGTCTATTTCATAAAGTGAAATACTATAGAGGAGACCTTACTTGTGTTCATACAATATGTTTACCCAGGTGAGCTACAAATCTTAGCTGTTGTTTTGTGTTCAGTATATTGTGCAAGCTCAGTTTATGGCATAATGTACTAAGTGAACAAAAAAGTGGCTTAATTCTATAATCAGCTAAAGTATATTCTTGTATACTAACAAGAGGTATTGTGACACAAACTGGAATTGGGCAATCTGTACATTTTGAGAAATCCCACTGTACATGTCAACAAAAACCTTGAAAAGCTGCAGCATCTTTAGTGTTACTAGTTGACTTCTGAGAAAAAGTCAACTGCCAGAGACAGGAATTCAGCCTTGACTGCAAGCATGAAGGTTGAGTTGTGTTGGCTGAGAATTTGCAGCTTAAGCAGGATTACTGTCAATGTTGACTATATATTACAATGTATTTAAAAAGAGGAGACAATTTTTCTCAAAATCTGAATTTCCCAGAACTGTATTACATTCTACTGATGAACTTTGATTCTGCTGGAAAGACAAAGTTCCCTGTCCATTCCTTTTATTACAATTCCTACCATTCTGGGGGCTACAAAGGATAAGCACACATGAATAACTTGCCTCTTCTTGCAAGGTCTCGCGCAGTTTCCTTCCCTATACCAGTGTTGGCTCCTGTGATCACTACAATTTTTCCATTCAGTTGTGCTGTAGACTTGCACACCCTTCCTCCAAAATACTTCCTATAAAATATAAATGAATTGAATGGCTGAGTTTTTAAAATTCAGTCCCACGCTGCAGTATTCACAATGCAAAAGCTATGCAATTTGTCACCGAAATCCAAGTTAGCTTCTCATGCGTTTATAATACACACAAACACAAACACACACACACACACACACATTCACGGGGTGGTGGGGGTGGTGGAGGGAATATTCTGCACGTACATTCTTTGTAACAGGGAAAATCCCAATTCACCAGAAATCGAGAGAGCGCTAATACAGTACATCATTATACAGGCCAGTATTATACAAATAACGGATTTAACGCTTTTTAAAAATGTCAGTAGTTTTTTTTTTCTTTTTGAAGTTGCACTGGCGAGAGTTTTCCAGGCCACAAGAGTTAAGTCAAATCAATTCCACTACAAACCTGATATACGGCACTAGCATAAATACCGAAAGAGGGACCAAGAACAAGAAAGGCAGCGCCGACCCCAGGAATCCTAGCATCATCGCCCCGTTGTCTGGTCCGTTCGCTTTGCTTCTTGCGGGAGAATTGCTCAGTCGAAAGGAAGGGGCTCTTCCTCAATGGAGCCGAGGCTAATAAAGGCGCGACATCTGAGGTTCCTCGGAAGGGAGGCGCTACAGGCTCCGAAGAGGCGGCGAACCAGCCTGAATTTCCGGTGAAACGGCATCAGCCGCTGCAGGTTGAGGGGATGCAAGGGATGCTCCTTTCCCCCCTCCCTTCTAATACAGAACGTTTTCATTATTTGAATGTGAAATGTACCACCCACGTTTCGGTTTCGGCAGGAGCAGGCTGCCCTACCTCTGGCGTGGCGTTAGAAGATTTAAGTTTGGAGCCGAAGAGCCTGTGTGGTCCACGAGCCGATCAGAAATATAACATTTAAGGTGCAACGCAAAAGATCAGAGTTTTCGGCTTTCGAGGATACATAGCCTCTTCCTTTCTATTGTGAGGGGGTGAACGGTTGGGGAATTCTGGGAGTTGAAGTCCACATGCCTTAAAATTGTCAAGGTTGAGAAACACTGGGGTGGAGAGTGGGGTGTAAGTGCTATCCGCTACATGCCGCGTGAATGAAATTCGGCATCTTTGTGTGTCTTCCAAGTCATAACAAGGATTGTATGCACAATATTTTCTAGCCCAGTTGTGTGTTTTGTTTTCTGTAACACTACACGTAACTTTTAGTTGACGGGATAAGAGAACTATATATTGTTTTGCAGAAGAATCCGGAGCATCCATGGGGAGAGGGGGCAAGAGATATCAAAAAGTCAAGATGGCTGCTATGACCAAATAATCAAAGCCCCACCTCTTTTTAATGTGAATTCCTGGAGCAATGCATTTTGTCCATGGAAGATTAGGGATCTAGATTAGGGATCTTAGCTTGCACAGGATACCATGAGCACAATTTTAGTAAAATAGGGCTTTGGTTGTGCTTGTGTCATGCACGTCAAAACTGACCACTATTGTGCTTGTATCATACAGGTCAAAACTGATCACTACAGTATTGCCCTTATTATTTCAGGGAATGCAACACGGTATATGCATGACTAAGGCTGGCAACCTAGTCTACACCATATTTAACTTACTAAAAAGGATTATGCAAAAGCGTCAGCTGTCCTACATCATGATGGGTGACAGAAGTCAACGTCTATGGATCTCATCTGGTGACCGGAAAATGGAAAATGTGAAGAAGGATGTTTAGTGGAATAGTAAAGTGAAAGAGGATCAGGTGTGAAAAAATGCATATCAGAGTATGATTGTTTCCCAGAATGAGAATAAATAATGTAAAATGTGTATAGAGAGAAAAAAGTAGTTGCAGGGGATGTAATCAACAAGGACAAGGAACAGATAGCCTTAAAAGAAAGCAAGTAAATAACAATTTTAGTGGAAACAAAATATGGAAATTATGCGAAGAGTGTGATCGCATACAAGATCTTTCTCCAGTAGAAGTAGTGTATACCTTTTTTTAATGAAAATTATCAGCACTTTTGATCAGTGACGTCATCAAAGTAAACAAACCCACGTGCTGATTACGTCAGCAGGTCATGGCCCTAAACGGAAGTGACGTGCTCAGCCCCCACCCTCCGGATGTGACATGCTGGCCTAATCCCATCAAGAGTGGCAGTCAACCCTCTGGATACATGATTAGGTTAACCCTAGACTAATTCTATGGACATTCAAAACCGAAAAAAGCTAAGTAAACTGAATAATTAGCAGAGGCCTGTGTTTTTGGGAAACAAGCCCTACTTTGGGGAGCTGTGAAATAAAAAAATAAAAAAGGCTTTTTATTTCTAATCGTTCTAGCCTAATGACGCTTTTAATTTTTGTGGAGTTTTAAAAATCAGTGCCTCAAAAGCTGGGGAAAAAGGAGCCCCTAAAAGGCAGCCAGAGCCTGCATTTAACCCCTTTTTTCTAAGAGGTATTTATTTCTAGGTGGCTTTAAAATTATTTCCTCGAATGCAGGGGGAAAAACAAAGAAACCACGGCCCTTTTAAAACCCACAGCTGGTTTTTACCTTTGTAAAAATCTAAAGACACATATTTTGCCATTTGCACCCTGAATAAAATTTATTCTGTCCCCACTATAGCAAAAAACAAGGAATATTAACAGGAATTAAAATGCTCACAAGAGGCAAGCAGCCAGGCGGCAAGTAGGGGTTTAAAACTTGTTCAGGCGTGTCAGGACCGCGATTCCGC
>NW_015386571.1:889368-891129 GCF_001527695.2 Protobothrops mucrosquamatus | reverse complement strand
ATCTGGATATGGTACAGGAATGGGAAAAGCCTATCCGAAATTTCAGGGCTGTGGAATATTATCATCGCTATAGATTTGTTAATCTTGACCGAATCCAGTCTTTTGTAGAGGCTATAGAGGCTATTCATAATGCAATACAGACTCTTTTGAATAATGTTGCTAGGGACATAGGTCCAAACGATTTTGTTCAACTCCGGCTGGATGCCGAGGGGTTAAATCATCCTCTCTTTTCTCTTAGGAGGTATATGAATGATTTAAATGCCGATGATTTGCTGACCAGTGTTGAAAATCTGCTTCAAAGTAAGGCAGAGATATTGCAATTAGTGGTTACAGAGTTATTGCAATTAGTGGTTACAGTCATGAAGAACAAGGAGGGGGGAGGTCTTAGGAAGTTAAACACCATGCTGCTCACCAGAGTACTGGAGAAAAAAAGACAGCACCTAGTAGATTTCAATGTGGGAGGTGAATTTCCGTGTTTTGCTAGCTGTTTGCTCTGGCTGATTGGTGGGGATGTTAGAAACCAAGAAATTATTACCAGTGCCAGGGAACTTCACAATAGACTGGGGGTTTCCACAGAAAACAGAATTGACTTTTCTCAGATACACCTCTTTGAAGAATATTTAAGGGTCACTATAAAGATCTTGTTTTATATGCAGGACGGATGGCGGTTCTTTGTCACAGGTAGCCCCCAGCAAGAAAAAATAGTGTTTATATTGTTACACGACAAGCATTATTATGGCATCAAAAATATCAAGGGCTTCCTGGGTGAACGATATTTCTGTAAATTCTGCCACACACCCTACCACCACAAATGTAATCATGGCTGTCAATATATCTGCAGAGCATGCCTCAACCAAGAATGTCAGCAGGTGGTGGAGGAGAAGACGCGCTGCTATAGGTGCAAAGAGCTTTGCCACTCTAAGGTGTGTCTTGAAATACACACACAGCTTGCTATGGAGGGAAAAGTTGACTGTAAGAATAAAGAATATTGTAAAACGTGTGGGGTTTACGTCTTTAGCCCCCACAAAAAGTGCAAGGAAACCAAGTGTGGACAGTGCTCTGAGAAGGTTAAAAGCTTGGAAGGGCATTTATGCTTTCTAGATTCGGTGGACCGGCCGCGAATAGACGAAAGGTATATCATTTATGATTTTGAATGCTGTCAAGAGACAGGCATCCATATACCTAGTTATGCGTGCGCCTGGGATATGTTGAAGGATGGGGATGATAAAGATGTTGTGAGGTGGGATTGTTATGGTATTAGATGCCTGGAGCAGTTTGTAAAGAATTTTATAAATCATAAGTTTAAAGGCTGTACTTTTATCGCTCACAACTCCAAAGGTTATGACGGGTACCTAATACTGAGGCAGTTGATCCGTGAAAAGGTTAGGGTTCAGCTTATAAGTCAGGGGGGTAAACTGCTGTGTATCACCCTACCGGATTATAAGATCCAGTTTATTGATAGCCTCTCATTTTTCCTCCTTAAATTAAGCAAATTGCCCAAAGCTATGGGGTTTCAAGGCAGCAAAGGATATTTCCCCCACTTGTTCAATACAATGGCCAACCAAGACTACGTGGGACCACTCCCTGAAACCAAGTATTACAGTCCTGAAACCATGATGCCCGGGGAGAGAGAAGAATTCATGAAATGGCACTCTGCTAATACAGGTACTGTGTTTAAACTAAAGAAGGCTCTGGCTTACTATTGCAGACAAGATGTAGATATATTAAGAGAGGCCTGTATTCGATTTAGGGAACAGGTGA
>NW_015386571.1:835943-887683 GCF_001527695.2 Protobothrops mucrosquamatus | reverse complement strand
TTTTTTGGTGGTAGAACAAATGCTACATGCCTGTACTACAAACCAAAACCTGGTGAGCAAATCTTATACTATGATTTCACCAGTTTGTACCCGTTTGTGAATAAGACCAAGGAGTACCCAATTGGCCATCCGCAAATCATCTACCAAAACTTTGGGGACATAAATCAATATTTTGGGCTGGCCAAAGTCAAAGTGTACCTGCCAAGGAATCTCTATTTCCCAATCCTACCCCACAAATCAGGGGGCAAATTTTCAGGTTATATGAATACGCATCTCAGACAGAAACAGGAGGCCAGTGGTTACCCTGACTGGCCTCCTGTTTCTGTCTGAGATGCGTATTCATATAACCTGAAAATAGCTCCTTTGATGTTCTTTCAAAATGCCAGATCTCATAGATTTCAACAATTCTGTAACCTTTTTCTAATGCTACATTCAATTCAACGGTACACCATGTTCCAGTCAGAGCTCTTTCCTCATCACTGTGTTTACAGGGGGTGGTTTGCAGTTTTTCTGTGCAGGTTGCGCACAAACTAAACATTAATTTGCCCCCTGATTTGTGGGGTAGGATTGGGAAATAGAGATTCCTTGGCGGGTACACTTTATCTTTGGCCAGCCCAAAATATTGATTTATGTCCCCAAAGTTTTGGTACATGATTAAATCGCTAGCTGTTCAGGCCTGCCCGAACAAACTCCCTTGCCCCTTGCAATCCCACGCCCTTGAGCATTGCGCCTGCCCAGATCACGGGAGTATGACATGCCCGGGCATGTCCCAAACAAGGCCTCCGAAACACGCATGCGCGGAATCGCGGTCCTGACACGCCTGAACAAGTTTTAAACCCCTACTTGCCGCCTGGCTGATTGCCTCTTGTGAGCATTTTAATTCCTGTTAATATTCCTTGTTTTTTTGCTATAGTGGGGACAGAATAAATTTTATTCAGGGTGCAAATAGCAAAATATGTATCTTTAGATTTTTACAAAGGTAAAAACCAGCTGTGGGTTTTAAAAGGGCCGTGGTTTGTTTGTTTTTTCCCCTGCATTCGAGGAAATAATTTTAAAGCCACCTAGAAATAAATACCTCTTAGAAAAAAATACCTTTTAGAAAAAAGGGGTTAAATGCAGGCTCTGGCTGCCTTTTAGGGGCTCCTTTTTCCCCAGCTTTTGAGGCACTGATTTTTAAAACTCCACAAAAATTAAAAGCGTCATTAGGCTAGAACGATTAGAAATAAAAAGCCTTTTTTATTTTTTTATTTCACAGCTCCCCAAAGTAGGGCTTGTTTCCCAAAAACACAGGCCTCTGCTAATTATTCACTTTACTTAGCTTTTTTCGGTTTTGAATGTCCATAGAATTAGTCTAGGGTTAACCTAATCATGTATCCAGAGGGTTGACTGCCACTCTTGATGGGATTAGGCCAGCACGTCACATCCGGAGGGTGGGGGCTGAGCACATCACTTCCGTTTAGGGCCATGACCTGCTGACGTAATCAGCACGTGGGTTTGTTTACTTTGATGACGTCACTGATCAAAAGTGCTGATAATTTTCATTAAAAAAAGGTATATACTACTTCTACTTTCTCCTTTTCTGGATTTACCATACAGGTCGTCCTTGATGTATGATCTTTCATTTAATGACCATTTAAAGTTGGGATGGCACTAAAAAATGTGACTTACTCCTGGTCCTCTCGACCGTTGCAGTGATCAAATTTCAGGTATTTGGCAAGTGGCATATATTTATGACATTTGCAGTGTTCCAGGGTAAGGCGATCACCATTTATGACCTTCCCAGGTGGCTTCCAACAAACGGGTTAGTGCAGGAAGCCAAATTCACTTAACAACCATGGCAAAAAAAGTTGGTAAAATCTGGCACAACTCAATGACCACAACACTTAGTGACTGAAGTTCTGGTTCCAATTGTAGCGGAACTGGGGAGAGATTGGGACTATAATAATAATAATGATAAAGTTGGAAGGGACCTTGGAGGTCATTAGTCCAACCCCCTGCTCAGGCAGGAAACCCTATACCATTTTGGACAAATGGCTGTCCAGTTTCTTCTTAAAAACTTCCAGTGTTGGAGCATTCACCGCTTCTGGAGGCAGGTTGTTCCACTGGTTAATTGTTCTAACTGTCAGGAAGTTTCTCCTTAGTTCTAGGTTGCTTCTCTCTTTGGTTTGCTTCCACACATTGCTCCTTGTCCTGCCTTCAGGCGCTTTGGAAAATAGCTTGACTCCCTCTTCTTTGTGGCAGCCCGAGATATTGGAACACTGCTATCATGTCCCCCTTCGTCCTTCTCTTCATTAAACTAGACATACCCAATTCCAGCAACCGTTCTCTATATGCTTTAGCCTCCAGTCCCCTAATCATCTTTGTTGCTCTTCTCTGTACTCTTTCTAGAGTCTCAACATCTTTTTTACATCGTGGTGACCAAAACTGGATGCAGTATTCCAAGTGTGGCCTTACCAAGGCATTGTAAAGTGGTATTAATACTTCACGTGATTTTGATTCTATTCCTCTGTTAATGCAGCCTAGCACTGTGTTGGCTTTTTTGGCAGCTGCAGCACACTGCTGGCTCATATTTAAATGATTGCCCACTAGGACTCCGAGATCCCTCTTACAGTTACTACTATTGAGCAAGGTACCTCCTATACTATACCTGTACATTTGGTTCTTTTTGCCTAAATGTAGAACCTTACTTTTTTCACCATTGAATTTCATTTTGTTAGATAGCGCCCAGTGTTCAAGTCTGTCCAGATCCTCCTGTATCCTATCGGACAGAAGACCTCACAACCGATAAGGACGGTCGAACCATAGCAGACGTTTAAACTACTCAAGGGGTAGATAGGGGAGCAGGTCTAGCAACTACTTCTACATGAAGAGCACTGGGCCCAGAACAGAGCCCTGGGGCACCCCACTACACACTTCCCTCCATGTAGATGCGGTTCCATTGAGGACCACACGCTGAGTACAGCCAGTCAGCCAGTTACGGCTCCATCTGGTGGTGATGCTGTCTAACCCACATTTTTCTATCTTCTCAAGTAGTAGGTTGTGGTCTACTTTGTCAAATGCCTTACTGAAGTCCAAGTAAATTATATCCACAGCATTCCTCTGGTCCACTAATTTTGTCACTTGGTCAAAGAATGCAATAAGGTTTGTCTGGCATGATCTGTTTTTGACAAACCCGTGTTGATTTTTAGTAATGACTTTGTTTGCCTGTAGGTGTTCGCTGATTCATTGTTTGATTATCTTTTCCAGAATCTTCCCAGGTATTGAGGTCAGGCTGATAGGTCTGTAATTTCCTGGGTCCTTTTTTTCCCTTTTTTGAAGATGGGAACTACATCAGCTCTTTTCCAGTCCTCTGGTAGTTCCCCAGTGCTCCAGGATCTCTGAAAAATATAGTTCAGTGGTTCTGAGATTACATCTGCCAGTTCCTTGAGAACCTTGGGTTGTAATCCATCTGGTCCTGGTGATTTGAACTCATCTAGGCTGGACAGGTGTTCACTTACCATTTTCTTGCCTATCTTAACTTGTATTTCTATTTTATTTTTTATGGCACTATTTTTGATAGGTTGGTCTGTTTTTTCCCTTTGTGTAAAGACAGATGCGAAAAACGCTGGAGCCCTGCCGACCCAGCAAGGAACTGAGCTCCGGCAGCCGCTGTTGTTCTGGTGGCAGGGCGGGGTCCTTGAGAGGGATCAAAAAGGAGGAGGAAGCCAACTGGGTGGGAGAGGAAAAAACAGGAAGGTGGCAATTTTTGGATGTCAGGTGGATCAAGCCGGAGGAAGAGAGAGAGAAAAAAAAAGAAAGTGGGTTTTTTGTGTCCTTTTCTTTTTCTTCATTGCAGGCAAGCTGGACGGAGAGAGGGAGAGAGAGTGGGGGGGCAGTGGAGTCTTTTATTGTTTTTTTCTTCATTTTCTTCATTTTTTTCATCCTCAGCCCGGCAGGGGTCTTCCTGCCCCACCATTGCAGACAAAGTGTCTGAACAAGAAAAAAAAAAGATCACATCCGTATCCAGCTCATGGGATGGAGTTGGGGATTTTTATTTTTTGCCTCGTTTTGCTCTTTTAAAAAGACCGCCACCCCCCCCAATGCCAGAAGCCATGCACCCTCACCGTTTGCCCACTGCGCCCCCCACAGACCCAAAGCCACTCTTTCCCTTCCTTTGAAACAAATAACCCCCCCTGAATCCTCCCGTTCCTCCCTTCTGAATTAAAACGGGGAAAAAACTAAGTTTTTTCTTTTGTGGTGTTTACATATTTAAACTGCTAGAAGGAAGTGGGGAAGAAAACCATCGTGAGACACTCTTCTGTTTTAACCTTTTTTCCTTGTCATTTTTCGGAGTTTTCATCCTGCTTTTGTGAGAGGGCAGCGTTTGGGTGGGGTGAAGCTGCTCCCTTTCCTCCCCCCAAGCCACTAGCCGAGCAAGACACCCGCCTGCCTGCACTCTTCCCTCTGTCTGAGGTTTTCTGTTGAGGATTGGCAGAGGGGGGGGCTGTTTGGTTTTTACCCCCCCCCCCCCCGTGTGCTGGGTGGATGCAGCAGGTTTTGGTCACTTCTGTCGTGCTGGGAGGTTACCCACGAAGCACGTTTCTTTTTGGGGGAGATCCCCACTCTGGTTGCTAAGCTTGCTTAAACCCTCTTCCTCCACCTCCGTCTCCTCCTCAACAGGGCCCCCCTTTGTCTGCAATGGTGTGGCAGGAAGACCCCTGCCGGGCTGGGGATGATGGGGATCTGCTCTCTGCGGAGTAGGGGCAGGGTTATTATGCTCCCTGTCAATCAGGTTTGATTTCCTTTCTTTACCCCCCCCACCTCCCCTGCTTGTAGCTGCCTCTGAGCCCCTCATTCTTGAGAATTAGCGTTGCCAGCATCCCTTTCTCCTGAGTTCCTCGTGCTGGTTAACTGTTGCCACCCAAGAGCTGTTTTAAGGTTAGGGAATCTTTGGGGGATAGCCAACTAGCACCCCAACATGCCCCCCATGCTGCACCCTGCCCAAAGCCCCTGCAGTCGCCTATCGGCAATCACATGCTGCTCCGAGGAGGAATGCTGGAGGCAAATGGGCAGAGGTGGGAGGCTCAAGAAGAAGGAGGCATGGCCAAGGTAGGAGGCAAAAGATCCTAGACCCGTCGCCAATCAGCTGGAGCTGCGCGCACTGATCCTGGGCTCTCAGCAGAACCCAGGCAAACCTCACGCAGTTCCAGCTGAATCTCCGCCCTAAGACTGCATGGGGCTGCCTGCCACCCCTAAGGCTGCCGCCAATCAGCTCTAGCTGCACATGCCGATCCTGAGCTCTCAGCAGAGTCCGGGGATACCTCATTGCAGCTTCACCTGACTCTCACACAGACCTGTGCGGCGCTGCCACCACTTCACCTCATCCATTTTTACACTTTTTTTATAGTGCTTTTCAACCCGTGCTACGTGTACCACCTGCCAGGTGCCAAAGTACCACCAATGGTACGTGTACCACCAGTTGAAAAGCCCTGGTTTAGTGTGCTGGATTTAAGGAGTGGCGATCATCAGATTCCCATGCATCCAGAAGATAGAGAGAAAACTGCTTTCATCTGTCCCTTGGGGTTTTATGAATTCAATCGAATCCCTCAAGGGTTATCAGGGGCCCTGGCGAGCTTTCAGAGGCTTATGGAGGGGATGGTGGGAGACATGAACTTGATAGAGGTGCTAGTCTACCTAGATGATATTATTGTCTTTGGTGAGACTCTTGAACAACATGAGGAGCACTTGGAGAAGGTATTGACAAGGCTCCATGAGGAAGGGTTGAAGCTGTCATCGGAGAAATGTCAATTCTACCAACCATATATTTGGGTCATGTTGTTTCTGCAGGAGGGTGTATCAACTGATCCCACAAAGCTTAAGACCGTTGTTTCCTGGCCCAGACCCCAAAATGTGGCCGAACTGCGATTGTTTTGGGGGTTTTGTTCATATTATCGGAGGTTTGTTGAAGGGTTTACAAAGATAGTTCGTCCTCTTAATGATTTGTTAAAGAATGAAGAGGTAGAGGATGCATCTGGTCGTTTGAACCAGGCCCATCAAAATAAGGGGCCCAGGAAGTCTTGGGAATCCATTCAGGCAGAGTGGACTGGGCAGTGTGAGCAAGCCTTTGACCAGCTGAAATGGAGGCTTACGAATGCCCCTGTCTTGGCTTATGCAGATCCTAACCGACCGTATGAACTACATATTGATGCTAGTCAGGATGGTGTTGGGGGGGGTTATTGTATCAGGAGCATGATAAACATCTGAAGCCCATTGCATACATCAGCAGGGGCCTAACTTCAGCCGGAAAAAACTATCCCACCCATAAGCTGGAATTTTTGGCACTTAAGTGGCTGGTAGTAGATAGGTTAAAGGACTACCTATATGGTGCAGAGTTTGAGGTTAAGACAGACAACCCACTTACGTACCTGCTCACAACTACCAAACTCAATGCCACGGGGCATTGGTGGCTAGCGGCCCTTTCCTGATTCAGGTTTAGTCTGAAGTACCAGCCGGGTGTGAGGAACAGAGATGCAGATGCCCTGTCGAGGAGACCTCACGGTCCGGAGGTACATGTTGGAGAATTGACCTCTGATGGTATTCAAGCTTTGTATCGGGGTCAAGCACCAAGTTTGAGGAGCAATTGGGGCGGAAACAGTAGGGGTCACTATTGCAGGTGTTCCTAAACTCTAACCCCATTCAAGTTAGAGGGGACGGTATGTTTGTTCTGACTAAGAAAGAATTGAAAAGAGACCAGGCGGAAGACCCCCTTTGTGGCCTGTCTGAAAGGGCTTTGAGAAGTGATCAGCAAGAGGTTTTACTCACTGACCTGTTGAGGGGAACTCGGGTGCTGTATAGAGAGCAGGACCGTTTACAGCTCCGAAATGGTGTGATTTATTGGAAGGGCCCTTCTGATGGGCCCGAGGAGAAGTGGTACTTCTTGCTCCCAGAAAAACATAGGGAAGCGGTGTTGACTGTGCTACATGATGAGCATGGGCATCTGGGGCCAGAGAAGACCTTCGAGCTAGTGAGGGACCGGATTTATTGGCCTTGTATGAAGACAGAGGTTGGAGACTATTGTCGATCCTGCCTGCGCTGTATCCAAAGAAAGACCTTACCATCCAGGGCTGCACCGATGGGCCACCTGCAAAGCCATGGGCCCCTGGATCTAGTTTGCATCGACTTCCTCTGTCTGGAATTGGATACAAGTGGACGGGGAAATGTATTGGTTGTGACTGATCATTTTACTCGTTATGCACAAACCTTTCCAACAAAGGATCAGCATGCTATTACGGTAGCCAAGGTACTTGTAGAGAAGTTCTTTGTACATTATGGGCTACCTCAGCGCATACATTCCGATCGAGGTAGAGATTTCGAAAGCAGGCTTGTCAAACAACTATTGGACATACTGGGCATTCTAAAGTCACGCACCACCCCCTATCACCCACAAGGAGATTCATAGCCTGAGAGATTCAATTGTACCCTTCTTGACATGCTGGGGACGCAACATTGGACACAACATATTTCTACCATTGTACACACATATAATAGCACGAAAAATGACGCTACTGGGTATTCTCCATATCAACTGATGTTTGGCAGGGAGGCTTGACTGCCAGTAGGTATAGCATTTGGCATTTCAATGGACGAAACCTCATTTAGGTCACATCACAATTATGTAGACAGATTAAGGAGGAATTTGAAGATAGCACATGGAAAGGCTTCAGCTATTGCAGAGGTTCGAGAATGGTAAAATAAGAGGAACTATGACCTGAAGGTGAGGATTCAGGATCTGCAACCTGGCAATCGGGTTTTAAGATAAAATAAGATAAGATAAGATAAGATAACCTTTATTGCCATTTTTTTACTGTTGGCACAACGGCACACATCAAAAATGAAATTTAGTTGCCTGCTCTCAAAGTGAAACACATACATGACACACACCTAAAACCTACTATGTACAACATATGTATAGAACCACACCCCTACATATACATAGCAAATAAATAAATAAATTACCGAGGAATCTGGTCTCCCTGGGAAACATAAACTGGCAGATCGATGGGGTTCTCAGCCATATATTGTCAGTGAGAAGTTACATGGATTGCCAGTGTACCGGATTCGACCAGAAGGGAGCCCAGGCCACTGAAAGCATGGCACCGAAATCATTTATTGCCTTTAAACGAGGCAATATGAGCCTCTCAGTCAACTGTTTCAAAAGCAACTGAACCTTGCTCAACCAGGAGAAGACCAGAGACTCGAGCACAACCCGATTCACCCGTGGAAGAAGAAGAGGAGGACCCTGAAGAGGAAGAGGGTTGTATGGGTTGGTTGTGATCAATGGAAAACATTGGAACAACTCCCCCCGCATTGGATACTGAGATGGGGCTTGAACAGCTTAGGCCAGATGCCCCTGAGTCTGTACTTAAAGCTTGGGAATGGGGAGAAGCTCTCAGAGAACCTGAGGCAGATGAGCAGTTTGAGGAGCTGCCAGAACAGGGAGAAGTGCCATGAGCTCCAATGGCCCCAGGGCTGGAAGTGTCCATGGAGATAGGTCCAGTTATTCCACATGCTTCACAATTGCCAAAATTAGAGAACGGGCCTCCAGCTTTAAGAATTGCAATAGCAAAGCTCTATGGGGCTTAGGGAGAGGTCATTCCCTCCCATTGCCTCTTGATTCGAACTCAAGTGCTAGATTTTGTGAGCAATTTTATTGGTGGATTCAATCCTTTTAGGCAATTTTGTAATCGTCACAGATTGTCTCAGATCAGTTTTCCAGGTTTACACAAATGCCTATGTAAACTCTTGCCTCAATCTGCCCTTCAACCTCTGGATTGAAATGAGCCATTGCCCTCTATCCCAAACATATGTGCAAAGGTAGACCTATACAGCTATAATGGCTATAACTGATGGGGAAAGCACCTGATTATAAGACAGTGGTGGCGTACTATTATGAAAAATGTTAATAGGTATGCATTTCTATGCAGGAAGAATTTAGTTTAGATAGCCAGGCAATAATGTTCCCCCTAATAACAGACATAACTGCAGACAGATAAGAATCAGAAGAACTAGGCTTTGCTTATAAAAAGTAAATGGTATTAGATAAAATGGGTACAAAGGGCATTGGAAGGGCAGTGGTTTTAGGCGTTTCAGAGTACTAAACAAGGGGCGTTGAGTATGATAGGGGAGGAGACCTGCGTCGACAGGATATAAAAATGTGTCAAACCGCTCTTTAAGGTGTGACTGAACTCCTGTGTGTGTTTCAGTTCACCAAGCCTTTGCAAACGCTTCTTTACAAATAAAACTTCTGTTACTGGAATTCCAAGTGAGTTTGTTTGTTTTGGGATTTTGAGCCATTTTCCAAACAGAAGGGAGAAGCCAAGAACGGTCCTCACAGCAAGACAAAAATAGTCTGACCCACAGAGCAAAAGCAGTTCTTTTAGCAAAGCAAAAAGCAGTCTTTGGTGCCGACAAAAACAGTTCTTAAAGCAAGGCGAAAGCAGGCAAAGCTGAGGGAGTGTAATCTGAAAACAAACACTTGTTCCTGGCAAAAGCCCCTCTTCACGGCATCTCCTTAAATGTTACTCTTCAGGTGAACCTCGTGAGGAGGGGCGGGATGCCCTCCTCCTGAGTAGTTGGGGCGCCCTTCACTGACTCTGATTTCTTTCCATTCTTTGCACTCAGGAACCAGGCGGGAGAGGCATTTGCTCTTCTCCGGAGCTCCTCTGCATTTCCTTGATCAGCCTGAGCCCTCTCTTCCTCCCTGCCTACTCTTCGGAGGCCCAATGGGCCCGGGACTGCCTCGTCCTCATTCACAGGTTGTTCCTCCTGAGCCATAGAGACTGCACCATCCCACTGCGCCATCTCCTCCTCCTCAGACTCGGGCTCCGATGGGCCCTGACACAATAGATGCATATAATCTGCAGTTTATTTTTTTCTCTGTTCTGTAAGTAAGAGACTTTTTCTTTCTGTAGCAGCTGCCATTGCTTGGGGATGAAGCACTGACTCTCACTGATTCCCCCCCCCCACTCTCAAGTAGGTATTTCTTGACTTCACAGTATTCTAAAGTTGGCAGAAGTGATTATGATCCATCGCTGAATTCAAAACACATAGAGGGACCTAAAGGCCTTCAATCTCTGTTTTGCTATTTGTTTATCCTGATCTATACTCTTTAGGTTGCCAGGTTATACTGTAAGTGACAATATAAACCTTATAACAAGATCCCTCTTGTGTACTTGGTTATTCTTCAAAGGAACAAGCATCTTGTCCAAATCTGCTGGTTTTACATCGTATTTTGGCATAATGCATGAATATATATTTAGTTGTGGTTTTATTAATTAAAATTGGCTGGGTTCATACAACATGCTAATCTATAAATCATTATTTACCAATCACAATGCCCTATTCAACAAGGTGCTAAGCCATAGGCAAACAAATGTGTCTTAGCCTGATGTGTAATGCAGCACTAGATTATTCCCCACTAAGGAGAAATAGGGGAGACATGATAGCAGTATTCCAGTATTTGAGGAGCTGCCACAAAGAAGAAGAGGTCACGTTATTCACCAAAGCACCAGAGGGCAGGACAAGAAACAATGGCTGGAAACTGATCAAAGAGAAAAGCAACCTGGAATTAAGGAGAAACTTCCTGACAGTGAGGACAATTAACTAGTGGAATAGCTTGCCCCCAGAAATCATGGGCGCTCCATCACTGGAGATACTTAAGAAGAGACTAGACAGTCACTTGTCTGAGACGGTATAGGTTCTCCTGCTTGAGCAGGGGGCTGGACTAGAAGACCTCCAAGGTCCCTTCCAGCTCTCTTTTATTGTATTCTAAATTTAGATGCTTGGCTTGCAAGCTAAATGGCTGTTTCTCCCCCATCTGTTCACTTTTTTTCTAAGTATAGTTCCTTCCATTCTTCACACATATCCTGAATAGGTAATACCTGTTATATTAACCTAATTGGTTCATGTAACTCTGCAACCCACAGATTTAGTTCATTCACACCATTCATGTCCTTTTATTGTCAGCTTTACTTTTAACACTTTACACAGCATTTTTCTTGCCCAACAAAATTGCCTGCTAAATGAAGGGTCCTAAAAAAACCCGACCATATATCACTTAACCCAATCTTATCATGTACTCCAATCAGGACTGAATAAATTATTTGTAAAGCATTGATTTAATTTGTGCAGCTTTTGTCCTCATGACATTTAATATACTGAGTTTCTTTTTTATATGTAAGCTGGCCAGAATCAAAATTGGACAAATGAGCACAATAAGGACTCAAGTACTTTCAGTTAAATGAGCTTAGATTTTTTGCATCATTCCAGCTGACCTCTCTGACCCATGACTAATCTTGAAAAGTCAAATAAGGTTGGACGAGGGTAGCAGCTGAATAGGAGAACAGATGCCAACCACTTCTCATATTGATGTCAGAAGGGACCTAACTCTAAGGAGACAACGTTATTGCCCGAATCTCCCCTGATCAATTGGAGGCCAAATTCTTTGTGGGAGAAACAAACACACACACTGTCGCCCCCACCACTACCACCACTCTCAGAGAAATGACTGTTTCTCCGCCGGAACGAGGGCGGCGCTGTTGCGATTGACGGCACTGTTCCCAGGCATTGTTTTAGTCACCCTGGCGGGGCGGTCTGCAAAGAAAGAGGGCGAGGATGTGGCCTAAGCTCCGCCCGTTATCCCGGAAGTGTCGGTGGAGGATGGTTTCTAGGCGGTAGTCAGCCCGGTGAGGCGTCGGATGGAAAAAAAGCTGCTCGCTCCCGACTTTCGTGGGATGGCGGACCGCGGCGTCCTCTCCTCGGAGCATCTGGAGCGGCTGCACGAGATTTTTCGCGGCCTCCATGGAGAGTTGCAAAGCGCCCCGGAGAGGCTGCGCGGGAGCCTGTCGGTTGGTACGTGAGAAGGCAGCGCTCTAGTCCTGCGGCGGGGCGGGAGCCTGTTCCCTGATCTGGCTTCGGCCTCTCCGTGCGATGCGGCGGACAAATAGACAATATAGAGTTATACAAGATATATACGTAGTCCTCGACTTACAACAGCTCATTCAGTGGCTGTTCGAAGTTACAGCGGCACTGGGAAAAGTGACTACAACCTTTGCATCATCTGCATGGTCACGTGATTTACATTCGGAAGCTTGGCAGCTGGTTCATATTTATGACAGTTGCAGGGTCCTGGGGTCATGTGATCATCTTTTGCGACCTTCTGAAAAGCAAAGGCAATGGGGAAGCCAGATTCAGTTAACAGTTGTGTTACTAATTTAGCGGCTGCAGTGATTCACTTAACAAATTTGGCAAGAAAAGTCATAAAATGGGGCAAAACTCTCTTAACTTTCTCACTTAGCAACATAAATTCTGGGTTCAGTTGTGGTCATAAGTCGAGGACTACCTGTACTTTTGCCAGCTCACATAATGTAAAACGTGAAGTCCACCCTTGTGCAATGCATAAATCTACAAGCTGAGTATCCTAGAGACATGTTCATCCAGTCTCAGCTTAAAAACGCCTCTAGTGAAGGAAAATTCTGCACCTCCTCAGGTAGTCTGTTCCATCATTTACCATTTCTTATTTGCCCCAATGCCCCAATATTCAGTATCCCAATGAATTTTAATGCCTTGTCATTTAAACCCATTGTTTCTTGTTCTGTCTCCTGAAATGATATTCACCAAATCTCCCCTAACATTTACACGACAACCCTGCAGATACTTGAAAACAGCTAGTACATCATCCCAGAGTCTTCTCCAGGCCAACATCTCCAACTATTTTTCCTTTCAGGTTCCTTGTCATCTTGGTCTGACTTCTGGATAATTTCAAATTTCAGTATACTTTCCAAAATGGAGTGCAGTGCAACCAATGCAGAGCAGAGAGGAATGCTAACTTCTCTTGACCTTTCCCAATACCTTGATTAATGCAGCCTAGAATAACATTTGCTTTTATTTTTTGGCAGTTGTTACATACTATCGTATTATTGTGCTTATTTGTCCAGTTTTGACTCTGGCCAGCTTACATATAAGAAAGAAACTCAGTATACTAAATGTCATAAGGACAAATGCTGCACAAATTAAAACAATACTTTACAAATAATTTATTCAGTCCTGATTGAAGTACATGATAAGATTGGGTTACGTGAACCAATTAGGTTAATATAACAGGTATTACCTTGCATGTACCCTCCAGAACAGATTCAGGATATATGTGAAGAAGAAAAAATCATTGCTTTGGGCCTATATTGTTCCCTCAGCAGAGCAATATAGTTAAATATAGCCCATTATCTAATGTGGCACAAAAATAGCCATTTTGCATGGGCTCTACTGATTCACAGAATTAGAAATGACAATTTTGGAAACACGTGAATGTATTTGAATAAAAATGACAGGAAAAACGAGTCAATGATTTAAAATGAGTGGCCCATTTTTTTAGATATACACACACAAATATACATATGTATGATTGGTAGAAAGTTTCTCTTTATATAAAATTTTGTTGTGCCTGCTTGAGAGCTTATATCAAGAGACATTGGCCTAAAGTTCAAAATAAAAAAAAATCTTAGTTCATAAAGGCATTTAGTCAGGGATCCAATAAAAAGTTAACAACTCTTGTTGCTGTACATATGACCGTCTACCTCTAATTACTGAAAATGGCAGCACAGTTGCCACCTTTTTGAGAAGGAAATCTCTTCAGATATTAATATAAAAACTCAAGCAGGAACAACAGTTATAAAGAATATACTTAGTGTATGAATTATTTTTGTACTGCTAATATTTTGTCCTTTGGTGAAAGTTTGTTTTTAAAAATTTATCTTGTAGAGGAGAAAAAAAAGTTAATGCGAGAGTTTGATGAAAAACTAAAAGAGGCAAATGAAACGGTAAGAATATGAACTATTCTTTAAGAAGCTTTAGAACCCTAGTGTATATGAAACTAATCCAGAGTGCTTTAAACACTGTGGACCTTAATAAAGTGCTTAGTATTGATTGAAGTTAGCGTTTCTCAGCGTTGGCAACTTTAAGGTGAATGGGCTTCAGATCCCAGAATTCCCCAACTAGCATAGGGACTTCAACTTGGGTTGCTAAGACTGAGAAACACTTGATTGAAATAATTTATTTCAAAAACATTTCCTTTTTTTTCTTTTTCCCATTTAATGATTTGTCCAGACAAGACAAAGCCAGTATTTGCAATATCCCTTTGAACAAATTAATCTGCTTTCTACTAAAAAAAAAAAAGTTTTAAACTCATAGTAGATTTTTTTTCTGAATTAGGTTTAAAGGCAATGATTTATCTTTAACATGCTACAAAGATAATTACAGATGATTGTATTGTATTGTATTTATTTACAATGAAGATTGATATGCAGCAAGGTGAAATATCATTCTTTTGAGTCTGGTCTTTGTTTTTGTTATCAGAGTGGTAACAAAACTGTGTTTAGCTATGCCCATTTCAAAGTAGTTAATTTTTTTCATAAAATAATATTGCTTTCACATAGCAAAAAGAGGATAGGGAAATGATTGAAATCTAGCCTTTTGCCTGATGTATTTGGTGGTTTCCTACACACTGTAGCTTTTTACTTTTGAAACAGATAAGTTCCATATGTTTTATAAACAACTGCATCTTTATAAACTTTTATGAAGCATATTTTCGTCATTGTTTTGTATAAGTAACGTGAACATACTTAAAGTTTTCTCCATTTTTGGCTCTTATTGTCATTGTATGAAATGTATTTAAATTGGAAGAATGCTTTTTCTAAATAAACTCAGTTTTGGTCAGACAAAGAATAACATTTTTAAAACAAAAACATGGGATTCATATTTTAGAAATAAAGAAGTGAATTGCTATATAGATTGTATTTTATATTTTAGTCACAGGCTAATGAAATATGATTCATAAGAAATTTGAGTGGGTTTTTTAATTTAGGTCTCTGTGGTGTTTCTGGTAAATTAATCATTTTCAGACTTGATTTACATGTTTCAAATACAAATGTAACAAGGATTTTTATACATGTTTACTTTTAAATCTTCTAGTTAAGGGAAATGGAAGAAGAACTGAAATATGCCCCAGTGTCCTTCCGCAATCAAATGATGATTAAAATTCGAACTTACAAAGGAGATCTTAGCACATTTCATAGGAAAATGAAAAGTACGGATTTGGGAGTACCTCCAAGTGCACGTGGGAATTCAAAATTTGGCATCTTCTCTACGGAAAATGAGCAGAGAGTGAGTATTAAGTGTACAATTATTTTAAAGGTTGTTCTGATGTCAACATGCTTCAGGTTCTTATTCAAGAAGATGTGCAGAGGCTATGCTCATGGTGAAGACGTAATAAGACTTGTAGAAAAGAGACAAATTGACTTATGAAACAATTAGAAAATACAAAAGTACTAAAAGAAGTTAATACAAAAGTTTATGCGCCCTTACTAGCTTGATGGATTGGAAGCAAGCTTAGTTTCTTCTTGAAAAAAATGAGGGAATAAAAAGAAAAGAAAGAAGAATGGAGGGGGTGAGAGCTTAGTTGAATAGTAAATGCAGTAGTAAAGATCCCTCCTGCCTTTGCTGATCTCCAAATTCTGCAAATAGTAAAGGTCTTTTTAAGAATTCATTGGAGAATTTAGCAAATTAAGAGAAAACAGAAACAAGTTCTCATTTCCAAATTTGAGGAATCATTGATAATACAGGTAGTCCTCAACTTACAACCATTTGTTTAGTGACAGTTTGAAGTTACCATGGCACTGAAAAAGTGGCCTACATTTATTTTTCACACTTATGACTTAGCAACATCCTTATGATTACATAATGGTTGCATAATTCGGATTCTTGGCAACTGGCATGTATTTAAAATAGCTGCTTAACTCTTGTAATACATAAAAGGCACCAGAATATAAATAAGATTAACACTGGAATGCTTATTAAGATATTTCTCTGTTCAGTGCTGCTAGTGATCATTTAGATGCATCTTTCATATGCTGATTATCAGTAAGGCAATCTGGGATGTATTTTAATTTCCATTGATTGATTTGATTTGTGCCCTACCTTTATTTTGTACAACGCAAGATGTCTTGTAATGAATGATGCTCCTTCCTCTTATTTTCTTATTTTCCCCATAATAACAAACCTGTAAGATGCACTGAGTGGAGAGAAAGTGACTGACCCAAAGCCACTGGATTCTTTGCCTATGGGAGAATCAGCATTTTCCCTGTTTCTGATCCAGTAATTATTACACCAAGGAGCCTTGGTTTTTAAAAAACGTTAATTTAGGTATTTTTTAAAAATTAGAGCATCCACTAAAATGATTACATAAACATTTTCTTTTTCCCTTTCAAGGGAAGTGAGTAGTAAGCACAGTACATTAGGTTTTGTCATGTCTAATGAACTAGCCACACATCTTGAAGATTGCTAAGTTAAATATGTAGCATATTGAAAAAAAATTCATTTTTAATACGCTCTGTGCTATTTGAATTTTACTGCAAGCAGTTTATATAATTCTTCACTATTCAGATTGCTAGGTTTGATGTCATTTAAACTGTATAGTGTCTAGGTCGGGTAGGCAACCCAAAACACTCAAAGAGCCACTTGGACCCGTTTCCCACCGAAAACAAAATACTGGGAGCCGCAAAATCCTTTTGATATCTAAAATGAAGATAACACTGTATATATCCTTTTTTACCTTACATATGTATGTATGTATGTATGTATGTATGTATGTGTATATATATATGTATATACTCTGTGTGTGTGTGTGTGTGTGTGTATAGAAAGTTTTTCAGACAGACCGGTCTGATTGATTACACCTTGGCATTTTGAGGATAAATGAATCTGAAATAGCTATACTAGTCTCCCACTTAAATCTTTAACTCTTGTCAGCAAAAATATCTGAATACACACACACACACACACACATATATAGGTAAAAAAGGATATATGCAGTGTTATCTTCATTTTAGATGTCAAAAGGGTCTCTCTCTCTCTCCCTCCCTCTCTCTCTTTCTGCCCTTGGTCTGCCAGTCCTCTTCCCCCACTCTCTTTCTTTCTCTCTCTCTCTCTTTCCTTTCTCTCTCCCTCTCTCTTTCTCTCTCTCTCTCTTTCTCTATCTCTCTCTCTTTCTCTCCCCTCCTCTCTCTCCAATCTTCTGCTCACCTGGCATGCTGGCTTCAAGCTGTTCTCCAACAAGCTCAGGGGTAGGCAACCTCGGCTCTTTTATGACTCATGGACTTCAACTCCTAGAATTCCTGAGTCAGCATAGCTGGGCTAGCTAGCTCTCTCCTGCCCTTCCTGCTTCCTGCTTCCTGCATAGACGCAGCAAAGGGAGGAGCCCCACCCAAAAAGCTTTTCAGCTTGTCGGAGAACACCGTGAATCCACTCTGTTTTACACACACACACACACACACACACACACACACACACACACAAACACAGAGAGAGACAGAGAGAGAAGCAGGGAAGCACAAGTGCCTCTCTCTGTCTCTGTCTCTCTCTGCAAATGGCAGAGGAGGCTGGGAGCCACAGGGGAAGGCTCAAAGAGCCGCATGCAGCTCCGGAGCCGCAGGTTGCCGACCTGTGGTCTAGGCCCACCACACTATTAATATCTGACTGAATCAGTTTAGTTCTTTGTCCCTAAGACAGGGGTCCCAACCTCTGGTCCGTGGACCGGCACCGGTCCATGGCATGCCAGAAACTGGGCTGAACAAACAAGCTGTCATGCCTCCCTCAGAGCCTGAATCTGAGGAGGAAAATGAGCTGGAACAGGATCCTATGAAAGTCGAGGGAGAGGTGTCTGTGGCTTCAGAGGAATGTGGGGAAGAGCAGGCCGAGGCAGGCCAGGGCCCTTCAGTAAGGTGACCAACTTTTTTACAATGAGAAGGAGGACACAAATAAATTGAAGAAAAAAATATCGTAAATAAAACATTTTATTCATTGCAACAATACAGAATACACTATAATATGATAAATGCATAATAAAAAACATTTGCAACAATAACATTTTATATTGTAATGATGCGTACATGCCTATTAATTATTATTTAAATGAGTACAAAAGAAGGGCTGTCCTCCCTAAAGGAGGACGATTGGTCACCTTAGCTTCAGGAGTGGGACAGACTGAACAAGGCCCCCCCCCCCATCTGATCCTAGAGCACTGAGAGTGGAGAGAAGGAGGGAACAACACAGGCAGGCACAACTATTCTCCACAAGGCACACCTGGAGACTGAGATTTAAGGAGACGCTGTGGGGAGGGGCATTTGTCAGGAACAAACGCTGATTCCTTGGAGTTTTGTGTGTTGCTGATCTCTTGTTCTGTGACTTCGGTTTGGAAACCTGGTAACTCTGACTATTGGACTGACTGACAACGTTGCTTGAATGTTTAAAGACCTCAGACTGTATTTTGGATTCTCTTTTGAAACTGCTCAGGCAGGCCTTTATTCACACAGACTCTTAGGTTTATGATTTATGTGTTATTCCTTGTTATCTCTGTGGCCTTGAGTACATTCCGCTTCTAATCAGACTGTATGTGAAACTACTTGCAGCCAAAATCAGCTGAAGGGGTGTGTGTTTCTTTTGTTGGAGGCTTGTCAGAAATTGGGAGCATTTGGGGGAAAATTTGGAGCAATTAAAGGACTGTTTGAATTGCCAGCTGACTGCATTGCCTCTGTGCTGTGCCCTGGGTCATCACACAAGCGAAGCCCCATCCGCAGGAAGCACACAAAACCACACCCCCTCCAGTCCACGGAAAAACCTCTCTCCACAGAACTGGTCCCTGGTGCCCAAAAGGTTGGGGGCCGCTGACCTAAGAAAATAGCTGAATGGTCTACATTGAAAGGAGGGGGGGGGAAACTGATTGTAAATACTCCAAGAAAATGTTGACAGCATTTGCTTGAATCAATTGGGGGGCGGGAATAAGCTGTATGTATAGTTTCTGCTATACTATAAGGGACATTTTTTGATTGGCGAATCAAATTAAAAACCTTGGTGTCATCAGAGATAGTTTGGACAAGAAGATGGGATCCTCTCAGTGTCTTCACCAATATTTTCTTAAAAGAATAGGCCAGTGGTGGTGAACCTATGGCATGGGTGCCAGAGGCGGCATTCAGAGGCCTCTCTGTGGGCACACGCGCTGTCACCCCAGTCCTAGGCCTTCAGCTGGGTTTTATAAAACCTTTTTGCTTTAGGCCTCCGCCGCCGTGTGCAAAAAAAAAAAAAGTTTCAATCAAATCAATTTCAACTTCTTGCGGGAAAAAAAAGATCTTGCAAAGTTGGAATTGATTGATTGAACTTTTTAGTCCCACCCAGTCTGCCGTTACCACCGTAGCCATGCCCACCCAATGGGCCACACCCACCCAGCACTCGACTATGCATAAGTGGGTTTTGGGTTGCAGTTTGGGCACCCGGTCTCTAAAAGGTTCGCCATCACTGGAATAGGCTGTTTCTCTTGGCATTAGGAAACTCCTCTTGTTCTCCTTTTACATTGCTAGCATGACTTAAATCTCCACTCTCAGAGAAGAACATACTGAAAGATAAAAATATCCCTTCTGCCTTTTTAAATAGGTCTTAATTGTCTCTTAGACTCAGATGCAGTCTCAGAGGGTGTTACTGCTTCAGGGAACAGAAAGCTTGAATCGAGCCACTCAGAGCTTGGACCGGACACACCAAATTGCTGCAGAAACTGATCAAATTGGTAGTGACATCATTGAAGAACTAGGTGGGCAGCGTGAGCAGCTGGAGCGCACCAAAGGCAGAGTAAGTTTTCAAAATGCCACTGGAATGGAACAGTCTGTTTTTCCTCTCTTATCAACAGATAAGTCTTATGAACGCAATATATATTTCTACTCTCCCAGCACTGCTCTCTCCCCGTATCACTTCTCCATGGGGCTTTGCTCTTTCATAGCGCAGAGGGGAAACTGCAATAAAAGAGCAAACTTTAGCTTATACAACTATTTAATGTAACAATATAGTTTAAAAAAACACCCCCCCACTTTTTCTTGTTCTGGTAGAAAAATAGGTCTACTTTTTCTAAACCTCTGGAATCAAATATTGTTTTATTGAGATTGGCTTTGATCTTCCTTAGATATATTCTTTAATTTATTTTAAAGATAACACTTATCTTTTAATAAACTGCTGAAATCTCAGGAACTAGATAAATGGATTAATACATAGTCCACGTCCAATAATGAAACTTACTCATGGTCTCTGCTCTGACGCAGAAGATGGAATCTTAACCAGCCCCAAAACGCTGCTGCTTGTTTACCGGATATCTTTGCGATTCACTATCAATATTTTTCCCTTCAGGAAAAGACCAAGAATTTACCTTGGATAGTGTGTTATTTGGCCTTGTTATCAGAAACATAATTCAGTCTATTAGTATAAAAGGAAAAAAAATACAGAAATACATAAGTTGGGGTGCATCGTGCTTCTTTTAATTATTACAGAATGTTATGGACAAGAGTTGAGCTGACTGGATGTGTTCCAATCGTCACCTTAAAACAGAGGCCAACTATCCTTCTCTAAGTTTGGCTTGATCTCCTAATTTGAACATTGTGTTTAACAGATGATGCTTTCCAACTGTCAAAAGTAGCACCCTTATCCCTTGCCAAGCAGGTGGGAATTCATGGTGGTTTTTTTCTTTACAGTTAGTAAACACAAATGAAAATTTAAGCAGAAGCCGGAAGATCCTACGTTCCATGTCGAGAAGGTTGGTGAAATAATGCTTTAAAATGTTTTGTATGTTTGGGTTTTTTGTGAAGCTTATTCCTTCAGTATAGGCTTGGCCTATCTCCGATGTCCATATGGAGGAATGGCTTTTATTTTCATATAGATGTGGGAAAGGTGGCAATGTTCAGGGATAAAGTTCACCAATTTGTAGGCCCATTTAGTTAGGAGTTAGCAAGTAAGTTAGGGCCCAGACTTAATTTGTATGATTGGTGCACCTTTAGGCATTTGTGCATAAATGCAAAATCCAACAGTGAGGGAGCATTAGTTGGTTGTTGAACAAATCCAAACCAAGCTTTGCTCAGGCTACCACATCTAGGTTGCAAATCACTGGACAATGAGTAGAAAGCAGCAAAAATGTATCTCTTTGTTTCTGTCTATGGGTCACCTGGATTTTTTCAGTTTAGATCTGGTAATTTAGCTTTTGCTAAAGCGAGAGAAGGGACACTTTATTTGCCAATTCCTCCTTTTGTATGCAGCACTATGGCCTGCCCCATATTATATAGGAAGTGATTGCCAGAGCTAAAGGAATATGATAAGATGATCCTAACATGAACATAAATATACTGCTCAAAAAAATAAAGGGAACACATCCTATAAGAAATCCTATAGGACAGTGTTTCTCAACCTTGACAATTTTAAGGCATGTGGACTTCAACTCCCAGAATTCCACAGCCAGCATTGCTGGCTGTGGAATTCTGGGAGTTGAAGTCCACATGCCTTAAAATTGTCAAGGTTGAGAAACACTGCTATAGGATGTGTTCCCTTTATTTTTTTGAGCAGTATATTTCTCTAGCTATAGTATTCTTTAAGTGGATACTGTAGGTTGATTTAGTCCCCCCCCCGAAACAAGAATATAATATTTAGGATATGTCCCTAAATTTAAGATGCCTCTCACCTCTCAGAATAGAAGAATCAACAGAAAATAAGCTATATAAATACAGGTAGTCCTTAGCTTATATTCATTTAGTGACCGTTTGAAGTTACAACGGTACAGAAAAAAGTGACTTATGACTGTTTTTCATACTTAGGACCATTGCAGCACCCCCATGTTCACATGATCAAAATTCAGACACTTGGCAACTGACTCATATTTATGATGATTGTAGCATCCTGGGGTTATGTGATCACCTTTTGTAACCTTCTGACAAGCAAAGTCAGTGGGGGAAACCACATTCACTTAGCAACTTGTGTTAATAACTGGAGTGATTCACTTAACAGCCGTGGCAAGAAAAGTCATAAAATGAGGCAAAACTCACTTAACAAGTGTCTCTCTTAGCAACAGAAATTTCGGGCTCAATTGTGGCCGTAAGTCGAGGATTACCTGTACTATATAGAATGCTGTGTAACGTCTAATTTCTACATCTTGTCAGGTGACTAACTGGACACATACGGCTGGATTGTTCTTTAAAGCTCTCCAATAGGCATGGTTGCAAATACTGACCACTCTCTGAGACTAAGTCCCCATAGAAAGAAGTCTTGAGCAGTCAGATCCCAAAGGATCCTTATTGTGGTTCCCTCGTGTCCACATACACGTCCACAGCAGCAGTTTTTAGCATGCTAGCAGAAAAAAAAGAAAACCCAGGGCTTCCATTCAGTAAGGTTTATTATTTATTGAAAGAACTTGCTATATAAAAGGAACTACTAAAAACAATATTCAAGCCATTAATTATCATCAGATTTTCAGCTCTTTGTGCTCTCCCATTTACCAAAAACTGGAATTATTACAGCTGTATCTCTTCATTTAGGAGTGTTTTGCCTCTATTCTTTTATGTTTTTTCATACCCTACAGTGAGGCTCTATAACTTCTAGCAAGAGTATTTTAATGTTTTATAAGGTATCTCAAGAACCATGATGTTTTAAATGAAATTAAATAGCTGGTACTGTCCTTCTACAGCATTATTTTTTTCCACGGTGGCTGAATCCCTATGCCTATTTACCTAGGATTTCCCTTAAATCAGCAATGCATAAAGAGACTTGCTTTTGAGTAAGCATGCAAAGGGTTTGCTTTACTAAAAATGAAATTGGATGGTTTCTATGATCACCATAATTCCATAAATGGTAACAACTTGCAGTTTTTTAAAAAAAACCAACAAAGTTCATGTCTCTTTCTTTCTAGGCTTATGACAAATAAATTGTTACTCTCTGTCATCATCATCCTGGAGGTAATTATCCTGGGAGGTCTTGTCTACTATAAGTTCTTCACCTAAGCCTCGAAGAAATGCAGTTTTTCTGCTTTGCTGTCTTCAATCCACTATATGGACATACCTGGGCAATAGCTGTGACATAGATTGAAAAGATGGATTGTATTTACTGCATTTAAAATACAGTGCTGGCTTGTTGTCAGTCTTGACATGTCCTTCTGAGAAGGGTGCAGTGCTACTGGGAGGAGATGAACTACATCTGCAATATAACACGATAGTCATGTATACTGAAGATACTAATTTGTGGCACAGTTTGACTTCCCAACTAAAAAACAAAAACAAAACTCCAAAGCTGAGTGAAGACTTCAGAATGTAGTACACTTGATTTCTGTTCCGTCCACTTGTTTAGTAGATCAGCAGTACTATACATAATGCCCTTTGTGTGGCATCTGCTGCCACTTGGGAGACCTAAAGCCGGACTTGCTCTTCATTTTCTGATTCATCTGGCGAACTAGGTGTTGGCAGGTTCTCAAAAACAATGTGTGCTCCTTCTCTCGTCTGCCCAAAGCTTGTAGCAATCACATCTACTGCCAAACTGGCTGTTGCATTCACTTCTTCCTGTGAAGTTCCAAGGAATGGATTTACTTCTACAAGGTCCATAGCTGAAAGCAGGCCTGAGAAAGTGAAGGCAGTGAGTTACTTTGGAGCAAAAGACAGAAATTTGCAATATATATATATATATATTCTTAAATCTCTTCAGCCAAATAACAGATCTGTCTCATTACATGTTGCATTATACTTCAATCCTACTTTTATCCAAAGCAACAATAATTTCCAATGGTTTTGTTTTCTTTTTCTATGCTTTCTTGTTGCCAAGGGCAAGTGAATGGTTAAATATTTAAAGTATGATATGCCTTTAAAACTCCCTGATAATTCTAATCCAACTGAGTCAAGAAGAGGGTTGGAGAAGCTATAATACAAATACACAGAAAACAAAAGGGTGTAATGATAACAACTGGAAGATGAACTGGGAACATTAACTTCTCTAAACAAGGTTATGTTTCCATATAGCTTATGCTAAAATTTGGCAGCATAGCTTGTATTGTTTTACTAACTAGTAAAACTAAATTAGGTGCCATCTGAAAGCTCAAAAAACACTGCTATTGTCTTCAGGATGCCTCATGAATCGTTGGAAGAGAGAGAATAAAGAATCCAAGCGTCTATTAGACTTATTTTGTTAACATTTTGATTTAAACATTTCTGAATATTTTTGTAGTACAGATATCCTGCAAGCATATAATTAAAATTTTTGTGACTCTTGTTACATTAACCCAATTTTTTTAAAAAAAATATGCTTAAGTGGTTTTTACCTGTGTTGTGTATTTCCTCAGAAATGTACATGCCTTCACGATATGTTAATCCACCCAAGACAGGCGTCCCTGTTGCTGCAGCCAGTGATGGATCAAAGGCATCAATGTCGAAGCTCAGATGGATTGGTCTTGGCCCTCTTGACAAAAGACAATACTATTGTTTACTAAATACAGTTCATCTGCAGTAGGTCACTTATCCTAGTAATCAGTAGGAATTGGCTAATGGTTGCCAATGACCAGGTTTCTGGATTATTTAATTGCCTAACAAATATTCCTGTTACCTTCCCAAAAGATGGTCAAACGTTTTTTCCATCACTTTCTGGATTCCAAGATCATCAATATGTCTCATTGAAAAATATTGAATGCCATAATTCTTCAGAATATAACTGTTGAGAAAACAGGTTAAAAGTTAAATACCCTTACAGTCTGAAATATAGCAATAATCCTGCTACAAATTGGGAGGAAGGGAATAATTTAAATAACAAATTGATTTAAATTAATTTAAATAATTTAAACTAGCTATCAGGTACTTACTGTTCCGCAGGATCAACGTCTCTCAGACCAATATAAATAATATCTGATTGTGAAAGACAGGGCTTCAGCCAGGAAAATCCAGGAAGCACTGGCACCTTCGAAATAACAGAAAAACATGATCCTGAAAAGACTGGTCTAGAAAATATTATTTTGACCTGGCCAACTCAATATGATTTTAGTATAGACTCCCCCCCGCCCCCCAATATCCTGTTATAGAAATCTTGTTTTAGATGACATTGCTGCAGACATGTAACAGTTTTTCTTCCACAGGAATAAATTGTGATAGACTAAAGATACTTTATTTTTTTCCCCCCAGTCCAAGCCAAAAGGATATCAGCATTCCCAATAAAAGGTGATTAGGTCTCGCTCAGTTCCTTACATAAAATTTCCTGGGATCCAAAACACGGGTTTTTGAAAACATGCTAATATTGAAATACATACAGGTAGTCCTCGACGTAGGACCACAACTGAGCCCCAAATTTCTGTTGCTAAGCGAGACAGTTAATTGAATTTTGCCCCATTTTACGACGTTTCTTGACACAGTTGTGAAGTGAATCACTGCAGTTGTTAAGTTAGTAACACAGTTGTTAAATGAATCCGGCTTCCCCATTGAAATGTGCTTGTCAGAAGATCCACAAAAGGGGATCACATGACCCTGGGAAACTGCAACCGTCAAGCATCTGAATTTTGTTCATGTGACCCTGGGGATGCTGCAACGGTCCTATGTGTGAAGAATGGCCATAAGTCGCTTTTTTCAGTGCCCCAGTAACTTCAAACGGTCACTACATGAACTGTATTATGAACTGCTTTGATGGCCGGAGGGCTCCACCGAGAGGTGAAAAAAGGAATGTAGATGTAGAAAACAGAGTTGCACTTTTGCAATGCAAAGTGTGCCTCTTTTGTACACATGTCATTGCACTCATGTACAGAACAACTGGAAATTTTTTTGCCTTGATGAAAAGATCAGGTCCTGCTGTGCCCGTTTATAATTGCGTATTCAGATTACTGAGCATGTGCTGTTCAAAATCAGTTCTTTGCCAAGCTGACTAGGGTTAATAAGAGTTAAAAAAAAAAAAAGCTGAACCCAAGTTACTTTTATCCCTGCCCTAGGGGCAATTAAGATTTAGCTTATTGTAACACTTTCCAAAAGTTAGATATAATAAGAGTATTTAGCTACAGTGTTATTTTACCTTGCTCAGTTTGGGTAAGAATGATAACCATTTCGAGCTGCTGAAAGCAAGAAATAAATCTAGCTAACAAAGTCTCCCATATCTTCCCCCCCCCCCAATATCTTGAGTTGATACTTTTCAAGTGGGTATGATCAAACAAGTGCTTTTTAAATTACGGGGGGGGGGACTTGCAAGGTAGAGACCTATTGTATAGAAAACACATCCATGCATGATCATTCCTTTGGAAGGGAAACTGCAGGAATACCAGCAGCTACAGCCATCAACTTTCAGCTACAATTCATCAAGTAACAGACTATTCCTAACAGGTAGAAAAAAACAATACAGTAATCCTCATTTAGCAACTACAATTGGGTCTGTTAAGCAAAGAGGTCACTAAGTAAAAATGTGACTGCTTATAATCTTACTTCAGCTTACCTTTGCTTTACATCAGGGGTGTCAAACTTGCAACATCACGTGACGCGACATATCGCGACTTTTTTTCTATTGCCGGCAATGGGGTGGGCGTGGTTTTGGCGTGACACATCTGGCCCGTGGGCCGGCAGTTTGACACCCCTGCTTTACATGTACAGTCCTGCGAAGGTCATAAATGTGAGAAACGGTTGCAGGGTTGCTTTGCCATCATCATTGTAACTGCAAATGGTTGCTATATGAGGTGGTCACTAAATGATTATGTAAGCTCATGTGTGTTCTATTCTCCTGAAAGGATTGTATGGTAGAATTGCCATATAGTAAACCAATAACCACCCAATCTCAAATCATGTTGACTAACTCAATATAGAGGTACTTGCATTTTTATGAATTATGCACCCAATACTGTATCCTAAAGAACACCACTCTTCAATGTTCAGGATATATGCCCCTATGAACTAATAATAAATATGTCATCTGTCTGATATCTAAAGTTTACTTTCAATTAAAAAAAATACTGATAGCTCAATAAGTGCTATTCCTTGTTGACATCACCATGCAATCCCAACTTACCTTATCCTGAAGTTCTCTTAAAAGAAATGAAACCGGCTGCCCATGGAGATTTCTTGATTGGCTTGTGAGTGGAGTGTTAATATCAGCATGGGCATCAACCCAGATCACACAGAGATGTGGGTATTGCCTTGCATGTCCACTGATAGAACCAAGTGCTAAACTGTAAGGGAAAAACAGTTCAAATTTATATCAGCCTTGTCTGTAGAATTAGGATATCTGATAAATGTGGGCTAACAGAATCATTTTGGAAGCCAAATATATAACAACTGCACTTGAATTCATATCATAAATGCATATTGTGCATATGATCCTGCCCACAATGTCTTGCCATTGAGGGGTTAAGGGGATAAATATGAAACCAGTATGTAACTTTATACTCCCACATTTTCTACAACAGTCTAATTAGCAGATTATTCTAGACTCACTGAGAATATGGTAATGGAAGCAGATGAGTGTTCCTGTCTAATTACAAAAGAGTTTTTAAATTCAGGATTGACTATTTTTGTTTAGTACACTAGTAGTATATGCATTACCTACCGTATCTACCATTGCTGTAGAATTCTATAGTATAACTTTAAATGGATAAAACATCATCTAGTCCCCCAAATCATTCTCAGATCTAGTGTTGCCAGGCCCATCATTTGTGGAATTTATCAACTGCCATAACCCAAATATTTTTAGGACTCAACACCTTTTTACACTGTTCATGTTACTCTCTTTCAAGCAAGCATTTCATGGGTCTAAAGCAGTGGTGGCGAACCTATGGCACGGATGCCAGAGGCGGCACTCAGAGCCCTCTCTGTGGGCACGCGCGCCGTCGCCCCAGTCCTAGGCCTTCAGCTGGGTTTTATAAAACCTTTTCGCTTTAGGCCTCCGCCGCCATGTGCAAAAAAAAAAAAAGGTTCAATCAATCAGTCAATCTCAACTTCTCGCGGGGAAAAAAAAGATCTCGCAAAGTTGGAATTGATTGATTGAACTTTTTAGCCCCACCCAGTCTGCGGTTACCACCGCAGCCACGCCCACCCCATGGGCCACACCCACCCAATGGGCCACACCCACCCGGCACCCGACGATGCATAAGTGGGTTTTGGGTTGCAGTTTGGGCACTCAGTCTCTAAAAGGTTCGCCATCACTGGTCTAAAGGTAAAGAAACATTTATTTTGATGGTCTTTATATAAAAGTCATATGGTAGTTTCACTTTTCCTAACTCACCTATGATCGCCTCCAATGGTTATGCAGCTATGCCCAGCTGTCACAGCTCCATTCACAGCATCAGCCAGAAGTTGGTTAGCTAATCCTACAGAGCGTGGGTACTTAACCAGGTTATTGTACAGTTCATCATTGGGCACTGGGGTGAAACGTAAGTCTCCAAAATCATATACTTGACAACCTAGGAACAAGCAGAATGGGAGAAGAAAGCAAAGTTGTATAGATTAGCTTTGTCTAGTGACAGAATATGATGGAATTTAGAATTGTTATTGTTTCCCTATGAATAATTCTGAAAGACTCCTGGTAAGTGAATCTTATGGAACAAAAGTAGAAACATTTGTTTGAAATTATGAAAATATGAGGGCACTCTCACAAAATGGTTGCTGTGATAGGTATTGCCAATCGTGGAACTTCATTTGCCAGAAGATAGGTGCATTACCCCTATCCACTTCTCTTAATATGTTTACTAATATTTGCTGGTTATAAGCCATCCGTAATTCTTTTAAGAGGAGCGGCTATACAAATGTTTTAAATTAACAGACTTCAACTTATTTTTCCTCTTTTTATGGATAGGTGGGCACAACCATCACCTAAAGCACTGAGCTGCAGACACTTCTATTTTAATTTTCAAATAATATTTATGTGGAGCTCAGAGGTATTCAGATTAATAAACATATCAGAGAGATTTGTGTTTTGCACTGCTCTAACCTACTCAAAAAATAAGTAAGGACTATAAAGGAATGCAAATCAGTTGGGCAAGAAAAAAGGTTTCCATGAAGACATCAGATTGATGGCTACCTTGTCTCACAGATACTGTGGCAAGGTGCATCATTTCAGGCTATATTTTTTAAGTAACAAAATCTTCTACATTACAGTGCCCTGTAATTGGTTGGTGTTCAACCAATTCCTAGATTTCCTAAAGATCCAGCTGCTGAGGAAATCTTGGCGCAACACATGCACTTGGGGAAAGTTGCTATACAGATGCCAATTGTAATGTCATATACATAGGTTGGCAGCAGCTCCGTAGCTGCCTGCCAAGACCTTTTACTCCAAACACACAGAAACAAAAACAATACACACAGTTTAAAGCCACAGCAAACTACTTTGCCAGAGATTCAGCTTTTGTCCATCACAGAGGTCCAAATGGCCACCACCACCCTTTTATAGCCTGTGGGGTGTGGTCCAGTGACTCAGCTTAATCTCTGGCACATCTCTTTTTCTGCTGCGCACGCTTGTCGCTCCTACGCTGGCGTGGATCCAGCCACAACTTCTCTTCCTCATTATCCGACACACCTGGCTCCTGGCCAATCTCAGAAACTCCTGGCTCCTGGCCAATCTCAGAACCACCCAGCTCCTGGTCAATCTCTTCTCCGTCGGGAGACACCTGAGGCATTGCCAAAGAGGAGGGTCCTGGAGAGGGAGGCCTAGCCATCTCCTCTCCTTCATGTTCGGAGCCTTCTTCCTCCGATAAGAGGGGCTCACAAGACGGAGCCACAACAGGGGCATCCTCACTTCTACCACTGCATATGTTGCCTCTTCTTTATGCTTGTTATCTCTCTTTGTGAGCTTATCAGTTCCATCCAACCATGATTTCTTTAGTCTTCTCTTCCTCTCAACCACTATTCTTTCACATAGTTTAAGAGCAAGTGAACCCTATTCCTTCCTTCCATGTCAATAAACCATATCTTTCAAACAAGTCATTTATTGTATTCACTCCACATTTATTCACCATCCATTGCTTCTCAGTGCTACTTTTTTCTCGTTCCACAAATGCATCTGTAGTATCCTATTGCTAAGGCAAAGTTTCTTCTAGCACAGTGCTTTTCAACCTTTTCACCCATTGTACCACTTTTAGGATATGGCAACATCTGAGTACCACCAGTCGCCTAGCAAGGTGTCAAAAGGTAAAAAGTGATAAAGTACAGGTAGTCCTCGATTTACAACAGTTCGCTTAGTGACTGTTCGAAGTTACAATGGCACTGAAAAAAGTGCCCACCAAGCCACAGCCGAGCAAGATGCCTGCCTGCCCGGACACACTCTTCCTCCTGTCTGAGGTTTTCATTGTTGTGAGCATTTCTGTTGAGGATTGGCAGCGGGGGTGGGGTGGGAGGTGTTTGTTTTTTATTTCCCCCCCCCTCTGCTGGGTGGTTACAGCAGGTTTTGGTCACTTCACATGACCCTGGGACATTGTGACCGTCATAAATATGAATCAGTTGACAAGCATCTGAATGTAAATCACAAGACCCTGAAGAAGCTGACTGGCGCTTCTTCTGGGCTCAGAAGCGCCAGGATCAGCGCCGAGCTCCAGCTGGAGCCTGGCGCTGATCCTGGCGCTTCCACTAAGCCTTGACAGCCCTGCAGCTCCAGCCATCTCTCGCTCAGGCTTGTGCGGTGCTGCCACCGGTTTGGCTCATTCCCCTCCCCCGCTACCACTTTTCTAGGATGGTTGTGTATCACCTGCCAGGTGCCAATGTACCACAGGTGGTACCCGTACCACTGGTTGAAAAGCCCTGTTCTAGCATACCAACTCTCTGGTATAATGCAATGGGCAGAAGTTCATTCTTATACACTGAAGTTTTCCCTCCTTTCAACAAACATTCATTTCTCATGTTTGTTTATTATTATTATGTTTATTATATTTATATCCCGCCCTTCTCCTTGCGGACTCAGGGCGGCTAACAGCCAGATAAAACAACTACAAAAATACAAAATGCTACAATTAAAAACATAATTAAAAGACAATATTAACATTTGGCCAAATTAATTTAAAATTATTTTAAAACCCCGCTAAAAATTTCCCCTAGCCCAGTCCTGCAAGCTGAAATAACCAAGTCTTAAGGGCGTGGCGGAAGGAAGGGAGATCAGGGATCACCCTGATCTCTGGGGGTAGTTCATTCCAGAGGGTGGGAGCTCCCACCGAGAAGGCCCTCTCCCTTGGGGTCGCCAGCCGGCACTGTCTGGCTGACGGCACCCTGAGGAGACCCACTCTGTGGGAGCGTACTGGCCGATGGGAGGTAATCTGTGGCAGGAGGCGGTCTCGAAGATATCCAGGTCCGATGCCATGGAGCGCTTTAAAGATGATGATCAACACCTTGAAGCGCACCCGGAAAGCCACCGGTAGCCAGTGCAGNAGATTGCGTACCCTTTCCGAGGGAGCCAAAGTTTCGCCCCCTATAGTCAGCGATGGAATCAGCTGACTATGCCGAGGCGCCGGTAGCCACAGCCACTCGGTCTTGGAAGGGTTGAGCCTGAGTCTGTTTCTCCCCATCCAGACCCTTACGGCCTCCAGACATCGGGTCATCACGTCAAGGGCATCATTGGGGTGGCCTGAACATGCGTTTCCTTCTACTTTCCTACCAGCATTTGTACCATCTTTAATTTTTTTATTCATTCTCCCATCATTATTAAATATACTATCAAGTTACACATTTCTTTACAATTTGTGTATTGTTCTATATTGCCTGTCAAGCACAACTACGCTGATACAATGTATTAATTCTCAGCTTGAGTTTCCTTGTTGCATCATACAGTATCCTTAACATTTGCTGCAAATCATTTTGATATTCTCAGCCAAAATAATCTGCACATACTCTACATTCAAATTCCCAAGTAACACACCTATAGTCACAAGCATTCTGTTTATCCATAAACACAGCTATCCATGAAGTCATTCCAAACCCTTTTTCCTTGTCCAGTGCCAACTCACTCACTAAGCATTTCTTTCATTTTCATGCATTTTACTTCTATGAGTAGATGTACATGTACATACTGCATTCAGCAGCCAGTTTCAACTCTACATTGTATATTTCAACTTTGTTTGCTTTATTGTGTTTTCCCTAAATCTACAAAGCACAATAAATTTTATTTTTCACATTCATCCATTTCTTAACGAATTGCTATAAAGCAAAGGCTGGGATTACATTACATTTCTCAGACTGTCACCTCTTAGAGACTTTCAAAGTTCAAACACCTTCCCAGGCCCTCTTAACAACAAAGAAATTCTTCTGTAGTTTTTGCATTCACTCTTGTTAACTTTCCCTTTGTAAAGAGCAACAATAACAGCATTATTTCTATAATCAGCCACAGCAGTAGCTTTCTCAGATAGACGAATCACATAATACCTCCACAAGCAAACCACTTCTTTAAATTTTCTCAGTTATTTCATTTAAATCTTTGGCCTTACTACTTTTCAACATTTTTAGAGCACTTAATTATTCATTTTCATCATTTTTCCTTGGATATGAAGGTTTGTGTATGAACTTATAGTCAAAATGTGTCCAGAATTATCAGGACACTATAAACAGGGAATGCTGCATATGTTGAGTGGAATTAAGACCGATAATGTAGTCCTTAACTTAGCTTACTCAAAAGTTTTCTATTTCATTTTCTAACTAAGTATTACATATTTCTTCAATTCATATACAGCTACCTTATGTTTTTCCTACACAGATACTTCTTAGATTACTTCCTTATTTTTTTTTTTACTCAATAGTTATGACTCAATTTCAAACGTCAAGGTTTCGTCAATCTTTACAATTAAAGCCATTTTTACAATTTTAACATCAGATAAAGTTTACTCATTTTTCTACTTTTGAAGGATTTTCTATTTCACTACTTTTGAATAGTTTTAAACATTTTTTTAATCCTCTGGGACTTAACAACCCCTCTAATAAAAGGAATTAGGAGTTAAAATGTTTGATAGAACTTCTTAGTTAATAATGGACATGTATTGCAGTCATCTTCACAAAATGATATTCACTTTTTACACCAAAATACTATTGAACTGTGAATTTGTTTTCCTTCAGGAATCTCTGGAATGTTGTAACTACTAATCATTTTTATTGACTGCCAAAAAGCTAAACTCTGGATGAATGAGTTCATATCAGCTAGTGTAAATGTGTGACTAGTGCTTTAATTCAAGATAACTTGGATAAAAAAACATTTACGGTGTTATTATGTTAGTTATCTTTGTGGTAATCTGATGGTTTCAAAAAGAAGAAAGTACCGAGTTCATATTTAACTGGGAGATTAGGAAGGTTTAATTTGATGGGGTTTCAAGAACACTGAATAACACAGTCTTTTTGGAATTATTTAGGTCTGTTTCAAAATTTTCAATCACTTATTCAAAAATTAGTCACTTTTGCTTGATGATCTTGTCTATGCGTTGAAAATGATTAGGTTCTCATAAGTCATCCTCCACAATGATATCCTTTCCATGATTTCTTACTCCCACCTCAATAACCTAGGGAATTTATGAGAGGATGGACTGCAGATTTTGAGTGTGATATACTATGATCAGTCAAAATACACGTTGCTCCTTTCCTTAAACAGGATGTTGGCTGGGCAACATTAGAACAATGGGCACCCAACAATCTGGAAGGCCCCAGGTTAAGCAATCTTTCAGACGGTGGACTCATGATGAATCATATCATATGGACGACTGGGTGGGGAAGTTAGGCAGGACCAGACAGAGAACTCAGATCCCTTCCCGAAAGGTAGGGCTCCCATCCCGCCCTTCCCACTTACCCATGCGGGAAAGCTTTCCGACCAGCCCCGCATTCCGGACCGCTGCAGGACCGTGATCCACTCCTTTTCTTTTCTACAAGACAAAACAGGATCCGCGCCGTGATTCCAAGCGACACCCGTGGGAAATGATATCGATGAGCTCACGGGGACAAAGCGGCCGCTTGGAAATTTCCACTTCCCAGGAGAATCCTCTGCCGCCGCCGCCGCCGCCGCCGCCGCCCCCCTTCCCCGCCAGCCAAATTCTCTAGAAGGCTCCACCCCACCTTTTCTTCCTGCCTTCCGACACCCACCGCCGCACGGTTCCCCTCCTCATCGCTGCAGGCTTCGCAAGACCACCGCATGCAGCAGCCTTGTTCCTGCTTAGGGCGAATCGTCGCGGATCGACCGGGTCGGGCACGAATGATAATTGATCATTAATCTTTGGAGCATCTCCTTTCCCGGCTAGCAGGCGGCACAAAGTTCCCTTCTTTTTGTTAGGCTCACTGGGGAAGGCGGAGGTCCGCAGCCCCCCCTGGAAAGGGCCAAAGGACGCCTCCCTCGACCGTGCCTGCCGTTTCCCCCTCGCACCCCCGGACGGACAAATCGGTGGTCCGGACTATCCCCCTGCCCGCCACGCCACCTACCTGGCCCAGGGAGAAGGGGGCCCCGATGATAGCCACCGAATGGGAGAGCTCCCGAGAGACTCGCAGAGAGGAGCCCGCTTGCTGGAGGAGCCGAGCGAAACTGCTACGGAGAGCCATCGTGGCGAAAGATCTTAAGAGCAGAAGCTGCGCGCGAGAACCAGCTTTGTTACCACGCCAGCGTCGGCACCAGCTGCGAGCGAAGCTTTATAATGGGCCGATTGGTCGAGCCTCTGCGCCTTTGGCCCCGCCCCTTGGCCGACGGCCCATCGGCGCGCCAATCGGCGTTGAGATGGCCTGGGACGTGCCTCCGAGCCCCTCGGAAGACGCCCGACTCCGCGAACGAACGTGACCGAAGCGGCTTGGCGCCCTCCTGGCTTCTGCATTCCTTCTTGACCCCCCTCTGGCTTTCGCAGGTCGTTCCGGAATTAATTTTGCTCCCTTCCCCCCCAAAAAAAGACATTTCTACCTGGTTGTGTGTTTGTGTGTGTGTGTGTAATCGTTTTAAGGTGAGGAATAGCTTAAGTTACCGGTTTCTCGGTTGAAAATTTGCCCGGCGATTCAGATTTTCACTCCTCTTCCTAAAAGCCAGGTTAAATATCTGCTTTTTTTTTTTTTTAAGGAAAGTTGGGCTCGCAGTTCAACGCACTACACGCCTGCTGGATTAGGTGGGGCGAGGGGACAATTCCCCTTGAATTCAAAGCAATTTATTTTAGTGGCTCTCTAGGGAAGACTTAAGGATACGAGGCTGGTTGTTTGTAATTATTCAAGGCAATATATACCGAATTCTCCGCTCAGACACATGAGTTTGTGTACAGATGAGAAACGTGCAAACACAATTTCATCATTTCCAGTTCTTCTTTCCATCTATGACGTATAAGATTGCAGTGTTGGGAAAGGATGTCCCGCTGACTGAGGCTATTTCAGCTTCTACAGGAAAGAATAAAAGCTCATTTTAAGGGTGACCCCTCTTTCTCAGGTCTTGGCCTTGCCCAACATGTTGACTGACTTTGTGCAAAAACCTCCTCAAGTATTCCTTCACATGAGTTCCCTTTGCCACAGTTGCAGTCCAAGACCTCCAAGAGTGGATTGTTGGACATACACCATTTTCATAGTCCGCTGTCAGCTGGTTACACCTCACATGTATTTCCTTTGTCTACTGCCATTTCTGGAAATAACTGATAGCTGACCAGAGTCGACCTATCTGTTTGAATGTTTTGCAATCAAAGTTTTGGCAACTTTCCGGAAAGATGCTTCACAGTTGTTTTTCTAAGAAAAGTAAGGGTGAAGTTACTGATATAGATCAGATTATGCTGGTGCTGGTGAATAGCTCCATTTTGGTAGGCATAGGCTGAATAAAATCTGGTCTTGCCACTCTCTAACACAGGGGTCTTCACACTTGACCCTTTTATGACTTGTGGACTTTAACTCCCAGAATTCCTCAGCCAGGTGCGCTGGCTGAGGAATTCTGGGAGTTGAAGTCCACAAGTCATAAAAGGGCCAAGTTGGAAGACCCCTGCTCTAACATGCTAAAATTTAGGATTCTTTGAGTCATGAGATGCAGCCTGGAACTGCCAGCTTCCAGCATACCAATAATTCTCAAAGAGTTGTTAGCAGAATGAACACCGTGCTATAAAATTCTATTTAAAGATAAATCTCATTGTGCTCATTGGACCTTACTCACAACCAGGAACATGTGTATAAGACAATAGGATTACTTTCTTCCTTCCACACTGTTTAACATGGGATTAGTCCTCCTGAGGTTCCTCACTTAAAAGAGGCTATTGTACTGTGAATCAGAAATGCAATTAATTATCTATATAAGATATAATTAAGCCCTGAGTTCAGAATGCTGAATTTAGACAAAATATGTGAGCTTGTTGAAGTCTTGTTTTGTAGATCCTTATAGGTTAAATCAACCTCTTCCAATCAGAACATTACTAAAATGAAGACTTTCAGAATTTCCAGCTAGCCCAAAGCCATGTTGAATCAAAGTTGGCATGGGAAAAATAGGATTAGGCTGTTACTGCATGAAGCTATCTTGTCTGAGCTACAACAGAACAAGTTCTGAGGAGTTTCCACAACAGATTCTGAGGAGATTCTACACTTCATGGAAAGTTACTGTCCAGCTCATGGAAAAACACAGGACTGTTTTGCAGTCATATTTGCTAATGCATAGTTCCAAATGATTTAGTCCCCACATCAGTTAAAAAGATTATTAATTTTTTAAAATTGTACTGAGTTTTATTGTTTTCACCTGCTTTTTGCACTTGCTTCAGAGATTATGAATGTATTTATGATTTGCTATAAGTTATTATTTGGTGCCATTCTGCTTTTGAAAAATAAAACAGGTATAAAATAAATATGTGTGATGTGACACATTTATTAAAATACACTGCAACTGTACAATTAATCCAGTAAGCATTGTAATTATGAATATAAAGTATTAAGGAACCTGTCATGTGAATAAAATATCAGTTGTTGTAAGCAAATCCTTTTTTAAAAAAAAGTATACTGTGAGATGAAACTATACATGTAAAATTTTATCAAAATTCTTTTTCCAGGAATGACATGATGCTGGGTCTCCCACTTCTTTTAAATAAATAATACTATTCTTGGGATCAAGAGGAGTTTTTTTTCATTTTTGTAATTTTTCCTCATTGTTATCCCCAAATTAAAAAAAAACAGCAATTTCTCCAACGTCATTGTGCGTGAATAATTTTTACAAGGTTCTATTTTGTGAGTCTATGCAATACATAAGACACGGGACCAATCGAGATTTAAAAGAAAATGCATCCAAGCCGGATCATCTCGATTTTCCGGGACTGAGAGCCAAGAGCAGCACATCGCTGCCCGAGGAAGAGAAGACCAGGAGGATCTGATACATCGCAGATCTTGGGGGGAGGGGAGGCTGTCGCTTCCTACGCTCCTGTCCCGGTTGTGCAAAGGGAGGAACCGGCGGCCGAAGCATTCAAGGGAAGACCCCTCCGGCGGCCGGCTCGCCAACCTTTCCAGCACAATAGACAGCTCCTAGCCGGGAGAGGCGGAGCCTTCCTACCATCGAGCGACAGCCGGCTAGAGAGGGCGTAGAAAAAGAAGAGCCGCTCTGCCCATCTGCGAACCGCCAGCGCGTCGCTCACCGGCTCGGACATGGCGGAAGAGCGGGAATACTTATCGATCTCAGGGGCTCGCATCAAGCTGCGGCCCCTCCACCACAGCGCCTCCTGTCGGGAGCTCCAGGTGCGCTGCCCGCGGCTGCAGCTGGGCTCTCTGACTGCCGTCACGTGCTGCGTGTGGCTCGTGGCTTATGGGCTCTTCATCGTCAGCCAGGTACCGGTCCTGAAGCCCGACATTCGCTCAGGCTCGGGGAGTGAAGGGCAGTTGATGTCCCGCCATTACGAGGGAGCTCCTCCCCCAAGAATTCAGCGGGCAGGCAGCATTACGCCCCAACCCTCCATCCCGGCCCCTTTCAAATTGCTCGAACCTGCTGGGCTCTTAATGTTTCTCTTTAAAACCCGTGGCCTTCAACTCCCAGAATTCCGCAGCCTGCATTGAGCCACACATGTTAATAGTTGTCAAGGTAGACAAAGACTGACTAATGAATTAAGTAGGTGTTATGGTCGAGGTGGTGTGCTGCATTTATCACCAGGGCACTGCCTCCTTATGCGGGTGGCCCTCCTAACCCTTGGTCAGGCTATTAACGCATGACATTTGTCTTCGACCCACTCTAGTCCACCCTGGTAGCAACCACCACCCAGTTTCCCTCCAGTTTAGCAATGGGACACGAGGCCATTGCTGGCGTGTCCCTCCCCCACCCCCATCCGCCTTGGTCCCTGGCCCCTGATTTTTCAAGGCCATTTGTTTTTTGGCAGCAAGAAAGTTGGGGCTTTCTCCCTCTACTCTACATGCTCTTCAGAATCACTAGAATACATCTTTCATCATCCACAATCAACATTCCTATCCTGGTTGCACATGATATAGGGAGAAGTCTAGTGGCTCTGGAAGAGTTGAGCAAAGGTTGAACTAAAGTTCCCCAAAGTGAGGAAAGAACATAACTCTTTTCTACATTTATCTTCTTGCATTTCAAAACATTTTTTCTGATGCCCCATCACCTTATGCCCATCTCACCTGCATTTATGTGCAAATGGACAATCTCTTTATGTGCAAATCGCTTTATCTGCAAGGAGATAAATAGTTCACGACCCATCTTTTTCCCAAGAGGGTCTTTAAACATTAATTCAAATAACTTATGATTTATCTACAGTTACTTAACTAGACCTGCAGTTCAGTGTAAAATCCATCATGTCTTGTAAAATTAATATGGTTCTCTTTCTAAATGAAGATGCAGGTGAGTTTGGATATATTAGGAACCTACCAGGAAAAACAACTATTGTAAATAAAAACAATTCAAAGATGTTTGTGACCTTTTATCTCCATTATATGTAATTATCAGTGTCATGTCTTCAACTCTACTCTTGTTTTAAAAATAAAGATGTTCTTATTTTGCCAGAAATGTATATTTTTACAGTTTGATGTTCCATTTTTACCTCTAGTATAAGAACAAGTAATATCTGTTTTATGAAACACAAATATACAACAGATGTACAACTTTGCATAGGGAACTATTGATTGTGTCTGCATAATTTCATTTTGTACTCTTTAATATAGTGCATGAGCCGCTCATATAGATTTTAATGGTAATGAGCAGCTCTTCCTTTGAAAGTGTTTTATAGTATTACAGTATAGTGTATAATTATATAGAATACAAAGTGACTTTTGTTTTGTCCATTTGAGAACTTGTTTTCCATTACAGAACAGTGTGGTGCTCTCTGCTTCTATATTTATCACATTGATTGGCCTACTTGTATACCTGCATTTTGTGAAAATTGACCAGGAGTCTCTGCTGATAATTGACTCACTTGGAATACAGATGACCTCATCCTATGCATCAGGGAAAGAGAGCACAACCTTTATAGAGATGAACCAGGTCAAAGATGTGGTCATCAATGAAGCCATTTATATGGTAAGGAGACTCTTTTCCTATACTGCTAAGAAATTGTATTTCTCTCAGAAGGAAAAAAAATACTTGAACATTTCATGTTCCTAGAGAAAAGAATCTGAGGAAAAAGAGTTGTGCATGTGCTTGTTCTACATCATAAAATACTATTTCATCGCTTATTAATTTTGAAATAGAACTCTGAAGGCCGCTCCAGGATTGGGATGGTCCCAGAAATAGCCCAGACTTGAGAACAAGTTAAATTCTTGATATAATTGGCAGATATGTAGTATAGGCAATAGACTTGTTTGCTTTCTTCTTAAAAATAACATTGCAAGTTGCTTCATGTTTAAAAACTATCATACCTTTGGAACTGTTTCAACAATCAGAAATTGAGTGGGAATGCAATATACAGAGACCTAGTATCATGCAAAGCCACAATGTTTTAAGAACAGACTTTTATAACTGGGATGTTTTTTTACTATCCTATTTATACATTACTTTTAGCAAAAAGTTATTTACTACTTGTGCATCCTTCTCCAAGATCCTATTGAACCTCATGCTGTTTCTGAAGTAGTGCCACTATTTCAGGTAAGTATAAAATATATTGCTGAGGATGTTGATTTTTGTTGCTTAATATCATTTTTTATTTTTGCTGAAATCATATGGGTTGTTTTTTTCTGAAATGCCTCTTGGAAGCCATTTGTTAATTTTCAGTATTTCTTCTCTGGAAAATACATAAAAATTGTAAAAATATTAAAAATATCTTTAAGTTAGAGAACAGCATTTTTACGTGATCTTTTTCTCAATCCCATGTTAAAGAATATGTGCTTGTTTGAAACTTACTGACTTGCAATAACTATGCCTTTAGATATAACAGTGATGTGCTTAGCTGAGCATGGACTGACTGCTGAACTTTTTAGATAGTTAATTTTGCACAGGTAGGTGGAGTAGTAACCCTTGTCACCCTTTGATGCATTTAAGTTCTTGTTTTTCTCAGTTATGTCAACTCTAAAGAATACAATTTACCACCTCACTGAGCCTATTAACACTTCTATAATCACGTACTATACTAAATTAACCTGTTTTTCTATGAAACTTCTAGATACTGCTCTCCATAAAGAGAGTTTCCAAATGGACTTTATTCTGTTAAAAGATCTTTCAGAAGTCAAAAATAGCTAGAGAGCCTAGGGAAGAAACTTATTGAGTAGATTAAAAATAATTGATACATTATTTTTTTATTGTTACATAATTCAGTAACAGTAAATATATATTATCTATTCTTTAGCAATCTTTTATAATATTTCTTATATTAATAAAGATGGAATTCTAGGCCGAATAAAAATAATGCAGTTGGATCTAATGACTTCAGAAAAAAATAATTTTTCCCTCTATATATTTCTTCCCACTCTATCTACAGGTAAACTTCTCTTGGGATCAGAAACTTACAGTTGGGAACAAAAACTATACTGATAGATATATATGGAGTAAATCCAATGAATTTATACACTGTTCAGTATGCAAACATTGGAATTAAACATGAAGTAGGAGCCATTGCCATGGAATCCTGGAGCTGTAGGCTAGACTGGGAAATCAATTTCATACAGAGAATTAAAACTGAGTTGTGCAATTGGAACTTTAGGAAGGAATTAATCAAGGAAGATTGATTTATTAAGGAATTCCCAATTTGGGAAAGTTTATAAATGTGTTCAATTGGTTGTTGTGGTTGTCCTGTAAAATCCAAGAAGCCGTATTTTACAGTTCTGTATCAATTATTTACATGATTTCAGCTGCAAATTCACATAAAATATCCTTTTTATTTATAGAGCTCCATGCCACGTCTGGACTGCCTTGTAGACATATACAAAAGTTGCCAAGAAATCCTGGAGAGAGGAAAAAATGTTGATACCAGCTTTTAATGTGAAACCTTTTATCAAGACAGAATAACCACAATAATACAATTTTGACCCAAGTTATTAGGTGAAGCTTATCCAAAGCAACCATGTTAATCTACCTGGTTATGTTGACAAGTAGGTAAGAGTAGATTAAAATCCACCAAGGAACTAAAAACTGCTAGTGCCTTTTTGACAAAGGTTTGAACGTGCAGCTGTGAAGAAATGTTACAGAACAAAATTACTAATCCAGGTTCCACATTTTCTTCAGTCAACCTCATGATGTAAGAAACTCAATGATAATTTTTTTTTTCCTGTCAAAAATTAACCCTGTCTAAATGACTGGAAATCTACAAGGAAGATTCAGCAGAAATAAGATGAAAATAAGGGTTTTTTCCCACTTTCTAAATAGAATTCCATGGAAGACTGGAATCTGTTTTCTGATAATGTTGAGTTATATGCTATGTCCAATAGTATTCCTTTTACAAACTTAATTTTGTTCATTAACTATATATTAGTATTAGTGGATTATGATAATTGTAGATGTAGTTTCTGGTTGCTAGGTAAGCTCATTTATATTTATGGAATTCACAAGCAAAGTAATCTTTCCTGAGTGACATGAGGATGCCCTTTGTCTTTACAAAAAGCCCCTGGAACATTAGATACCTGCTTCTTGAACAATAGCTCCATCTACCCAGACCTGAAGTGCATTTTTACACCAAAAGCTGAGAAACAGAACTCCTATTAAAAGAATACAGTGAAAGAAAATATTGTATTGAAAATCTAATTTATTAAGACTACCTCCATCTTAATAAAGAATCTTATCAACACCACCTCCATCTTAATACAGAATACAGTTTTATGTACTGGACATCAGCATAATTGTAAAACAGAGTAATTTTTCATCAGTTATTTCTAATGTCCAGGTAGGACGCCGCTAGGTGACGTGGTCAGTTTAACACTGCTATCCTGAAATGAAAAAAATCTGTCAAAGCTGCTATACTTTAAAATAAACAAACTATAAATATATAATTATTTTATACGAGAACCTGTATGAACCAGAAAAGAGGTCCAGCTAATATCCTCCATATTAGAGTCTCTGTTTCCTATTTATGAAGTGGGGATTTTAAATGAGTTTACAATGATGATGAACACAACTGGAACTGAAGAACTTTCAACCCGATATAAAAATAAATTGTACCATATCGTGTTGATAGTATAATATTTCTTATTTTAGACTGATGTGTTGCTTTTTACTGAAGATGCATACCAGGGCATTTTTGTATATGCATATTAAACCTTGTTCCTTTGCGGACAGAGTTTTTTCAAGTTCCTGTGCTTTCACTGCATAAAAGACCATGGGGAATGCTCAAAGATCATGAATATGTTTACCAGATTAAGCAAATTTAGCTGCATCTATTAACAGAACTATTATAATAAAAGGTACTTTGATAGGAAATTGATATCCCAAATTCCAAATATTAGTTTCTGATGCAAGAGTTAGTTGGTTGAAATTAATATTAACTGGTAAGAAAGGCAAAAAAGAAAAAGAGATTATTTTAAATATATTTATTTATTAACCGTCCTCTTATCTAAAATAGGATGCCAGAAAATAACTATCACTACATTTTTTGTAGAAAGCTAATCTCAGTACCAAATGACTAAAAACTCAAATTATTTTATTTAGAAGTGATCAGTGCCAATAGTGGGCAAATGAAAATTAATTAAACTGATTACAATATTATAAATAATGTACTTGTGACCAAAAAGAAAATACATTTATATGGTGCAAGCCAAGGGATTGTCTGGTTGGTGAATGCCTTGCTCTGTCTTGCTCAATATATCTAGATTTGTTCATAATGTTGCTAAATCCCTAAAGTATTTTATGAAATTCAATTTTTATTTTGTCATGTGCATTAAAATATATCAGTGGGAATGATGTGAAAGTGGCTTGTGTGTGTGTTTGTGTGCCTGTATGTATATACACATACACACACACATATATACATACACATACTCAAAAATCTGAGCAATACCCAAGCCTACATTACAATACCTGAGCTATGATTTAAGCAACTTTTACATATTCTAACCCTGCTTTCCTTAAAACTTACGAAAGAAAACATTCCACAAACCTATCTAACTTGTGTTGCTCAGCTGCTCTTATCACTAGTCTTGGATTCTTACGGTCCTTCTCCAAATATTTAGCTTCTCATGGCCTTGACCTATTGTTTCATTTCCTGACTTTGGACCACAAGATGTGTAATTGATTCATATGTACATCCTTTGCACATAGCTTAAATGGATGTAAAACTGTCAAGATATCTCCCATGCAACTAGACGTCGTGCTTATTTACTTGTAGTAAGTACCACATACTGTCAAGGGTACACTGCATTGCAGGCTTAGCTTTCATTCTTTTGCTTGAACATAGAGGTTCTCTCAATTTTTTTTTATTTACTTTATTGTATTTTGAATAAAATATGTTAGCTCCATTAGGGATTCAAAACCACTTTAGGCAGTATGTACAATTAAAAAGAGATTAAAAACAACAAATTAACAAAAGACAATTACAACAAAAGAAAAAAAATATTTCCAAGAAGGATTCAAAATTAGCCCAAGGCCTGGGGGGGGAAAAAAATCAGGCCATAAGAGCTTTTCGTAAATAAGGCCAGGACAGGGAAATACAGACCTCAGGGGAAATGCTGTTCCAAAGGGCAGGAATGGTGACATGGAGGGCATAGTTCCTGGACCCCATAAGATTATACTATTTTATCTATTGACTCTCGGATCAAACAAGATAGGCATATGCCATGGTTGATAGGTAGACCTCAAATAACCAGTCTCAATGTCACCCAGAAGCCTATTGATAGTCAGTGCTGTTCCCAAATTGGGTTATGTGACAAACCAAGGCTTGTCCATAACTGCCTCGGTTGCTACATTTTGGACTGCCTGTAGCTTCCAAATGGTCTTCGATGGCAGTCCCATATGCAACACGTTATTGAAATAATCTATATATGAGATGACCAAAGCATGACTGCCCAAAGTATCCTCTGTTTCAGAAAAGTTAAAATTGGCCTGCAAGATAAATCTGTGCAAAGGCCGCCTTGGCTACAGTTGCCACCTGCTCAGCAGGAATTATGTGTCCACAAAGACTTCCCAGTAATGCAGCAGCTCCAAGAAGTATAATCCTATTTAGGATTAAAGACATATAATCTCCAGATGTGGGCTGCCAAATACAGGTAGTCCTTGGTTAATGATCACACATTTGGTTCAAAGTTAGAACAGTGCTGAACGAGTGATAATTATGATCAGTTCTTGAAGTTCCAGCTGTCCTTTAACTTAAACATCTCCACAATCGCATGTAGGGTGCTTGGTGACTATCTTGCAGCATCACTTGGTTAAGTCAGGATTCAGATATACAACTGGGTGTTATTAGCATACTGGACATACCCCAACCCAGCAGTTTTATATTTGGGAAAGAGCATTGAGCTTTGTGGCTTCCTATATACCAAAGGCTTCCAACTCAATTTCCCACCAACTTCTGATTAGATTTGGAGAAAAAAGGAGAAACACCGTGTCCCTCAGATTTAAGGCTCACAAGAACTCCAAAATGATAACATTGTAGAAGGTATCAAAATCTGCTAATAGATCAAGAAGAACTGTTGCACACACATACCCATACCCCCATCCCAGCTCTGCCAAACGTTATCCAAAAATGTGGCCAATACCATCCAAGTGTTGTGTCTTTGTCGGAAACCTGACTGAAATAAATCAAAATAATCAGTTTCCTCCAGGACTCTAAAGCTACATCCTGCAACAATTTTCACTAGGAAAGGAAGTTGGAGACTGGACAAAAATTATCCAGGACTGTTGAATCCTGCAACAGCTTCTTTAGGAAGGATTATAGTATCAACAAAGCCAAAACTACGGCATGGACCCTCCTACATGCTGCCTTTTGGGAAACATTAGCAAACTAAGAGGGGCATGGAACTAATAGAATTCTTTATTGGCCAGACAGACACACACAAAGAATTTGTCTCCAGTGTATAAGCTCTCAGTGTACATACAAGCAACAGGTAATAATCATAATCATAAAATACAATCATCATAAATCATAGATACAAGATTCAGTGACAGTCATAGGACACTAAAGCAATCAACATAAATCATAATAGGATACTAAATAAAAGCAATCAACATAAATCATAACAAATTATACTCATAAGAATCTAAGAAAATAGGTAATAGGACAGATGAGAAGGCTAATAAGTAATACAGTCCTATTAGGTGGTTTGACATCCAGGGCATAGACAGTGTTGTGTGGCTTAGTTGTTTAACAGAGCGATAGCATGGGGGGAAAATTGCCTTTGTGACTGGCTGTTTTGGTGTGCAAAGCCATATAGCATTGTCTTCTCTGGGCTTGGTGCGTTTCCAGGTTTTTATCTGTGAAATAGACCTCGCACATCTTTTTCTGTGATCACCAGAGGTGGGGGGCCCAGAGGGATGGAGTCCGATGTAGGAGACTTGGTTGTTGTTGATGTATCTGAGATGGAGAGGGTGACAATAGTTGACAGTGGTTTCCTCTCAAACCTACAGTAAAACACATTCAGGTCATCTGCCAGTTGTCGATTCCATTCAACATGGGAAGAAGGTTTGCTGTAGCCAGTGGTATCTTTAAGGGTTTTCCCATTTGCTAGTTCATTTGATAAGAGCTGATTTGTCAGCTTCTCAGAGTAGCTTCTTTTTGCCCCTCTGATCTCCCTTGTTAAGTCAGAGGAATGTTCACTGGGTGGTTCCAGGCCTCTCAGTTGGTCTTTTTAATTAGCTAACGATAAATTTCATTCTGCAGTTCATTAGGGATAAAGCACAACTGTAATGCTATTAGTGTCACATGGTAATCAATACAGGGAGCTTCCACTATGATTTTGATAAACAGCTGGCAGAGGGACAAGGAGAAGCACATAAATTGAGAAAGTCAAGGTTAGATGCAAACAAAAACTAATATCAGGATACAAAGTACTTTAAACTTGGTAAGAAAAGAGGCCCTTCCCAAGGGAAGCAATAAAGGAACAAGAGGAAAACAGAAACAAAAATAATTATATAAGAAAAGGGATCGAGCAATCTTTCTATTCTGGCCAAATCTGCAGACTCTGGTTGTTTTATTTGCTCATGCATGGGGTTGGATTCTAGATCAAGTTTCAACAAGGCTGCCTTCTACTATATCCTTTAGTTGTCAGATTCTCTCTTTCACCTGCCCAATCAGCAAGTCTAGTTTGTGAAAGTTATAGGTAAGGTATGGAATATAGAGAATTGTGCCAAAGGCTTCATGGCAAAGATGTGTTTTGAGGTTGAATCTGAATGAATTAAGATAGCGAAGATTTTGGAAAGCTGCTTCAGACAGCCTACATGCACACATAGATCTCATCTTTAATTTTTTAAATAATATTATTCTGGGTTACAAAACAGAAGAGAAATACAATAACAATCATGTATATTTTGTTCTGAATTTACTCTTGATACTTCTTTGACACCTATCTTTTTCTGATGTTTGAATAGTATATTTAGATAATCATACTGTTTCTTTAATTCCTTGGACAGTTTGCTGGCTTCTGTTCGTAATGCTTCTGAAGACTCTGTGGTGAGACAGGTCTGCAGGACATCCTTGCTATAACACAGCATGTGGTGTTTCCAGAAAGGGTAATCTAAATTAGTGAAGGAAGAAAGCAATAAACTATCTTTATCTAGTAGCACAAGATAAGGTAACTTGCAAATAAACATTGAAACTCTTGCCAAACAATTAGAAAATATAGACGTCTGTACAAGTTCACAAATATCTTTGGTCTTAGGATGTCTTTATTTATTTAGTAAAACACAACACGTAGCTTTAATGGAAGATCCCGTTTCAGAATGCAGTTGGAGTATGATTTCTTTGCCATATGGATGTTAATTGGAAGACACCTTTTGAAATAAGATAATATTCTGCAGTGTGTTATAATTATCAGGAAATAGAATTTGGATATGCAAAGAAGTAGAATTTGATAAAAGTCTCAGCTGTAGCAGAGAGTGTTTTATTATACAAATAAATGAAACAGAATTAGTACAGAATATTGAAACAACTGATGGACATATGTAGGCAGAACCTATAACATTTACTAGAAAAATAACAGAAATATTTTATAATGCCAAACTCTTAACAAAGCAGCCCTTATTATATGATTTCTAAAAGTTTTATCAATCTTTTTCTGCATAAAAAGATAAGCATGCCACCCAAAGTACAAGTCCCATCCTTCAACGTTCAATATCCTTTTGTTGGACAAGTTAATCCAATCCGTCATCCATGTTAATGCACAAGAATCATAACAGAGTGTCAAGTTTGGTGCTTTAAGTCCTCCACGTTCTCTAATGTCTTGAATAATCTTAAATCTAACTCTGGCTTTCTTGCCTTCCCAAATGAAGCGGTTCAAATCTCTTTGCCATTCTTTCAAGTTAAGTTCATTTTTTAAAATAGGTAACATCTGAAATAAAAAAAGAAACTTAGGTAGAATATTCATTTTAAGTTTGATGTTAAGCTCCCAATTTGGGTGATACCATCACATATTTTTTTGACCATACCTAGATGTGTGGTGATGGAAGCGCCCTCATACAAAGACTTGTTATACCAGACTGGTAGTGGTAACTGGTGCCTGAAATCAATAGAAGTTTTGAAACAGAAAAACCCAGATTTTTCTTGGCTTGTGTATGGACAAATTCAAGATAGATGGCGAACTGATTAAAAGACTATTTTTTCTACGGAAGATGGGAATTTTTTGAAACAAGTAAGGGACGGTACCAAAGGACACATTAGAAGGATATATAATGTTTTATTAGAATTGGATTCAGAAACTGAGTTAGTTAAAGATTGTATGATTAAATGGGCCCAAAATATAGGAGAAACAATATCTATGGATACTTGGGAGCTGATCTGGGTGAGAAATGTGAAATTTACGCAAGCTCAAAATCTACGTGAGAATTTTTACAAAATGTTTTACAGATGGCACATGGATCCTGCAACTATGTCTCGCATTTATGAGAATTATGAATCCAAGTGTTGGAGGTGTGGACAACAAGACGCAACTTTTTTCCATATGTGGTGGACTTGCAAGGTTATTAAGGCCTTTTGGATAAAATTGTGGTGGAATTTACAGCAAATTTTTAAAAGAAGAATTATTTTCTTGCCTCAGTTGTTTCTCCTGGGTATTACACAAAATTTGGACGTAAAAGAAACGAATTTGATGTTATATTGCTTAACTGCTGCCCGTTTGTTGATAGCTCAAAACTGGAAGAGTAAAATTTTACCTACAATGGAAGACTGGAGATTGAAAGTTTTGTATCTTGCTGAAATGGCAAAGATTTCGGCTTATTTGAAGAATTACTCAAATGAACAATTTTTATTAATATGGAGAAGATGGATTGTTTATATTCAAAAGAAGCATAGAGTGGTGGAATATAATTTAGGTTTTTAGAAAAAAATTTCTTTTTCTTTTCTTTTATATATTTTACCTACTCATGTAGAATAATATACTTTGTGAAGTTAGAGATACTAATATTTGTTTACTTATATCTGAATATTATCCTGGGATTAGGTTTGGGAAGTCCTGGGGGGTGGGGGGTGGGGGGTTTCTCATATAGCATTGTGTAGCATTTGTGATGTATTTTTTTATGATGAAAAATAATAAAAAAATTTATATTGAAAAAAAAGAAATATTTTATAATGCATCATTCTGACTGACTCTGGCTCACAAATAATGTTGTCACTATTCCTCAAAAATGTATTTTACTTACCTGGATCACTTTCAGCATCCAATAGCTTCTCAATTAACTGCTCATTGGGGTGCCCAGATTTGGGCAACTGCTATTGGATGCTGCTGCAAGGTGGTACCATCAAGTATCCTTGACTGGTGTCAGATACAATAGTAAACTTTAATCTACACAACCAGGTATAATTCTTCAACTGGCTTCAGCAATAAACATACTGTATCAATCTCTCTTCTGCTTTTTATAACTTTTGCTATTTGTTTCTCAATCTCAACAATTATTGTAGGAACTTTCAACATAATCACTGAATGATGTACAGCCCATGAGGGACAGGGGGAGAAAGTAATGGCTTTTTTGAGGATAGAGGCTGGGTCAAGGGTTCAGGCTAGAGCTTGGTGCAGTGAGGAAAATTAAGGTGGGTACTTGGTTTGTTTTGCTAGAAGCTCATTAGAACAGTATATCTCAACCTCGGCAATTTTAAGACATGTGGACTTCAACACTCAGAATTCTCAGTAGGGTGTTGAAGTCCACCTATCTTAAAAGTTGCCGAGATTGAGAAACACTGCACTAGAAAGATTACCATCAGGCTCTTAATAAGATTGCCTGTGAAATCTATGACAGGAAAGTAGGAAGCAGGGTAAGCCTAGGGTTCTTATGTATGAGAAAACAGTCTAGTCTCAAACCCTGAAAAGCTCCAGAGTTGCATATGGCAAGAGAGAGAGAAAGGGGGGGGGGGAGGAGAGGCTGTAACTGAGCTGAAAAAATAAAAACAGATCAGCTTCCCAAGGGGAGAAGAGTATGTGATCACCAAAGCATGGTGTCAAGGCAAGAACAGCACCCCAGCCTTATATGGTAGTGCCCACAATATCACCAGGTGGTGGCAACAAGGCTAGAGCAAGGATGTTTTGAAAAGGTAGCACTGGGGATCTCCCAAAACAATTCCTGCTACTGCATATTGCTACTGCAAATATAACACATAAAGAGAAAATCTTGCTACAGTAGCCATACTCATTACCAGTCCCCCCCCAAACATTTTTTGGGGTGGTGGTGTATCCTCTCTCTCCCTCCCTCCCTCCCTCCCCCCTCTCTCAAAATCAAATTAATTATAGGTTCTGGCACCCAAGTACAGAATATGTTGAAGGAGGAGATTTAAAATGTTCTTCTGTCAGCCTAATTGATGAAACTCTTCCAGACTACTATTAGCCAATGGAAGAAGCAACACTTGTTCCTAAATTAAGGAAAAAGAGACATAGTAGTAATGAATTTAATGATATACTGATCTGACATTTAGTTACTTCTCTGGATTAGTCAATAAAAATAGGGTCTCCTCTGTTTTACATTCCAGGTTCTTTGGGGTCAGTCCATCCTTCACACCTTCTCTTGGCTGGTGCCTATAAGTAGATATGGGACTCTACTCTGGAGGGTGAATAATGATGATGTAGTGTAAAATAGCAACCCTCCACCATAAATCTCACAATCTTCCTCAAATCACAGAAGTAATCCACTTCTACCTTGGTTTTGCTCTAGTGTAAATAGCCTAGAGGAAAAAAGTCAACAAGTTAATGGGCATACTAGAAAACAAAAATTTAAAGGTAAGCTGCCCCTACTATTCGGAAACCATATTTTATGGTTATTACCTTTTGCTTATTACCATTATAACCAAATAGTGGGCATGATGGCTCAGCAATTAAAGCTGAAANGACAGTGAGTTAATTGATACAGAACAACCCTGTCCCCGGCAATCTAAAAATTATAGGGCTACCAGTGCATGTAGCATAGATGTGTGTGTGGACAAGAATACCAACCTTGCTGTCAAGCAAAATGAAGCCTCTAATAGCGAGTGCCACACAAAGTGCACTAACCAAATAGGTGGTAAGACAATAGAGGAACTCAGGCACCGCACAGATTATGTAGAAAAACACAGGGCCAGTCACAAAGGACTCAAATGTCTATACACTAATGCACAGAGTATGAACAGCAAACAGGGTGAACTAGAAATTCAGGTTAACGAGGGCAGATATGATATTGTTGCCATTACAGAAACATGGTGGGATGAAATCCACACATGGAACACACAGCTAGAGGGATTTAAATTATTTAAAAGAAACAGACCAAATAAAAGAGGAGGTGGAGTTGCTCTCTATATAAGAAATAACTACATCTCTACAGAAATAGAGCACAACAATGATAAAAAACTGTCTTGAATGCATTTGGGTCAATATAAAAGGGGGAAAAATGACATTGCCATAGGTGTATACTATAGGCCACCCAACCAAACAGAGGAAATAGACGAACGTTTTGCTAGTCAGCTAACTAAGGTATGTAGGAAGCACATCACAATAGTAATGGGGGACTTTAACTACCCTGACATCAACTGGGACACAAACTCTGCACCAAATGGAAGATCAAACAGGTTCCTGGCAAACCTAGTAGACAACTTTGTCTCCCAAAAAGTAGAGAAGGGAACTAGGGGATTAGCCATTTTGGATCTAATTCTCACTAACAGAGATGAAATGATAGAAGGTGTTGAAGCCATAGGAACCTTGGGAGGTAGTGATCATGCAATATTAGAATTCAACATTATGGAAGCACAAGCAATAGAACACAATCAAACTAGAGTCTTGGACTTCAAGAGAGCTAATTTCAATAAACTTAGAGAAGGCTTGGGAAGGATTCCATGGAGGAGAATCCTCAAGGGGAAAACAACACAAGAAGCTTGGGAAATTTTGAAAAGTGAGATAATAAAAGCCCAGTCTAGCACAATACCAACAAAGAGGAAAAATAACAGCTCTCAAAAGAAACCAGCA
>NW_015386571.1:828968-832876 GCF_001527695.2 Protobothrops mucrosquamatus | reverse complement strand
AGACACCACAAGAGGGCACTCATGAGATACAGAAAAGTCTTCCACTTTGCTGACAGCTGGTGATTCTCCAAATTTTGGAGCTCAGATCTACTTGCCCCGACTTTCTCTGAGCCTCAGTTTCTCTTTTGAGTGGGCATAGCTATCATCCCTTTTATCACACATCTTGAAAATCCTATCTTCAACAGGCAAGTCTGTGTTTGGGGGGTTGTAAAGTGGTAAAAAAGGGTCTAAATCAGGACAGATGACCTGTTTGATACCCTTTCCTCCTTAAGATGCCATTTCCCCTTCTTTTATTAACCAAAAGGAGACAGTAATTTTTCTCCATTTATCTTTGCTCCTATCAGTTTGATGGGAAAGGGAAGAGGGAAAAAAAGGATAATGAAAGTTGTAAGTTGTTCTGCCTGTGACACAATAACAGCTTTTACAGCTGACTGAAAGGGCTGAATGTAGCATTATGAAAGCAAAAATACATTGTATAGCCAGCTTCTGAAAATTTGTTAAAATAATACTAGTTAAATGATGAAATTGTACAGTTTGCTGCCATGTAGCTATAATTAGTCTTATTTGTCCTACACTACTGCACAGAACAATCATGAAGGCATTACAAACAATTAACATTTCTTGTTTCCCCATTTCCTTGTTAATAATAATAGTACATTCATTTACCTTTCAGAGCTTCTTGGAAGGCTTTGATTTGCTCTTTCAGCTTCATATTGAGGTAATGCTTTTCCAATTCCAGCAGTGAAGTAATGCAAGTATTGTTGTTTAACAAGTTAGTTGCCTAGACCTCCCATTTAATAATGAGCTTTATTGAAATTGTAAAATTCTTTCCTAGGTTTTAGGAAAATTGTTTTGTTTGTCTCTCTGTAGCCAAGCTGTTCTATAATCAATCACTGAAGTATTATTTAAGTTGGAAGACTAGCGTGCTTACAAGGCCAAAGTCATAGCCTGTAGAAGCTTAGAAGGAAGACAAGAACTGAACAGTGTATTTTCCTCAACTGTGTCATGCAATAACTTGAATAACTTTACAATGGCAGTTCTAAGAATTGGTCACTGGAAAGCTTCATCGCATAGATGCTTATAAATAGAGAGGGGGATAGATTGGGAGAAGAACTCATAATAATTGTAATATTAATACTAAAAAGTGGAGGATATAGGATCAGTGGAGTTTCTCTCAGTTACATCCTGTAGGAAGTTTAGTTGATTAGAGAAGGCATAAGTGGAAATATTTGTGATTGTGTATTTTAGTAACAATAGTTTATTGTAGGGAACAGGAAGGAAACACTATTGGTTTGCCTGGTTTCTCATCCTTCAGGTGTTTGTAGAGTGGAATCAAAAAAATCAAGATGGTAGCTGTGCCTGCACAATCAAAGATGTGGCAATGCAAGTCTATTTTGTATCAATGTGTAATATGAAGGAATGATCTTGCGAGGAAAAACTGCGGACTAGACAACTGTCTGACAAGTAGCAACTGAGTCCTTAGAACAAATGTGGGCATAGCAAATGTCTCAGAAAAGACTGTAAAAGTGGAGGTGGAGATACTTAGAACTTGCAAGCTTTGTTAAGGTAACCTTACAATAAACTTAGACCTAGTACTTTTGGGTGTACTTCCTGTCTGGACTTCCTTGCAAGGCTGACACAAGGCATCTATGTATATTTGCAGACTAACTACAGCATATACTTAAAAGGGAGGAGCAAAGTTTGGCTATTACCTCTCTTAATTTAGCTGTCACTTAGTCTTTAATATTCTCAGCTTTTTCCTGAACAATTTTAGCTTATTCTGCTCTTAGCTGTTTCGGTTAGAAATATAAGGCAAATACCACAAAAGTAGCAGCAATAAAAGACTTCAATAGTGTTGAGCATTTTGCAAGATAGCTACCTTACACAATTGTTGCATAGCTGAATATCACATGCTGACAGGGTTCTCTTTTGAACTTGAATGTAATTTGCTTTGACAACTGACACAGAAAAAAAGAGAATGGAGGCTTTGGGGCTTTTTAACTAGTTACGTGAAGCTATTTACAACAAGTGTGTATAAGATCTGTGCAATGTAATTCTGGTATTCACCTGGTGTCAGATTTCCTCTTAAGTTTTCCTCCCAGAGACTATCCCCCTCTGGGTCTCCTGCTTCCTCCCCCTTTGAGGCTTATTAAGAGAGAATGACTTTCTCCTGGATCTGCTCAGCCAAACATCATTTGCTTTTCCACTGTAGACAGAATCTCTCTCAGTGGAGAGATTCTACCCAGTTCTTCCACAGAGACTAGATTTTTGCCAACAACTGGTGAACCCTTCCTTCTTGTGTTGGGTCTTTGGTATAGATGTCCTCTTTGTGGGTCTTCACTTCCCTTCTTCCTGGCAAGCCACCCATGGACTTTTGTTCTCTCTTTCAGACCAGAAATCTTAACTGGTCTGCATATAGGTGTAATTTCATTTTCTACCCTTTCTCTCCACCCACTCCATCCGGCAAAGTTTTTTTTTCTCTTCCTTCCTTTTCTCTTCTCTCTCTCTTGTTTTTTTCCCCAAGCATGAAAGCTGACACAGAATCCATAAGTATCCAATACAACAGAATTTCAGAGCAGAGTGTCTTTTACATCACCTAATAATTAGTATTATTAACTAGAGGTGTCAGGATTATATACTGTACATTCTGCCACCTAACTATAAACCCTCCCCTTTAATGGCAAACACAAAATTGGAAATGAGCTATTTATTTTAATTCAGTGGACTTTTGATAAAGTAAGTCAGGACTGTTAGCCACCATTGCATAGGGCAGTGATGGCAAACCTTTTAGAGACCGAGTGCCCAAAAACTGGCCCTGCCCCNAATCTGAAAGGAGACCATTGTAGCAGAATCTTTTGTTCTAGCTACTGTACTTTTGTATGGCAGAATCTATCAGCAAATGTGCATTTCCTCTGTTACACAATAGCCGTGCTGGGCTTTTGATTTTCACCCCAAAAACTAGCCTTTCCAAAAGGTGTAGAAAAGAGTACAAGTCTTAACAAGGCCCAAGTTATTCAAGACACTGTCCAGAGATCCAAAAATCCTCTATTGCCTATGCTACTGGTAATTCCTGGCCATGCATTATATTTCAGCAGTAATCAAATTTTGAACAGGTGTCTAAAATGTACAGCTTACTAAATGATTCCATACAGACACTTTATTCTTCTTTACATTTATGCTGCCATTGTGGTATATAATCCACCTATTATTTGAGCTCTTCTGGATAATCTACATACTGTAGTTTAAATAATATTTTAGAGAGCTTCACATCTATTCTACCAAATCTTGCTATCAACAATATATGTATTAGTATTTTCTTCTTCAGATGCTGCAAACTTTGCATATGCATTTAACCTCCATTAATGGAGCTAGCAAGGCAAATTTTAGAGTCTCTGTTAAAGTAAAAAATACCTATCCAATTGATTAAAATGTAATCTCCTTCCCTTCTAATAAGATATTTCAGGAGAAATATATTTCTCTCGCAAGAGAAAGAGAAAGAGAAGAAAAGATCTTGTCACAGAGTGGGGAATTTGGGTGTTGCAGAGTTCCATAAAGTAAGCCCTATGCACTCTGATTTAGTGGCCATAAGTAATTAGAATGTATTTAGATTTATTTTTAGATTTTATTTTAAATGTGTTCAAAGACTTGTCCAATTCCCTGCACAGATATTTTCTCTAGGAGGGCTACCAGATCTTGGCCACAAAACTCTAGACACCACAAGAGGGCACTCATGAGATACAGAAAAGTCTTCCACTTTGCTGACAGCTGGTGATTCTCCAAATTTTGGAGCTCAGATCTACTTGCCCCGACTTTCTCTGAGCCTCAGTTTCTCTTTTGAGTGGGCATAGCTATCATCCCTTTTATCACACATCTTGAAAATCCTATCTTCAACAGGCAAGTCTGTGTTT
>NW_015386571.1:823288-825927 GCF_001527695.2 Protobothrops mucrosquamatus | reverse complement strand
TGTCAGGATTATATACTGTACATTCTGCCACCTAACTATAAACCCTCCCCTTTAATGGCAAACACAAAATTGGAAATGAGCTATTTATTTTAATTCAGTGGACTTTTGATAAAGTAAGTCAGGACTGTTAGCCACCATTGCATAGGGCAGTGATGGCAAACCTTTTAGAGACCGAGTGCCCAAAAACTGGCCCTGCCCCCACTCCACCCCCTTGCCCCGTCCCTGCTCTGCCCCCCCATCCCCCCTGCCTGCCCACAGGACCACTCACCACCTCCAGGGCCTGCCGCAGATCACCCAGGCAGCCCATCAGCGCTATGGCAGCCACACCCTCTGCCCGCGCCCTGCAGCATTAACTGCATGATGGGGTGTGAGGGCAGAGTCTTGTCTACGCTGCCTGCTGCCATGTCCTTGGCTGCACTGCTCCATGTGGGCCACGCTCAAGGGCGACTCTCCTTCAGGGGGGCTGCTGGAAAGGAGGGGGTCATGGGAGGAGACAAGGCTGGGCAACGGCACGTGTGCCCATAGAGAGGGCTCCAAGTGCCACCTCTGGCACCAGTGCCATAGGTTCGCCACCACTGGCATAGGGGAAGAGTACACTGTATTCTGATAGCTTTTCAGAAGGGAAAGTAATTGTTATGACGGGGATGTGTTTTAGAGTTTTGAGTGTTTGAATTCCTTTCATAAACTCATAAGCCTTAAAGGATCTTCTATTGTTTTCTAAAGGATCTGCATTAGTTCAAGTAGTGCATTTAATTCAGTGGTGACAGGAATCTTTTGACATCACAAATTATTCCTGTGGCTGTGGAAAAAAGGGGGAGCATTTGGGATGCTCTTTGTGATGGTCCTTGGCAAAAAAAATTTCTTCCAGTATTAGTCTAATTTGTCCCTACTGAAGAAAGAGCGGACTCCCATAAGCTCACTTAAGAACTGAGGCATTTGTTATTTAGGAAGAATATTCTTGACCTTTTAGGATGTTTCATCTACTAGTCTGGCTTTCTGCTTTAAAACTACAAACTGCTAAAGCAAAATCCAGGTTGGATATGAATTTTTGTATGGCATCAGTTATGGATCAGTAGATGTTTTGTTCCAAAGATGTAGAAAGCCATGTTCTCTCCTCTTAATTCATGTCTGCTTTAGCAAATAGCCTCTCCCAACACTGGCTCCAAAAGGCAAAACTGCTCGACATCCTAGCCCAGGGGTAGGCAACCTTGGTTCTTTTATGACTCGTGGACTTCAACTTCCTGTGCTGGCTCAGGAATTCTGGGAGTTGAAGTCCATGAGTCATAAAAGAGCCAAGGTTGCCTACCCCTGTCCTAGCCAGAAAGCACTGCCTACTGAACTAGATGCAGTTGAGCTGAGAATAATTATAGCCTAATGAAAGATTTTGCCACTTGTCTGATTCTTGAATGTTGATTCTATGTTGGAGGTTCTGAATAACCAGGGAGGGATATGACCAGGTGGTTCCCTTATTTGAAGACAAAAGCAGCAGGGGGGTGCGGGGAACGAATCAACCACATCTTCAAACTCAAACAGGTAAAGAAAATGCAAGCATTCAAACTCAGCTGGCAACTCTTTAATGTTCACTGTCTATTGCTGAGTCAGAACATACCTGCCTATTGGCTGGTAACACCACACTGTGCGTTAAATCTGTGTCAAATTTAATTAAAGCGTTTCTTTAAAAAAATGCCCTTTTCTCCCTGGATATTGAAGTTGGTGGTGCTACTGGTACCTGGCAACAGCAATCTCTCAACCTCCACTTTGGTAAAATTGCCCCCCAAAGTAAGTCCTGTATTACGCTGCAACCCAATTGCTTTTTTCTATCTCCTTTTAAATAGGTGGGGCCTTTTCAATGTAATATCAATAGCTAGATTATCTTCTGCTTAGATCCCTAATTTTCTAGGAACTGACAACAGTAGAAATAACTTATCAAATGATATAGCATTGGAGACAGACTGCTTTCAGTATGTGTACATTGATTAAAGTTCCATCTCTTTGGGTGCAAAGTTTAGAGTGCCAATTTGATGCCCCAAATTTGTTTTTGAATGTAAACTTCTATCATCTTAACCAGCATAGCATGTTCTCAGGCTTGATATAAGATAATCTAAACATCAGGAGAAGACTTCTTCTCTATGTCTAGAAGCACATGTGTCCCATACAAAAATGGATTGGAAATGGACTATTGAGACACAATCCAGATAAAGCAGAGCTATTGTTGGGCATTACTTAGATTGAAAATGGAGTATAATCTGTTCTGGATAGAGCTGTATTTGTCTGGAGGATCAGTTTCATAGATTAGGAGTACTTTGAGATTCAGTATTGTTGACATCCAAGTTGAATGGCACTGAATCTTAAGCATCTCTTGATCACAAGGGTAGGGTGTAAACAGGAATACTGTGTCATCTCTTTGTTTACTACTCTGCTGTTCTTTTGTAACAGAAGGCTACTCTGAGGTTAATTCCTTCTACCTTTTTTCTCTTTCAGATGTGAACCCAAGCTCGTGATCTTGGACTCTCCTTCTGATAGGATGTAGTTAACTAGATGCTAGTCTTTGACTATCTCTCTAATGTAATCCCTATAAGTAAATCCCATTTCTTTGTAAGTTATAAAGCCTGCTTCACTAATCCTGGGTGTAGCTAAAA
>NW_015386571.1:789031-820863 GCF_001527695.2 Protobothrops mucrosquamatus | reverse complement strand
ATACGGAGGAGATGGATTGTTTAAGTTTAGAGTTTGGAGTTAGAGATATTAATATTTGTTTACTTGTATTTGAATATTAGCCTAGGTTTGGTTTGGGAAGTCCGGGGGGTGGGGGGATGGGATATAACATTGTGTAATATCTGTGATGTACTTCTTTTTTTTTTATGATGAAAACAATAAAATTTTATATTGAAAAAAACTACATAGCTTTCGTATTTTTAATGTTACTTAGGGTAAATAGAGAAATTGTACCTTGGAATCCGGATAGATCTTATACCCATGTTTCTCAAAGTTAGCAATGTTAAACTGTAGACTTCTGCTCCCAGAATTTCCCAGCCAGCCTGCTGGCTGAGGAATTTTGGAATTAGAAGCTTTTGGAAGTAGAAGTCAATCTTAACATTGGCAAGGTTGGGAAACACTGTTCTATACCATAATGTTATGTCCAAGAACTTTTAGTTTACTGACATAGTTACATTACCTATATGCTGCCTAATAATATGATATCTGGAAGAATCTCTCTCTCTCTAAAATTACAATAAAATAAGACCATAGAACTATAAAAATCAAGTCATGTATCATTAATGCAATTCTATTCCACATTCTATGAACTCTTAAGGAAACTTAATGCATATAATCGTAACTGAGCTGATAATCACTTCAAGCTCTTACTTGCTTTTCAGGCTTAGCTGTGACCTCCAAAAATAAAACTCAAAGTGAAGGGCAATTAAACGGTGTATCTCTTGAGACATACACCGGCATACTTCATTTAATCCTCCAGGGAAAGATTGAAGGCAAACGAGGTCCAGGCAGAAGAAGAACATCATTGCTTCAAAATCTAAGGGACTGGTTTGGACAAAACTCAGCAGCACTTTTTCGTGCGGCTGCTGATAAAAACAGGATCGCCAATGTCTGATAACGGATATGGCACAACAACAACAAGAAGATCTCTTGAGACCCAGGCAGGCAGGCAGGCGGGCAGGCAAGTGGGCAGACATGCTGGCTGGCTGGCTGGCTGGCTGGCTGGCTGGCTGGCTGGCAGGCAGGCAGGCAGGCAGGCAGGCAGGAAGGAAGGAAGATCTAGCTAATTGTGAAGGTGCACAATTTGAGATTATTCAAAACCTAACAAAATGCAGGCTCTTAATTTGGCCATGAGAAAATACAACTGCTATGCTTAAAGCTAGCAATAGTCTAACACAGGGGTGTCAAACTCAATTTCATTGAGGGCCGCATCAGCATTGCGGTTGCCCTCAGGGGGCTGGGTGGGTGTGGCCAGGGTGGGTATGGTCTACTGGGTGGGCATGGATGGAGTGAGTGTGGCCTACTGGGTGGGTGTGGCCAGCTCTACATCGTTTGCGTCAAGGATGCCTGTGGGGGCCTGGGCAGGAGTGGGATAGATCTGAGGGTCTCTGGCAGAAGGGGGTGGGACCAGGGCAAGTACCAAGGCATGGTCCACTGGAGGAGCCTCACCATTCCTCTCAGGCCATGTGGGGGGGGGGCTTATGGAGCTAAGATTAAATGCCTTTCAGCATAGATGGCCACCACAAAATTGTACATTGGCTCCCAGCTGGCCTGGGCCAGGGCCAAGACAGAGGGGGCCGTTCCCACACTGTTTCGTGGGTCACATGAAACCACTTTGCGTGTAGCATCCGGCCCTCGGGCCTTGTGTTTGACATGTCTGGTCTAACAGTTTTTTTTCTTAATTCCACAATTTGGTTCTTGAAGTAAATTGGACTTTCTTGGTTCTATGATTGACCTTGAGCTACCTTAGCAAAAATATACAGTTCCAAGAGATAAATAAATATCTCTAGAAAAAAATTCTAGCTTGAAAGGGAATCCTGGATGATATTAATCTAATAAGGATAGGGATGTTTCAAGATTTTTCTACCCTTCATTCTGGAATTTAAATCATCAAAATAATCAAAAACAAGTGTTAGGATGAGATAGATAGATAGATAGATAGATAGATAGATAGATAGATAGATAGATAGATAGATAGATAGATAGATAGATAGATAGATAGATAGATAGATAGATAGATAGATAGATATAGATACAGATACAGATACAGATACAGATACAGATATAGATACTGGAATATTTTAGAGAAATATTTCTTTAAAATATATGTGTTCATTTTGAATGCTAGAACTATACTTAAGTCCTGACTAAAACAATCTGCACATTTATCAAAGATCAGGTGCTATTTTTTTGACAATGTGCCAAATCTTTGAATACATGAAGTAAAAGCTAGCTAATCCTTTTAAAATAACTGGTATTTTAAAATTATTTTTACCATTTTATTATCTGGCTAGCTAGGTAATGTTAAAACAGCTGCCTTTATTGTTTTATATCAAGTAAAAGTGTAACTTCATAGGGCCTTCAGAGTTTCAGGAATACTTCAAGATGTCTTAGGCACCATGTAATCAAACAATACAATGAGTGTTCAGATTTTTTCTGTAATTTGGATGAAACAATTGATCCCCATATTAATTCATTGCAAAACAAACACAGAAGTGTAGGTTTTCAAAATTCAGTTGCTCTGTTCTGAATGATCAAATGCCACAGTGCCATATAAAGAATGACGACAAGCACAATATGTTTGATTTTTGGCAGGCTGCTCATGTGATTCACCTGACTAAAGTTTCAGAAGTGAGAAGGATGGTCAAAAATCCTGCTCTGCTGTCCAGCTTTGCTGCCATGGCAACACTCAGTCAAATCAGCAGGATATCAATGCTCTTTCCCCTCAAGTGAACAATGGTGAAGCAAATGCCTGCAAAGACATGAGTGCATTTTCCAGATGTATTATGTGAAGATGTATTAACGCTGAGGAAGAACAATCTTTGCACTGGTCCTCTCTAGACTATGAATAAAAGCCAGTGAGCACACATCCTCTCTAAGTTCAATCAGGTATCTGCCGAAAGAAAAGTATTTCATTCTTTTCTTCTCCGTTACAATAATTACATTCACTCCATTTTTCTCTCAGTCCCTTTGGACTGAGGCCCACAGTTCATTTGTTAATTGTCATGCTTCCACAGCAACAGTTTGCCATGTTGCTAAACAACAGAATGGAACTTGTATTTTTTTGGGGTGGATGAATGATGGGAAAAGAAGAGAAAGAATATAAATGCTATCTAGTAAAGGAAAACAACATTTGGAATCCCAAATCAGTTTATTTAAATTTCCATGAAAAGTTTCTCTAAACCTTTCAACAGGTGTATAGGAAAAAAATAATGACAGCAATCTTTTATCTTTTTAAATAACATGGCAGAATGCAGTTTTCCATTTTGTTGCATCTTTCATTATGCATTTATTAACAGAATGATTCTCACAACTATATGGAGGTTCTGGACTTTGTGATTCAAAAACAAAGATGTGAACAAGATCTTTTTGACAAGAATGGTACTAGAAGTGATAAGAGATCATATGTTCTCCGTGCAATAATGGTTTTTTTGTTTTGCATTAAAATCTCTGCTAGATGGTCACATAGGTGGCAGTGCTAAACTGATTTTGGCTAATCTGTAAATCTTATATTTTCTTTATATATATATATAAATTGTTATTAATTTTCTAATATTACATTTAAATGTTTGAAAAGCAACGTGGCGGCTGAGTACAATAATTCTATTACACATAGATATAATTAGTATAAATCGCAAATTGTTACAATCATCATTCCCTCTCTTTCTCCCTAATATCTACTGTCTCATATTTAAACTAATACAATTCTTGTTCTATCAATCAAATGGAAAATAACTTTCTAACATTTATCAATAATTTTTAGTTTGTATATATCTTAGTTGCTTTAACTTTCAATCTTTTAAACAATCAATGACCTAATCAATTTTTCTCACTTTTAATTTTCCATTCATATTTAAATATTTAAATTTAACGTTTAATAATTATCATTTCCAAATTTTAAATAACTCCAGCTCCTTTATCACAATTCCTCCCAAAGTTTAATGTTCAGGATACACCTCCTATCTATATAAATTCTTACCATCTACATCAACATGTTAGTAATGCAATATAATATTCTTATTTTCTAGTAATTCTCAAGTATCTTAAAATCTTAAATTTAATAACAAAAATTTCTTTTATTTCCACATTTAATACTTCCTCTCTCTTCCTCTTTACATCTGCTATCTCATATTTATAACTAATATTTTTCCCCTTGCTACTACAAAAAGACATATTTATTACTTTCATCAATAAAGTTTTAGCTCATCTTTACATAATCCTTATGCACAAATCAGTACTTATATTCAAAGTACACATCTTATCCATTTAAGTATATTCTATTTTAAGACATAAAAACATATTTATTACTTTTGTCAATAAGGTTTTAGCTTATATATGTCTTAATCACCTTTATAGGACCTTTATACACAGATCCATATTCAGATTTAATTGTTAGTATTTATACTTCTAAGTTTTACTTAATCAAAGTTTTCTTTATCTCAACCCATAACAATATCTTGTATTCAAAGTACATATCTTATCCATTTAAGTATATTTTATTTTAAGACATAAAGACATATTTATTACTTTCATCAATAAAATTGTAGCTTATATGTGTCTTAATAACCTTTATGAACTAATAATTTTTTCCCCTTACTGTTACATAAAGACATATTACTTTCATCAATAAAATGTTAACTTATATATATCTTGATCATCTTTACATAATCCTTATGCATAAATCAATGTTCCAATTTAACCTGTTAATATTTTAGCTTCTAAACTTTACCTAACCAAAATTTTCTTTGTCTCAACTCATAACAACATCTTGTAATCAAAGTACACATCTTATCCATTTAAGTATATTCTATTTTAAGACATAAAGACATATTTATTACTTTCCTCAATAAAATTTTAGCTTATATCTATCTTAATCACCTTTATGACCTTTATACAGAAATCAATATTCATATTTAACTATTTATACTTCTAAGTTTTATTTAGTCCAAAAAAATTATCTCAACTTATAACAATATCTTGTATTCAAAGTACACATCTTGTCTGCTTAAGTATATTCTATTTTAAGTTCTCATAATACCCATCTTATCTATTTAAGTATATTCCATTTTAAATCTCATCCATAAATTAAAACCCCATTCTTTTTCAGTCTTATTCTGACTTTCTTTCTTTGCCAAATCATCTTCCAGGTCCTTGCTTTTGGGTCATCGAGCAGATCTCCTTGGATTGTTTTATCTATTATTTGATGTTGGGAAAACCATCCAGTCACCATTTTGTTAAGAGGACTAGCAGATCCAACAGGTCTTCCCCTTGGTTTTCCATTTTGACCTATTTGTCTTGACCTGTTCATCTTCTCTTCCAACTGTTTTCCTTTTATATCCTCAGGCTCCTTCTGTTTTATATAGGAGATTTTTTTACCTCTTTCCCTTTTGTCCCTTTCCCTTTCTTTTCTGTATTTTCCATTGTCTGTATTTGTTGAGCAATTGAGTCTTCTGTCTTGATATTTAATTGTTTCATTTTTTCTGTAGTATCCTGCATAGATGATTCTATAATTATAGTCATGGTTTGCTTTTGCATGTCTGGGCTGTCTTCTGTTTTTTTTCTGTAGCTTCTTATTTCATCACCAGCTTTGAGTAAGGTTTGAATAATCTCTTTCAACAAACAAAGAGTTTGCTCCTGCTCTTCTTCCATAAGGAAAATCCATTCCTGATCTTCTTCCATAATAGTATATTTAAACTAAAAGGCTTTACATTAAAAAAAACCCACTAAATAAAAAGTGCAGCTGAGTTTCTGAAGGTTGCTTGTATCTTATCCTTTATCTTATCTGAGCAGGGGGTGGGACTTGATGACCTCCAAGGTCCCTTCCAACTTTATTATTATTATTATTATTATTATTATTATTATTATTATTATTATTATTATTATTATTATTATTATTATTATTATTATTATTATTATTATTATTATTATTATTATTATTATTATTATTATTATTATTATTATTATTTTCTGGGCTGCCAGCCAAGTCTCTTTTGCACAATAACAGATTACAATATCAAGTTTAGCCACAAGATGTCTCTCCAAAGTTATTTTGATCTTTTCAGTTTTTTCTTCTATTTTGAAAGAAAAAACCCAGATCTTCAATAAAAATAGAGAATAAAAATTGAAGAAAATTGAAGAAAAATAGGAAATAGAGAATAAAGAGTCTTTTAATCCACCAATTTTAGGAAATAGATTCCCAATTAGGATCCAATTATTTTTTTCAACGTTTTAAACACCCCTGGATAGTCGGTTGCCGCTGTGTCTGGAGGGAGGGCTGAAACCCCCCTTCCCTCTCCACAGGGGGGAAAGTACTTTAGCAGCTTGAATAGGTACAAAAAAGCAATTAGGATTTAAGAGAGGTAGATCTCACCCAGTCCTTTCCACGCTGCTTTGAAGTTGCCAGATGGTGAGTGCGACTTCGGCTGTCTGCAGCCTAGTGACGAGCCATATTTCTATGGCCGGTCTTTCGTCTGCCGGTTTGGAGGGATCGCCGGCTCTAGCAGGAGAGCTACTGCTTTCCTGCGATCCAGCGAGAGCCCCTCCTTGCTGGTCGCCTCTATGGGGTGACTTTCGACCCTTTTCAGGGCCACCCAGCAATGCAAAACTGGATGGGGGAGACAAAGCTCATCTCCCAGACATCCATGGTGGCCGTGGCAAACCGGAAGTCAGTAAACCTTATATTTTCTTCTGTTAGATATACCAGTTATCAAATGATTTTAAAACTGCATCAAGACATTGCTGTATGAAATGGTCTTATTATATTCTTTCTTTCTTTCTTTCTTTCTTTCTTTCTTTCTTTCTTTCTTTCTTTCCTTCTTTCTTTCTTTCTTTCTTTCTTTCTTTCTCTTTCTTTCTTTCTTCCTTCCTTCCTTCCTTCCTTCTTTTTTTCAGAATAAAATATTTATTTCGGACAAATGAAGCTTAAATATTTAAACAGTGGTATGTTTCAGGCTCTTAGATTTTAATATTTGTGATTACATATTTTCAAAGGAAAAGGAGCACTTTCAAACAAAATGTAACAGTAGAACTAAAACTTTCAGCCATCGCTAACATTTAACAAGCTTTTCTCATGATACAATTTGTAACTGCTTCTATAGCCTTTGAGTAAAACAGAAAACCATATACTCATTTTGTCAGTAAACTAGGCAGCCAGTTACAGAATAACTTGGTCATTGAAGATACCAATTCTATATCTCCACCCTAGGTAAATAAGTGAAGTGGTGGTGATCCTAGCCTGGTGCCTGGAGGCTATAAGGGTCTGGATGGGAAGGAACTGGCTTTGATTCAACCCTGGCAACACAGAGTGGCTATGGGTTTTAGGGTCTCCCAGAACCACTGAGTATAGTGAGTAGATTACTCCACATTAACTTAAAAGTGGAGGTTAAGTTACTCCGTTGCATGGAAAATTAATTAGATATGACCTTAGGGACTGCCTTTCCTTCGCAGAACTTGCAGATACAGAAAGTAATAATGGTACCAAAGTGCAGAGGCATCTGTGGAATCCAAAATGTTTGCAAAATGACAAAAGTAATGTCTCACCATTGTGATGGAAACTGTGTTTTTGTAGATGTGTGTGATGTTGCAGTGTACACCCAAAGGGGGGCAGAATTTGCACCCTGATGGTGCAACATTGCTTTTGATATTTCCTCCCTCTTGAGGGCCTCTGTAGGCACCTCTAATACAGTTAAGGAGACTTTGCTCTAGAATCCCAGATGGTGCTGAACTCTCGCAAAAATGAGGTTTTCGCTAGGAAAAATTAGGTTATAATAACAGGCTGCAATTTTGTCTTATTTATATATGAGTCAGCCCCATAAATGATCAACAGAACTTAAGGCATGAAGAGGATTATGCTGACAATCTGATGGCTGGATAGGTAAAACTACATCTTGTTTCATATCTGACATGACTCACCTTAATCTTCAACCTTATAGTGAGAAGACTGTATGGTGTTTCTTCACAAGCTATTCTTTGAGGAACAAAGGCAAGATAACGTCTTTGTCTTCGTGAAGTTTCTAAAACAATTGTGTGTGTGTGTGTGTGTGTGTGTACGTGTATTTTCAACCATAGATTTTAGAAAATTTCATATAAAACTACAACAATCCATTTGTTCATTACGTGATCTCTAATATTAATGGCACTATCTGCAACATCTGCTTTCGTATATTCCTTGCAGCCATTTGCAATCAATGCAACTGGTTTTGTTACATGTTCAGATTGTATCAGATTTATTTGTATCAGATTTTTTTTCCTTCTAAGCTAGACTGTTTCAGTTGGGTTAACAAAGGCAGGATGAATCTAGTTCTAGCTTCCTGATACAATTTGCAATGTAATAAGTAATGGATCAGATTTTCTGCCTGTGAATTATTACAAATGCATAAACAATGGGTAATTGGTAATCCTTTATATTTTCCATCCAAATACACTGTTGACATTGTTTGAAAACCAGGTTCTAGGATAGCTTGTCTCAGTAAATGGAATGTAAAAAACTGTAAATAATATGGCATGCCTTATCCATCTTTAAAAAATGAATAATACTTGGCTAACTTAGACTTACATATCTGATATTTATCTTGTCTAAAATCTTTTAAAAATAAGTAGTTACGTTGTTCAACAGTTCTTAATCTAGTGGAAATTATAAGAATAGTTTTGGATACAAATTCACCCATCTATTGCTGCTAAACTGTACATGAAAGCATTGCTTTGCCAAACAAATGTTGGCATGAGGACTAGTTTCCTATAATATTATTGTTTATCCTTATATTAATTGATGGAAGGTTCACTTCTAATCTCAACATTGATACTGGTATACACGGACCACTTCTAATTCTTCTAGTTTAATGAAATTCCAGGTTGGGGCCCTATGTGTCGACTATGAGATCATTCATTCATTCATTCATTCATTCATTCATTCATTCATTCAAATTTAAAACTGCCTTTCTCCCTCACAGAAGGAACCTGGGCAGTGTACAAATAAAATATAAAATATTTCCCTGGAAAGTCTTGAGCATAGTTTATACTAACTTCCTCCAGCTATAGCCCAGCCTACCAAAAGCATAACTGTAAAAGACAGACTAGAAATAAAAGCTAAAATAAGCAAAAAAAAAAATGGTAAGAGAACACTTGTTTGATCTTGGTGAATACAAATCCCCGGGACCTGATGGATTACATCCCAGAGACCTGAAGAAGCTGGCACATGTCATCTCAGAACCACTGTACCATCACTGTACCAGCTAATGTGGTTCCCATCTTCAAAAAAAGGGGGAAAAACAGTCCCAGAAAATTACAGATCAATCAGCCTAACATTAATACCTGGGAAGATACCGGAAAAGATAATCAAAAAACAGATCTGCGAATATCTAGAAATGAGTAAAGTAATAACTAAAAGTCAGCACAGGTTTTTTAAAAACAGATCATGCCAGACCGATCTTATTTCATTCTTTGACAAAATGACTAAATTAGTAGACCAGTGAAATGCTGTGGACAAAATATACTTAGACTTCAGCAAGGCATTCGACAAAGTAGACCACAACCTACTTCTTAGCAAACTAAAAAAAAGTGGGATAGCATCATCATCAGATGGATTTGTAATTGGCTGACAAACCGTACTCAACAAGTAGTCCTTAATGGTACTATGTCTACATGGAAGGAAGGAAGCAGTGGGGTACCACAAGGTTCCGTCTTAGGCCAGTACTCTTCAATATCTTCATAAATGACTTAGATGAGGGAATAGAAGGGGAACTTATCAAATTTGCAGATGTTACTAAGCTGCCAGGAATAGATGATAGATGATAGGCTCAAGATCTAGATGGATCTTGACAGACTTGAACACTGGGCCCTATCTAACAAAATGAAATTCAACGTAGAGAAAAGTAAAGTTTTACACTTAGGCAAGAAAAACCAAAAGTACAAATATAGATTGGGTGAAACCAGGCTTAATAGTAGTAACTGTGAGAGGGATCTTGGAGTCTTAGTGGACAATCAATTAAATATGAGCCAACAGTGGACTTCTAGTCCTGTGCGGTAGTGACTGGTCGTGGGCTTGCGGAGCACCGCAACCCTGTGGCTAATTTTCATCCTGCCTGGAGACCCTAATGGGTCCAAGCCGCCCCAGAGAGGCGGCGAAGAAAGAAGGGTGCCCTGGCGACACTGGAATGACGGCGGTTGTTCCATTCGTCTTGGGGAAAGCCTTCTAACCCGACAGGAGAAAGGCTGTATTTCACCGATCAGCCCAAGCTACTTGCAACCGAAGTCCAAAAGAACTAACCAACATAACAGTAAACAGCGTGCTTGAAACTGGGTGAGGAATCTGATTTTCCCTTTTCTATTCTACACTTAATTTCCTGGAAAAGATCCCCAAGAAGCAAAATACCTCCGAAAGTGAAGGAGGGAGATTTCCGCCCAACCCTTATACTAACGGAAGCGGCGAATTAAAAATTCCATGGAAGATCAAAATATATGGTAGTGAAATAAATTTATAAACTTGAAAGCTAAAATTTAATTTTGGACAAGTTTAAAATTGTTGAATGGTTAAGACTCTCATTTTAAAGACCATTGTTCATATTGAAAACTAAATAGATGCTGACACCTAGTGGTGGATGAACATTATGACAGTTATGATCTCCATAGAGAACTTGCCAAAACCTGGGAAAAGTTAATCTGTGTTTGTGACCTTCAAAGTTTTAATAACAAAGAACAGCTGTGACAAAAAAAGGTAACAATCTGGGCTGCAAACAAAGAGAGAATTATAAACTTTAGAAAAAAAATCTTTTTTGAACTCTTTGGATTACAAATATCTATTTAACCGGGATTCTAAAGCTATTTGCAGAAAAGAAGGAAAACTTCAACTTTTGGCCATCATAGATCAGAGACATGTAGACAGAACACACCAAGAAAACATAAATACCTCTCAGGAGGAGATATATAGTATACTGCAATTAATTCAAACAATAATGAGTTCAAATCACAAAGAAATCCAAAATAAATTTGAAAATATAAATCAATTTATTTCTAAGTTAACTCTACAATGAAAAAACTTCCAGGAAATAACAACAGAATAGGTGACTGATGTAATAATGATGATGACGACGATGATGATAGAAGGGACTTTATTATTATTGTTGTTGTTGTTGTTGTTGTTGTTGTTATTATTATTATTATTATTATTATTATTATTATTATTACATCAGTCAGCCACAAAGGGGAAATTGTCATTGATTATATATTCATATTGCCCTCATTTATCCAATTAGTATAGTGTTTTGTTATAAATCGACCAGAGAGTGGTGCTTGAACTTAATATGGATATGTAGAAATAATGTAGTACAAGTTTCTATGGAGATTTTTAGTCATCCAGGTAATGGTTAAGAAATCCCCAGACTGATCCCATTGCAATCCATGTAAACTGATCATTTGTAATGTGTATGTTAATTTATGTAATTCTAGGCTGTTCTTATTGTGAGACATAGAAGGAAAATGGACCATCAATGGTTTTAAGAAAGCTTTTATCCTTTTAAGTTTATCCTTTATTTCTAAACCTGGGCCTATTCTAGCATTAAAATCCTCACAAATAATTAAATCTGAACTTGGGGGATGATGTAACATATCAATTAATGCCTGTTCCAGGCCATCCCAACTTACCTGTTGTCTTGCTGGTATATATTAACATTCTCTCCTTAGATTTCAGCCTCAGTATTTGAATTTCATCTGTATCAAAATTTCCATTATTAATTTTTTCTGTTCACATATCAAGATACTGCATACTGCAATTAGGCTCATTAAGCCCCCTTTGCAGTCCCAACCTTTCAGTCCACTTGGCCCATTTATAAAAACAAATATAGTCAAGTAATGCCATCACATTATTTCCCATCCACCAAGTTTCTTGGAGAAAAATTAAATCATAAACTTGTGGAAAATGAAAAAATTCCCAACTAGACATTTACCTACTCAACCAGCAATGTTCCAGGATACACATTTAATTGTAGATGTTTTCATATTAATTTTTCTTAATCTACTCTGGTGATTAAATTCATTTTGTATTTGGATCTAAGGACTATTTAGTCTATTTTCCCGGCAAACATTTGTTGAAATATGACATACCTATTGGCCTCCAGTCCTTTCTACTTTTGAATAATTTGAGCCATCTCTCAGCCATGTCACATGTTCTATTAAATTTAAAATTCTCTGAGTATTTTCATAAAGACAATTATTTTTAACCCCAGGGATATTTGGTGTAAACTTGTATGTTGCATCCAGGGTTTCACTGAAGGAACTTGAATTAGATTCTGATTCTAGTTGCTTTGTTCTTTGCCCCTCTGCAGTAGTCTTATAGCCCTGAACTATTCATAGTCTTATCCATCTCAGCTGGCAATAGATTTCATGATGCTCTGTGAATCACTGGCTGTTCCAGATTATGTCTATTTGTGTAGACATAATGACCTTCATGGTCATTAACAGTGTTAAAGTTAGCAAACCTAATCTTAATGATTCATTAGAATTATCACTTGTTAATCCTGGAGTTGGGAGGTCATTTTCCTCACTTCCTAGCGTAGTCCAGTTCCTCTCTATGGGAGTGTCATCTGTCCTCAATATGTAAGATGGTAGATCCATGAGGGCAAATTATTTGACTGGGGTTACTCTAGTTTCAATCGTCTCTGTTCTAAATATACAGTGGGGCCTTAATGACCAGTCATGAAAAAACTTCACTATAGGACCTTCATTTGGGTCAGTTGAGGCATTGTCTAAAGGAAAGTTAGGTATTGGAGGGAAACAAAAATATGTGATTTTAGTTGGATTCCCCCCTCTTTATAGTCTTCTGCTACTCCAGTCTTTGGTTCAAATACTTGTTGATTATAATTGTCTCTTGTGAGGACCATTCTGAATAATTAAAAAATAATAATGGCCCTCCTTCTCATTATATTCTCAATCATTCTTCCATCTTCCTGCAGTAAATGTTCTCAGCAGTACTAATGGCTGCTTGTATTATGATTGGGAGAGCTAAAATAAGATTTTGCAAGATCAGATGTTTGGAGTTTAGTTCTGCAATCACTTAGCTTTTCACAGTCAAGCCACAGCTGATAGTACTGTAATGCTGAGTGTTTCAATTAATAAATCCTACCCAATGTTTATGGTATAAAATTTAAAATTATCAGATGGTGCTCACGGAAAGCCTCATACATCATCTCATTTGAAGTCCTTGTAAATGGTTGTATTGTTTCTAGAAAGAAAACTAAAATACAAAGAAGTAGCACCTGATGATCTAGAAAAATATTATAGCATAAGTTTTTATGGTCTGCAGTCAACTTAGGTATGTAAATTCCTAGAAGAGAAATATAATTTGTTTTGAGAGGCTTAAATGAATTTAAAAATGTAACATGTACAATGGTTTGTTTTTCATTTCTTGTAATTTTCCTGTAATAGAAGTTTTTTTAAAAAAAAAAACTGTATCAAAGGCTGTTTTTTTAAAAAAACTTAATTATTATTCTCTACTTTCTTCAATATTTGTTTGTATTATAAGATAATCAGCTAGCATTGTTTAATCATTTTATAGTTCCAATTATAGCTATCCCTTCATGGCATTCTTCCCTACCAACTCTTGCTTCAGATTCCCAACCCTCTTAGTATCAAAGTCCTGTACTATGTGATCCCTTTTTTCTTCTCTATTTCCACCATCATTTCCCCCTTGAACGTTAGGAGACAACTAGTTCCTTTGTATGTTATGTGGCTTGAGATAAACAGTTTCAGAAAGGAATTCTGCATCAGATCTATGTTACTTGTTTAAATACACAATATATATCAAAATTATTCTTCTCACTCATTGTTTAAAACATGTTGCAGTTTGCAGAAACCCATCCTAAAAAGAGAAGCTCCTTCTGTCAGTCAGAAAAATTACTATAACGTTTAATTCTTGTGATCTTCAAGATCAAGACCGAATATAACACAACCTTCCTTTCTAATGTTAAATCTTTTGAAGTTTGAGGAATTTTGAAAGGAGTGTTTCTGTTTTGTTTCAGTGGTAAATTATAACAACTGGCATTACTAAATTAAAGGGGCCAGATAAATCTAAAATGAAATAAAAGCAAACATCCGAGTTCTTTGGCATTTTTAATTAGCAATTGGCCTTGAAGAGAGATGGATACTATATCCTCTTAAAGATCATAAAAAATCTCCTTGGTTTTCATATGTCTTGTTGCCCAGTTTATAATACAGACCACTGAACTAATTCTTGGCTTCTTCCAGCAATTAGTCAACACATACTTGATGGTTTGGAATGTGGTTTCTGTGAGGACAGCAGGAAGGAGAAACTTGCAGCTTAGCTACATATAGTACTTAAAATTCCAAGGCGGATACCTCCCTTCATTAGAGTGCCATAAGATAACTAGAGTAGGCAACAGACACAATATACCAATTGTCTCCAGGGATGACAGAAACCCCTTGGTGGCAAGGTTCTGGCAATAAAGTGCTTCCACAAAGCAAATAAGAGAGACCCAAACTAAAGCTTAATTTATCAGGCTTCATCAGGCTTTCGCTTCATTACCTCAATCTCATATCTATTTATCTAAGTCATTTTGTCTGTTCTAATTGTCTGTGGGAACTCTTTTTGCTTGCTCTCAAAATTAATGAATAGAAATGTAACAAAAAGGAGGCTGAAAACCTGGGCATCCAAATTTCTATAATTCTGCTTCAGTTAGTTTAGGGGAATTAAAAAACAAGGAACCCCCCCCCCCCCCATCTCAGCTCCAGCAGGCTGGCCTAGCAGCATTTTGAGCAGAAGCAAGTAAATCCCTTGGGAGTCAAGTAAACAAAAGAGTGTATACATTTTTTGCTGTGTCTGACCTTGTCTTGCTTTTACTCAGAAAAAGATTATATCAAGAGCCAGTGCTGCCATCTGCCTGCTGCTTTCCTCCAGTCCCTGAAGCAACACAGAGTTGTTTTGGGGAGGAAACTAATAGAAGAAGCACATAATATCTTGGCTTTGACTCTGCTTGATTTCCACTCACCACTTCCCACTCTTTGCCTGAAAGAAAGACAACCTGGCTCAGATATCGTAGTCCAGGGCTTTTCAACCTTTTCACCCATTGTACCACTTTTAGGATATGGCAACATCCGAGTACCACCAGTCGCCTAGCAAGCTGTCAAAAACTTGATAAAATACAGGTAGTCCTCGACTTACAACAGTTCGCTTAGTGACTGTTCAAAGTTACAACGGCACTGAAAAAAGTGCCCCGCAAGCCACAGCCGAGCAAGACACCTGCCTGCCCACCCAGTGGCGCTCTTCCTCCTGTCCGAGGTTTTCATTGTTGTGAGCATTTCTGTTGAGGATTGGCAGCGGGGGTGGGGTGGGAGGTGTTTGGTTTTTGTTCCCCCCGTCTGCTGGTTGGTTGCAGCATGTTTTGGTCACTTGACATGACCCTGGGACACTGTGACCATCATAAATATGAATCAGTTGCCAAGCATCTGAATGTAAATCACAAGACCTTGGAGATTGCAATATTCCAACTGATCGGCGCTTCTTCTTCAGCAGAAGTGTCAGGATCAGTGCTGCTTTCCAGCTGATTGGTGCTTCTTCAGGACTCAGCAGAAGCACCAGGATCAGCGCCGAGCTCCAGCATCCTGGTGCTTCCGCTGAGCCCTGACAGCCCTGCAGCTCCAGCCATCTCTCGTTCAGGCTTGTGCGGTGCTGCCACCGGTTCAGCTCATTCCCCTCCCCCACTACTTTTCTAGGATGGTTGCGTACCACCTGCCAGGTGCCAATGTACCACAGGTGGTACCCGTACCACTAGTTGAAAAGCCCTGTCGTAGTCAGCCCTTTAAAGAAGCACAGGAAACTGACATCAACATTATACTTCTTTCTTGACTGTTTTCTGCCAAATCGAAAGAATAAATTAGGAATCTACATAGCTGAAGCAACAGGGAATTTGATTTTCCATAAAATTTATTTTCATGAATTTCCATTCAACTTATCTATATGCATTATCAGTGCGTGGTGAGATTCGACCATTTTCTCATGTGGATACCTGTTGTTAGCAACCCCACACCCCATGATTTCTTATGATCTATGCATCTTGAGTGTCCTGCAAATGTCAAGAGCTCCACTCAAACATGCATATGCAGCACTGATTATGACCTACATTATTTTCCTAGCTTTTATTTTTCAGATTGGATAAATCAGGCGATCTATGTCTCTCCTCCATAGCCTTTAAATTCCGTTTCATTTCTAGTTTATTCTCTTTTTCCCCTCTCTCATCATGATATTTTAGCACTTCTTTTTTTTCTAAATCTGATCTTTTTCACAGTTCCATTATGGCAGTAAAAGCTTCCATTCAAGGCTGGGAGATGGATAAAGATAGGAAATATGGGTGATGAATGAATTAAGATAAACAGTTCCTTTTTGATTCTTTTATCATATATTTTGGAGAATTCTCTTCTGAGGCCTCTTTAGACCACACAGAAGCGAGCAGGGGAAAAAAGGATGGCAAGTGTAAGGCCTGGGGAGCTGCTGAGAATTAGGAAGACATTACTGAGCTAGATAGACTATAACAGTGATGGCAAACGTTTTAGAGACTGCCCAAACTGCAACCCAAAACCCACTTATGCATCGTCGAGTGCTGGGTGGGCGTGGCCCATTGGGTGGGCGTGGCTGCGGTGGTAACGGCAGACTGGGTGGGACTAAAAAGTTCAATCAATCAATTCCAACTTTGCAAGACCCTTTTTTTCCCGCGAGAAGTTGAAATTGACTGATCGAACTTTTTTTTTTTTTTTGCACATGGCGGCGGAGGCCTAAAGCGAAAAAGTTTTATAAAACCCAGCTGAAGGCCTAGGACTGGGGCGACGGCGCATGTGCCCATAGAGAGGGCTCTGAGTGCCGCCTCTGGCACCCGTGCCATAGGTTCGTCACCATTGGACTATAATGTAAGGCAGCTTCCTATATACCAGCATTTTGGCTGCTGATAACACAACAGTATTAAAACCTTATTGTTTTTCTTTTAATCCTCTTTTTCAAGGACATAGGCAATTGGGTGGCATTTTCCAACAATGCAATATTAGTTATCAAGACCAAAATATTACCATTCCCTTCTTAAGAATTTATTTTCAGAATAGTGTAGTGGTTTAGGAAGAAACTATGTAGATGCTTAAATTTTGATGAGAGCTAATATAAAACATGATCAATAGATACATCTAAGTGTTATGTGCTACTGCCCTCTGCAGGAAGGTATACATAATTATATGCCTATTTGAATTGCACTCTAAACCTATGCAACTAGCAGAATAGTGAGTCTTGGGCAAAACTATCCTATAAGTTTAAATGTTCATTGGATGGCTTCCCTACCTTTCATAGAATCATTGAAGAATCATAAAATCATAGAAATTATTATTTCTTTTATTATATAATTATCCTTAACCAAATAGTTCAACTGGCTATAAAAGAGACATCGGCACTTCTGCCTAATCCGATTCAGTAAACTACAGGAAATATAGGATTGTCCTCATGTCTTAAAACTTGAGTCTACCAGATATATGTGTCCAGTTTCCATAATTTTACAGTTTTAATTAACAAAAGAACAGAAACTGTGCTCTCTCAATCGATATATATATTCAATGGCACACATGGAGAATGTGGTTTCAGTAAGTTCTACCTGTCTAAATTAGGCAAAGCTTTCAATATATACACCAATTCACATGATCAAATCAACATCTGTGTTGAGGATCTAGAACAGCGGCCCCCAACCTTTTGGGCACCAGGGACCGGTTCCATGGAGAAAGGTTTTTCTGTGGACCGGAGGGGGTGGGGTTTTGCATGCTGCCTGCATCCCGCAGATGGGGCTTCGCTTATTTGCACAGCCTGGTTTCTAGCATGCTGTGGCCTGGTGCCAATCCACGGACCAAGGGTTGGGGACCCCTAATCTAGATGGTGTAATAAATATTTCTAAATGCACAAAGACTGATTAGTGGTTTTCCTTGACAGGATCTGCTATAATCAGTTTCATTCCCAAACCAATATTTTCATCCCATATAAAATAACACAACTTCTGAAAATAAAATGTGCTTAAGAAACAGAACTTCACAATGAGGTTGTTCCTGTTTGTTACCAAACAAACCCGTGTAGTATGGATATCCCCACAATTCATCCTTCAGTCAACAAGCAAGGCTCGAACATGCACACACCTCAAGCAGCTTCTCGATACTAGAAGTCCAAGGGAGCAGCACAGCTCCTCGAGGGAAACAAGCTCTGCAACTTGGCAACATGGATCTTCACAGCACAAAGAATTCACGGGGAACATGGCAAAACCCAGACCGGAGTCACGCCACTGAGCACCCACAAGCGGAAAGGCAAGGCAGCAAATTGTTGGCAACAGCAAGGATTCTTAAAGTGTGGAACGTGTTGCTGAAAAGTACAATACTTGTTCCTGACAAAAGCCCCTCCCCCACAGCATCTCCCTAAATCCTATTCCCCAGGTGAGCCTTGTGAAGAGGGGTGGGGCGCCCTCCTCCCAAGTAGTCAGGTCACCCTGCGCTAACTCCACCTCGTCTCCATTCTCCGTGCTCAGGGATCGGGCAGAGGAGGCAATTGCTTGTCTCCGGAGCTACATTGCTCCTCTGCTCCTCTGCCCGCCCTTTCCATCTCCTCCCCCTTCGCTCGGTTATCCTGCTCCCTCGCTTCCTCCCTGCCTACTCTTCCGAAGGCCGAGGTGTTGGAAGAAAGGTCTTCATCGTGGGTCATCCAAGCTGGGAATAAACATGGCAACTGCTTTGGGAAGAAGGTTGTAGTTTATTGGAGAGGAGACCCAGACAGGAAGATGGTTCTGGCAGCAAGAGAAGTGCAAAAAAGGGCTGAGCACATGTGGGGAGTGGGTTTTTATACTCTGTGAAGCCTTTTGTTTGGAGTTATTTCCTGTTCCTGTTTTGAGGCTATTTCCTGTGTCATGTATTCTGACCTGAGTTTGGGTGTGCCTTTCGGCCTTTGTGAGTTAATCCTACCATGTCATGTCTCAGGTGGGGTATGCAGATGTTATGTCTTTGTCTTCCTAATCTCCTAGCTCCAACTTTCCTGATGGTTTACATCTGCATTTGTACAGAGCTGGCTCCTGCTTGGGGGAGGGAGAGCTGGGGCTATTAAGCAAACTGGGCATGCTTTTCTGTCTCTTTAAGATCCTTGGAGGAAACATATTTTTCTGCCCTTTTAGTATTTCCTTCTCTGGGGGGCTGACTTCCCACAGAGGGATCTGGGACTTGCCTCGTCCTCCTCCCCAGATCGTTCCTCCTGGGCCCTAGGGACTACGCCATTCCCCTCCGTCGGTCCCGGGTCCATCTCCTCAGCCCAGGTTCTGACGGGGCCATGACAGCACTGAACAAAGTGACTTATGACTGTTGTTCACATTTACAACCATTGCAGCATCCCCATAGTCACATGATCAAAATTCAGATGCTTGGCAAACTGATTCATATTTATGACGGCCGCAATGTCCCAGGGTCATGTGATCACCTTTTGTCACCTGACAAGAAAAGTCAATGGGAAAGACAGCAGTAACACTTAGACTTAACAAAATAAACTTAACAATCACGTTACTAACTTAACAAATGCAGTGATTCACCTAACAACTGTGGCAAGAAAGGTTGTAAAATGGGGCAAAACTCACTTAACTCAGTTGTGGTCGTAAGCTGAGGACTACCTGTATTTGTTCTGACATATTTAGTAGGATTTAGTAATTTTCCAGTATATAGAATCCTGTATGGTTTGGAACCCGAGAAAGATATGCTGAAAGAAGCAGAATTTGAATTTGCTTCCAAGCCTCACTCTACCACCACCTGCCATGAAAACATCCACTCATAGGAAGACAGGGGGATGTGTTGATCCATGATGCCAAAAGCTGAAGGAGAAGAATGATTTCCAAGATTCGGGGAGAAGCACCTTCAGTAAGAAGATCACCTCTTGATCTTAGTAGGAAGCACTTTCATTAAATTTTAGGAGAATCATCTTCTCCCTCAGCTCCTCATGCCATATTCCTAAAAGATCCTTTTCAAGATGTCTGTTTAATTTTAAACTGGAGTAATTATCAGTCTCAAGAAAAATTTCTCATCCTTAATGATTCCCAACTCTAGAGAATAGCCAGACAGCAGGCTGTGGCTGTCAGTTTTCTATTTATGTTAATCATTATTTATAGTTGCTGAAATGTAGTAATAAAATAACCACTATTGATTTTTTCCTCCCAAAGGAGTATCTACCAGCTGAGAAAAATCAAAGGCAGGAAGGGGAATTGGTGTTGAACTGTTGGGGGTGTAGAGAAGGTGGCTATTTGCCTTCTGACAAATTGATATTTGGCTGCAATGGCTCAGTGATTGTATTTTGGGAGGATTAAATTAGGGAATCAGATCCAGGCTGCAAAAATCCATACAATAACTAAATGGCAATAAAACAAGTCATTTCCCCTCCACCCACGCAGTGATTTTCTTTGAATACCCCCAGCTGCCCTCAGAAAAACTACTGATTGAAAAGATCGTTAAATTGCTGTGATTTTTGTTAATAATCTCTAGCAAGTTTCAAATAAGTAAAAAAAGACAAAATAAAGGTAAAGTTTGACTTCAAGCTAAACCCCACTCAGAGTGACTATCCAAGAGAGGGTTTTTTGGTAGAACAAAAGTGGTAATTTTCCAAGTATGCAAAACTGTCTCTTTCGTTCTTTCTGTTTCAATGGCATTTATTAACTTCATGCCTTTTAAAAATTATAATTGTCAGTTCAAACGGCTGAACTTTCCATCCTACTATATAACTCGTTCCTCCCATTTCTGCACACACAATGGAGTCATTTACTGTATATTTGATTTTTTTTTCTTTTTAAAATGTTGGTTGTAAGATAAGATGCAAATTAACAATTAAACTGGTTAATAGGCAACAAGAGGATTTCATTTTTACCTCTCTGCCTTCAATAGAGGGATTGTCAAATTCACATAATAAAATCAATAAAACCAACATTCAAATAATCAGGACTGTATCTTTATCAGGCTGTCTTGATTATGAAGGAGATAAGAAATGGAGGACAGAGATATAGGTGTGGAAAGGTCAAGGCAAAGCAGGACATGCTTTGAAGCAGATTAGTTTTGTACAATCATTGTGTGGTCTAGGATAGAGCTGCTTGTGGTATGTTATGTTTCTGCATTCCAGAGGCCCCTCTGTACCTTTCTTCAAGTCCACAGGCTATGGGGTAAATGTCGGACAGGTGATGTCAGACACATCATATATCAAACGAACTGAAGAACACTCTTGATTTAGGGGACTAGCATTATCTGGGGGGGAAAACCTTTATGAGTATAAAGCAGACCTCCCTAGAAGCAAAAGCCAAGCATTTCCCTCCTCTTCCTTCCTACACTTGCTTTTCTTTTGTGTCTCAATTGCCTTAGCAACTGAACAAAAACCTATCCTCCCTTCCTGTTCAGAAGTAAGTCCCCACCAGGTTTGGTGGGACATACTTTAAAAGGATGTAGACTTGTTACCTTCAAACCGAGCTCAGATTAATTGTATTCTGTCTAACTGCATTTGCATCTTGGTTAACCGTGGTTAAGCCATTAATCCAATTTTGTAGGATTACATGACATAATGAAACACATTAACCACATAGCTGGAGTTGCACAACACACTAGGCTAGTTTTAGTTTTTTTTAAAGATGTTTGACTAGGACCAGAGAGACTGAAGTTCAAGTCCTCCCTCGCCCATGGAGGTTTACTGGATGAGTTTGGATCAGCCAGTCTCTCAGCCCAAATTACCTTTGTGGTAGGAAACAATTGGAGGAAATTCTCCATATATATTTACTTGAGTTTTCATGTAGTTTAGCACCCAAGATGTGTAATGCTTTAAATATGCTGGTTCTAATACAATGTTTTAATCAGATAGATGAAAAGACAAAGTTTCTGCTTTATGAAGACTTATGGTTAAGCAAATAAATACTTTGGCTTTGAACCTTCTGGTACCAACGGGAAGACTTTTGCCTTGTTTAGCTGCGTTTGCATATAAGGGGAATAACTTGAAGCAGAATATGGGTGATGATGTACAACTAGTGACATCAATGGGTAAACATTCCTAACCAATATCTAATTACGCATCACCCAGATTCCACTGGAACTAAAAATAAATTACTGAATTGGGGAAAGCATAAGTCTAGATGTCTACATAACCTGGGTTCTTATAAGCTGTTTGTAAGTTTACATTAAAGAATACCAAAAATTGCCCATCCCCAAGCAAGTGTTTCAAAATTTGAGAAAATGTTTATGAATCATTTGTTCCTTTTCAATCCAAGACTCATTCATATTTATTTTGTTTTGAGAGTATTGGCTAAACTGCTGTGTACTAGAAATAAATTTCCTTTTTAAAAACTAAAAAACATAATTAAAATAAAAAACTTTGACCCATAAAGAAATTAAGATTTGGGAGGGTGTTGTAACATAGCATTGCTTGTATCATGTCAAAATACACATTCTTTCATGAGTGTGATAAGGGTGAGTGTATGTAACAGATATCCTTTGCTTTCAACAGCCCATTTGTTTTGAGACCAGATGAGTGAGTGTCTGCTCTGATGTTTCAGTGCACCAGTACATTTCTCCAAGTAATAGCTATTAAGAGCCGTGTACAAATGCAGAATGAAAAAAAGAATGCCTCCAGTGTTGTACATCACCACCAGATGGCAGTACTGATGCACTACTAGAAGATCTGACATGTTCTTTAGCTTCTATCACTTCAGCTGGCTGGAAGTTACTGTGAGAAAAAGTTGTATTGCTATTGTTCATTAAATATAGGTCTGCTTATGTGCTTTAAGCACCATACATGATTGAATTTTTGACCCTTAAAATGATCCCTGTAATGGATATTCACCTCCTAATGCAGGTTGTTTCTGATGACTGTGTTGATGTATTACAGGGCCCAAAAATATAAAAAAGATGAACTGGGAAGAGTTGATATGTGTGATCAAGAGTGAACACATTTGACAGTAACCAGCAAGTTTCACATGAGAAATATTGATGACCGGCAATCAGCAAATTACTCAAAGGGAAATTGTTAAGATTGGCATTTCACAGGGTCGCAGGATCTGAGTCACATTACTGATGTTCTTCAATATCAGATGTATGCAAGATGTGTTCTCATGTCGAGGGCAAAGATGAAAGCTTCCAAAGTTGAAATTACCAGCAAATACACAGTATGAAGGTTAAGAATTTATTCACATCATGACAGCCAATAAAATATGGTGCTCACAATTATGAGTCAAAGTATCAGTTCATGGAATATTATCACAAAGTCTCACCTGCAGAAAAAACTTCAAAACTCCATGTTTCAGAGAGAAAATTTATAGTTACATACGTTTTGGGGGTGCAAATGACCTGGATTTCCTTCTACCTGGCACCAGTGTCAACTGAGTGCAACAGTCAAAACTTTGAAAAAATGATTTAAGCAGTTTGGAAACAGGAGAAGAAAAATCTGCTGCAACAAAACAATGTTAGGCCTCTCATTTAACAAGCCGCCAAGAGAGAATTGCAGTTAGACTGCATTTTACCTCATCTGACACCTGTCTCTTTTTTTCTCCTCAAGGCAAGAAACATACCTAGTACTGTTGTTTTCTGGTTTCCCCACAAGAACAGCCTTGTGAAGGTTGGGCTGAGAGAAAAGACTGGCTCAAAGTGATTCAGCTGGTTTTCATGATTAATCTGGAATTCATATCCTTCTACAGAACCTTTGTAATATAAACATTATAGATCAGGCTATGGTTAGGTGTGTTTAGTGATCTACAAAGGAGCAGTGATGTTGATGAGTGTGATTATATCCTTATTATATTTTTCTGATTTATTCTTTTTCTATTGTATTAGATGCTCCTTAGAAGATGAAGTGAGGCAGCTTACAAACTCTTGTAAATAAATACCTAAACATGGAAATAAATAACTGGTGAGGAATTCCGTGATCTCACGAGACAAAAGGGGCAAGACCTTTGATCAAATTAAGTTGTAGTTTGGCCAAGTAGCAATGCCACAGGAACTTGAGGTTTGATGAAAAAAAATGACATTCATTTCATAACTGATGAGACATGATAAAAAATCTGAGATGTAACTGAAACAGTTCCTTTCTCCTCTACACTCACAAAAAGCTTCAGAAATCTATACAGGTAGTTGACTTACAACCATTTGTTTACTTTAAAGTTACAATGATACTAAAAAAAGTTACTTATAATTGGTCCTCACACTTGACCTTTGATTTCAACTCAAAGTAGCAAAATATGGTTTTAAATGTTTTTGGATGATGATGATGATGATGATAACAACAACAACAACAAAAGCAACAACAACAACAACAGCAACAACAACAACAACAACAACAACAACAACAACAATAATAATAATAATAATAATAATAATAATAATAATAATAATAATAATAATAATAATAATAATAATAATAATAATAATAATAAAGTTGGAAGGGATCTTGGAGGTCATCGAGTCCAACCCCCTGCTCAGGCAGGAAACTCTACATCATTTCGGACAAATGGCTGTCCAGTCTCTTCTTAAAAACTTCCAGTGTTGGAGCATTCACTGCTTCTGGAGGCAGGTTGTTCCATTGGTTAATTGTTCTAACTGTCAGGAAGTTTCTCCTTAGTTCTAGGTTGCTTCTCTCCTTGATTAGTTTCCATCCATTGCTTCTTGTTCTGCCTTCAGGCGCCTTGGAAAATAGCTTGACTCCCTCTTCTTTGTGGCAGCCCCTGAGATATTAGAACACTGCTATCATGTCCCCCCTTGTCCTTCTCTTCGTTAAACTAGACATACCCAATTCCAGCAACCGTTCCTCATATATTTTAGCCTCCAGTCCCCTAATCATCTTTGTTGCTCTTCTCTGTACTCTTTCTAGAGTCTCAGCATCTTTTTTACATTGTGGTGACCAAAACTGGATGCCGTATTCCAAGTGTGGTCTTACTAAGGCATTGTAAAGTGGTATTAATACTTCACATGATCTTGATTCTATCCCTCTGTTAATGCAGCCCAGCACTGTGTTAGCCTTCTTGGCAGCTGCAGCACACTGCTGGCTCATATTTAAGTGATTGTCCACTAGGACTCCGAGGTCCCTCTCACAGTTACTACTATTGAGCAAGATACCCCCTATACTATACCTGTACATTTGGTTTTTCTTGCCTAAATGTAGAACTTTACTTTTTTCACCATTGAATTTCATTTTGTTAGATAGGTTTCCTAGCATCCTGACATCTTAGCAATGGAATGATTCAAAGGACACACCAGTTTCTTGAAGGAAATGTTATTTTTGTTAATTTCCTCTCTTTCATCTTCCAGTGCCTTGTTTGCATTACTTACCTCACAAATATTGGGGCCTATGAGGAAGATAATGCTGTCGCTTTTCCTTTTTTTCCCCCCTCTTCCAAATACTCTAATAAAAAATGGAAACCTGTTTTGTTTTCAATAACAGTGATGTTTCATCGCCTGCAAAGGACTCCCATCTGCCCAACGACTGGCCAAATTGTTCCTGAAACATGTCTACCGGCTGCATGGCGCCCCTAAGCGGATAATTTCGGACAGGGGGGGTGCAGTTCACAGCGAAGTTTTGGAGAACTTTCCTTACATTAATTGGATCATCTCAAGGTTGATCCTTGAGTTAGCAAAGTAAAATAATTGCTAACTGAATGCAAACAATTATATTTAAGAAATAATGCCTTTCCATTTTAAAATAAGATATAAAAGATTAATAGTTTGCTAAAAAGACAACTCTTGTACTCCAAAATGCCCAAGAATAGACAGCTAATTTATAATTTCCTCCCACATCTTTCCAACAGAATATCAGCAATGATGCTGAGATATGAGCAGAGAAGCTAATATTGCAATCCATTCTTTTCTTCTGTACAAAGAGAGAAATGCATATAGTTACCATTCAAGATATTTCCTACTTATTGAAATATTGGCATGTAAACACAACACAACAGACATTGCTCTGCGCTATTTACCATATGTCTATAAAGCAATCTTGGCATTTGGAACAAATATCACCTCTTCAACAGTTGATAAGAAGAGGGTTAGATTTTATTCTTAACTGTTGTTGCTGTGAATCAACATACAGCTTGCAATCTATAAGTTATCTATTCAAAATTACAAAACATAATTAGAAAGTTATGAACAGCTGCTTTCCAGCTAATAAATTAAGAGAAAATTAATAAATTAATACATTAAGAGAAAAATTTGTTTTCATCCTTGCTGGCATTATTGCTCAATTTATTTAGTGTGACAAGATAAATACTTTGTAGGTGTATTTATCCAGTCATATTGTCAGAACATTATTTCTAAGAACTGAAATATAGAACTGAAAGAATGATAGCTTGTCCTCCTCCCATTCATATCAAAGTTCTCCTGAATTCCCCACTGCTTACCAGGGGAAATATTATGCAATATTAAGCAGTTTCATATTTATCCTCTGCCATTGCTGGATGCCTCTTACATACCAAAATTATAACTCTAAGTAATTTGAAATCCTACCCTAATTAAGTCTAATTTAACAATATCTTTCATATGCAGAATGCTAATCCCTTCCTGTTCAACGGATGGATGCAAATGAAGGTTATGGAGTATTTAAAGTATGGATCAATATTTATGGATTGCTATCATTTTCCAAAACTGAACAGCCCCACTGACATATTCGGAGTCTGCAAACTCAGCCGGCAGACTACTTAAATAAGGAATTATTTCAAATTAAGGGTCTGAAAGCTAAATCCAAAGGCAGTCTGTTCTGTAGAAAGAGCATTTCTCTTGAAATCTCTGGCCAATATTCAGTCAAACAAGTGCCACATGATGTATTTCTTCACAGAATAGGTTTCATATTGTGAAAACAGTAACCATATATTTCAGCAACTGATGCATGAGGCACAAATTTGAGAACTGGAACAGAATTTAGGAAATAGAACATATATATCATAGTTTAGTTTCACCGTCTTTGATTATGCTACATAGATTCCCCCTTCAGGCATGATGGATGTGTGAAAATGTCCTACTTCAAGAGATTTGTGAATCCTGTAAAAAGTCCGGAATTAACAGAGGTGCCTTATCATAAATTTTGATAGACTGCTTTATTCATGCTTACCAGAGCAGATGAAGAAAGGACTATTACCCTTAATAAGCAGAACTACTCCAAGATAAGTGACAGGTAATGACAATCATGAATATCAACATTGTCTGTCCTTTCAGGTAGGTCAGGTGCAACAGATGCCACAAGGACTATGAGAACTCATATTTTATTATTGCAGGCTTATAAGAGCAGAATCCTGAAAGCCTGCCTGTTTTCCTCTGCCCCCGTTATAGCATATAAAAACGAGGCAGTTATTTTGAGTCTCTCATACCCCCACCATTCCCAGGGCTGAGATATTGTTTACTGTCTTTTTTATTTGCATTTCTTTTCCAACATTGCCTCTGCCTTTTTGAATCTGGTAACACTTGTCAAGCATAACGATTTTTACTACAAGGTGTAAGTTTTAATGAACTGCAGATTATCTTATTAGATGCTGTTCACAAAAGGTTGTGTCTTATAATTAAATGTTAAGTCTTAAAAAGTGCTCTGGAAGGCTTTCTGATGATTAACTACTAGTAATTACATTGTAGCTCTCCTCCTATTTTTCCCCCCCATTCAATTGTGTCCAATTCTCTGAGGCTGTCTGGACAAGTTCCTGCAGTTTTCTTGACAAGATTTTTCAGAAGTGTTTTGCCCTTGTTTCTTTCCTAGGGCTGAGAGAGAGTGACTGGCCAAACGTCACCCAAGCTGGCTTTGTGTCTAATTTGGGACTAGAACTCATGGTCTCCTGGATTCTAGCCTGATGCCTCAACCACTACACCCAACTGGCTTTCGCTTCATATACTATGCTCAGACAAATCTCTCTTGAAATCTGCCAAGTCCCTTACCCTACCTATCTCTTTTAAAGTAACTTAGAAAAAAACGTGGGCGAGGAAAGTAAAGAAAAAGTGAAATCCTGCATAGCTAAGTGTTAAGCTTTAGGATTACTTTATTTGCATGGATGCTTCTGAGCATGATGGAGGTTCTCTAAGCCTTAGAAAATAAAAAGGACAAGAGTCTATAGGTGACTGCTTCATTTAGTATACCGTCTACTAGACAAAAATAAAAGGTTGTAAATTGAGGTACACATAGCATCCTGTAAGGTTAGAATGGTAATAGGGGGCAACTTGAATTTGTCCATTAACACGTAGCAGGAGCCGGATGCAGGCGATCAACGCTATATAAGGGTTTCTTCCAGACTGCTGTTTTAACGCCCTGATGATGTCAGATGGTTCTGACGAAAGCTTGGCTCATTAAATCTTTTTAAAAATTTTAAAATTTTATTCCTCTTGGTGCTCGGCTTTTATTTGCTTTTTATTATATATATATAATAATAATATACAGTTTCTATTCTTGTATCCCATAGAAATTGATGATTGCATATTTTAATAATTCTTTCCCCCTTGGGCCTAAATTATTTTCTATAAATCACTGGCATTACTGTGCTTCCTGCTAGTCCTCAAATAATTTTGTGCAGCAAGTTAAACAGAATTTTCATCAAAATAAATATTCCTTCCCCTTTACTTTTTTTTTGGCGACGGGATGTGTGTGTAATTTTACAATGATCACAAACTACATATAACAAAATGGACATACTAATTTTTAGAATATGATTACTTATGTCTGAATAATAGATGCAGTTTGCTCCATAATTTACACATGCAAATTATGAATTTTACATTTTGCAGACTTCACATCACAAGCAACTTCTGAAACCTGCTCAACTATCCATTAAATAATAGTTACAATGAGAAAGTATCTTCTTTCTAGGAACCTTAAATGTTCAGCAAATCTTGCCAAAGTAAGAAGCAGCTACTGGCAGGGAACTAATGTTGCAATTGTCTTGAAATTATTGTCTGCCATTCCATCACAATTTCTTCTTATTAAGTACAACCTCATAAACGGGATGACTGGATAGACTGAAACCTGATTCCATTGCCTTTCAAGAGGGAGAATAAAAGGTCAACAAAGCCTTGAGCAAACATATTTTGTGCAAGTTTCATAAGATAAAAAGTTATTTAAATTATTTGAATGCCATAGAGAATACCCCTGCTTGCAGATTTGTCTTTTTAAAAGTGAGTCACATAGACTTTTCAGAGACCCTTAAGAAGAATGTACAAAGCTCTAGTCCTTAGTTCAACTTCCCTGCATAACTGAGGGGCAACTATTTCCAATAGTTAACTGTTCAGTAATGATCTTTTATGTCTCTGAAATGGTGCTGTTCTAGAGAGTAGTCAGGGCCCATGACAATTATTAGTTTTGAAGGTCCTATCTTCAACTGAAAATTATTTGAAAAGAAATGTGAGGAGGGGCAAAACGTTCAGCAAAAATTCTTGAATGTCCTTCAATCTTCAGCCCCTCAGAACACAAGTTACTGTATTCACTCAAAAGGAAGATTATAGTTCCCCCACACCACCACCCAATTTATCTGCCTCAATTATTGTATTATAAGGTAATATAAGATCACCTTCCTATTATAAAAGTAATTGGGGGAGGGGAAGAAAAAATCTATTCTTCCTTTCTTGTTAACTATTTTTTAACCATAACCTTGTATACTATCTTGGAATAATTTCCAGTAGACACACCAAGGTTTTGCTTGGTGTGCAAATTAAAAATGTAGATGTTGCATAATTTGAAAATGTGTCATCCTGACTATGCTTTCTTTAAAGAAACATGTTAGGGGACCTTTTTTAGAAACATATGACAATTCTTTGTCCTATTTTTATATGTTTGTTTTTAAGATTCATATTCTCAACATACAGAAATAGACTTCACAATTTAGACACTTAGATATTCAGAAAGAAAAGCTCAGATGGTTCTGCTACAGTGGTATTTTATCCATAACATTTGTTCCTTTGGAAGGCAACAAGCTAACAGGTGCCAACAGATGAGCCTTTTCTACTAGTGCTGAAAGGTATTCTGTGAAGAGGAGATTCATATTTCCCCATATTTCAATTAGAGGCTCATACACGCCTAACCAGAATTACAGGTCATAAATGTCTCACCTATTTCTCTTTGTGAATAATAGATGCATTTAGACAAAGGCCTTTTGGGCTATCACTCAAAAGGAGCTGTACAACTATTTCATTTATTTCTCAACTTTTTCTCAGAAAAGAAAAAAATATAAAAAAATATATAAAAGTGGGAAAAGGATTTCACATGGAGGAAACATATTACAGGGACCTTTTGAAAAGTCCCTTGAATCAGGTCAGTCATACAATAAGAGAAGCTAAAGTTTTCTTCAGTGGAAATACCCAGCCTGATTCATAGAACTCCTTCTGACAGGATGCCATACACAAGAGAAACAAAAGCAGGAAGACATTTGAGTATCATGAAAATTAGGCATACCACGAATGGCTTAATAAACTGCAGAAATGTGGGGGGAAATATTTTACTGATTTATTTTTTATTATTTCAGCAAATAGATTAAATGTTATTCAAAAACTTTAACTTTTATAGCACAGTAAGAAGTGTCAAAAGGCCATTTTTTTCAGAGTGAAAATTTTCATTCATAGATTTTTAATCTTTCTTGGTGTTTACCTTAAACATGTATTTCATTTTTCCTCAGGCTTAAATCCCTGTGTACCCCTCTGATTGAGGTATAAACTTTCTAGATTGGTCTGTAGCACCAATTCCTAAATCAAACAAGGAATTAATCTGAGAAACAGTTTCATGACTATGTTAAATGAAGTAAATTAAATTTTGAAAGAGTATATTTGTTTATAGGAACGATGGGTACTCTGAAACCCAGATGCACACCTTTTTTGTGTTCCGTTTCCAGGCATGAATCGGCCAAAACCAAACATCACAAACTAAAACATTATAACCAGCATTCAAAAATTATTCAAAAAAGTTCAGGACTTGACAAGGTTATATGGCACGAACGCAGCAATTTTCATTTCAATGTTAAAATACTCTCCCGGGAATAAATTACTTTGAGTACAATCCATCCATTAGTCATACAAATGGAACAGAAGTGCAAAAGCAGCCAAATTTCTCTTTGGCCTTTATTTGAAGTCAAAAGCACTTCTAAAATAAATGTACCCCACAATGTCACCCATCCTCTCTATGCTTTAGGGAAGGACTAGAACCAAGGTTTTCCCTGCTCCTGCAGCACACTGGTTCTTTCTCTCATACCGTACACACAAAGATATACATTAACAACCAATGGACATCATCCATTTTGATGAACCCAGCATATCTGTTTCAGCCCAGGGGTTGAGTCAGCCTTTCCAAGTAGACCAGACAGGAAATGTGGTCAGATAAACTAATTTTACTTTATTTTAAAACTACATTAACAGTCTGAAGGTACAATTTTTCTGCTGTCTCCCTTACAGCTTGAGAAACCAGGGAGGGTCCCTTCTGAGCCTCTTGCCAAACCAACTTTCCAGCTACAGGCTATGCTGTTTCTTATCTGACTATTCCCTAGGCAGCATCTCTTCACCTGTCTAAGGTCTTTCCCACATATCATTACAGATTGATGCTGAACCTCTTTGCTGCCAGCCTGAAAATCTGCCATGCTAGGTGGCCTTGGGGCTCCCCTTGGCCGAGGGGACTTGTATTTAGCCTACGCAATCCCTGCTGCATAGAAGCTACAAGGTGCTGATTCCCCCAGAGACACAATATTAGACCTGTAATCCTGCCAGAGTCATTGATTGAAATGGTGGCTATAGAAATTGAATACGTAGATAAATATTCCTAACATTTTAAAAGCAGAAACCAAATTTATTTATTTATTTATTTA
>NW_015386571.1:779294-788068 GCF_001527695.2 Protobothrops mucrosquamatus | reverse complement strand
TTCGCCGCGAAGCGAAGGTTGGAGACCGGGCGATAGTTGGCCAACTCGTCTGGGTCCAGGGAAGGCTTCTTGAGGAGGGGCCTCACCACGGCCTCCTTTAGGGCCGCCGGGAAGACACCCTCCCGCAGAGAAGCGTTAACAATTCCCTGGAACCAGGCTCGTGTCCCCTCCCGAGCTGCCAGTACCAGCCAGGAGGGACTTTGCACTTCTTCTCTTGGTGGTTCAGGGATCCAAGAGGGGCTTTCCCATCTCCCACCCCCATAACAGGTGCAGGCAATGAGCAATCAGATCTATTGCAGCTGCAAACCTAGGTCAGATGGAAAAGGGAGGTTTGTATTCTTCCACTTTATCTCCTACAGCCCTTGGATCTAGCCTTAACTGTGATCTTTGATCTTCCATCAAAGGACATTTTTAAAATGTTGATTTTGAAATCAAGGAGCTACCAAAAAAAAAAACCCACAACCCTGTCAACACAGGCAGCCCATGCTAATGTATATAAGCAGGGAGAAAACCCCACACCCACGAACACTGGTGGTGTTACCTAATGGGGTAATGAAAGGTCTGCAAGCATATAACCCAGCTCAAAGAATACCAAGGACTCCACAGTTCAATATCTGAGTTTAAAGATATTCTCTTCCAACAGACCCATCTCTCGGCCTCAAGGAGCCACGGGGGACCCGGGGCCTGGGCTAACTGCCGAAGAAAACAACGGACTCCGCGCAAATTTGCCAGGAGGGTAAATTATTCAAACCAGGAAGGGAACGCAGCCAACCAAGGACCTGAACGGAGTAACTCTTCCCTTGCTACGGCTCCTCAGCCCGGCGCATGGAGCACGCAGGCAGGCGGAGAGGGAAGCCAACGTCGGGGATGGGGGTCTGCGGCAGCGCACGGATGGCGGAACCGAGTTGAGGGACTCGGCCTGGTCTTCCCTCCCGTCCTTTGACTTCCCCTCTACCCAGCCTGCACCTCCCGGGCGCAGCAGCGAGAGGGTTAAGCGATCGAAGGGCTGCGGGCGGGGGAGGCGGCCGGCTGTCAGGAAGGAGCATGTGCAGTTTGCATTGCAACCGCATCCACGCTATGGGTCCTCTTCATTGGCACAGCGGCGGCGGCGCAAGAGAGGCTACAAAAGGAACCGCTGCCGGCTCGGATCCATCCATGGAGCAGAGGCGGATGAAACGCTGCTGAGCGGGTCCCAGCCGCGCCGCTGCGGGGAGCAGGCACCTGCGCCGGGCTGCCCTCCCTGCGTCCCGCTGCCCAGCGTCACCCGGGTAGGTGCTTCCGCAGAGGCCTCCTCCTTCCTGCAACGGGTGCGGGTTGCCGATGCTCGCGGGCGGAGGACCAGGGCGACTGCGGTCAGCACGCTCGGGCTTCCCCTTTGACCCGCTGCAACTCGCAGCCCCGGACAATTCCGTGGGGAACCGCGCGAGAGGAAGGGAGCTCAGCCTGTAACAAAGCGAGGAGGTGCTTGGGAGAAGCGGAAGGCAAGCGAGCGCTTTCCCCCGGCTTCCCTTCTTTTGCCGGATCCTGTTCCTTAATCGCTCCTCAACCTCCCATCTTCCTGCCTCAGTTCCCGGCTTCCGATCTGCCACGCCCCCGCCGGCCTGGGAAGGATGCTGAGCTGCTGCATCCTGTCTGGTGGGCTCGGCCTGGAGCGGGCTCGGCCGGAGGCTTTTTGGCGCGCGGGGCTCTCCTTTTGGCCCCGCACGAGCCACGAAGCCCCCGCGCGTCCTCTGCGCTCGGCCGCGTGTATCTGGGGAAGTGGGGAATCTTCTTGCTCGGACGCTGGGTGGCTACTTGGGAACTTCGCATCACGCCTGGGTATTTCTTGCCCCCCCCCTCTCTCTCCTCTAAAAGGGTCTACTTGAACGCGGTACCTCCCAGTTGTCTCGCAGCTTTCCCAGGCGGCGTGGTCACCTCCCTCTACTGGGGTGTATTCTAATTGCTAAATCCTCGGGCTTCCTCAGATTGTCTGCTCCTCTAATTTCCCTGCCATGTATTCGACTTGACCTCCCCAAAGTCTGAAAAGCCCCCAAATAGGGAGGGTGTGCCTTTCAGGTCTCAAGATTGTTATTTCTGATCCTACTTTTCTAAGCCCCAGCGTGATTTAAAAAAAAAGAAGTGTATAACTTTTTTATAACTCTTTATAAAAAGTAAGTATTGGGCACATTAATTTTCATAGTCAGCCCTGTGAGACAGGCTGGTAAGTGGTTATTCCCATTTTATAAATGGGAAGCTGAGGCTAGAAGAGAAGGTAGAAGGTGGCTCTTAAAAGAGAATCTAAGCATTTGTTCTCTCCTAAAACTCACAAGCTTTTTGCAAGCTTTATTCCCTAGGGCATATAGCTCACAGCTCACATGGTGTATGTCTCCCATCTAGTCTGCCCACTTTGGCAGCTAAGTAGCTCCTTGGCTGTCTCCTACCTATAAAGACACATATCCCCCATATAATTCAGTTAGTGATCTCCAGTGTGCCATTGTACTTTTAATGGGTTTTGGTGTCACAGAACATAGAATCTGTTCTCTGAAATCAGTCCTGGTCCTTGCTAATTCCTACAGCTAGGTTTATTAGATTGTACAGAGACATCTATGAGTACTTGCATGTTTAGGAAAAACTCTTCCAACATGATTCCCTCGCCAAAGCGTTGGATTATGCTTGCTACTCCATAACCAGCATGCTCCAGAGATGATATGAATGGTAGTCTCACATATCCTGGGTGCCAGTTATAAGGAGACTGCTGAAGACAGAGCTTTCTGTACATCCAGTGGGTAGAAATTCTTACCCAGGAGGTGAGGGGATATAAATTAAGTGCAGTTGGTGTGGGTATATGGTGCTGTGTAAGATGATAGGCTTATTTTAACCATATGTATTTATGTAATCAGTAACAATATTTATTTATGTAATCAACTGGATCATTGCATTGAATATTGTGTTTAGGGGATGTTAAAATATGCCAGTGCTAAAACTGTGCAAATCATTAAATAATATATGGCAGCCTCTGTAAGCTGTGTTCTTTTTAGCATTAGCATTAGCAGTATTATTTTCATACCATACCAAAAGCCAGGAAGTTTTTCCACATTTACTGTGATCAGTAAAACAAAAGTATATCGTCCTTTTAAATTTTTAAACTGAAAAAATACCTTTGGGGACTAAAGTTGAGTGAAACGGAGAAGTGTTACTTTTCCTGCTTTTCTCAGTTAATTATTTCTAAAGGGGAAAACATCACTCAATGTGTATCAGCATCCCACAGAAAAATGTATTTTATTCTGTGACCAAGAACCTTGGGCTTGAAACCCATTGGACTGTATTGATTGAAACAGCCAGGGTTTTAAAATAATGACGATAATCTCCAGCACTGGGGAATAAACAAAACGTTGGGCGAGAGACTGAATGTCCTTCCAGTTGAAGTAACCTTGCTAACCCTATGAAATTGTTGCATTTTTGTGAAACATTAATTTAATAAATGTCCAATTCCAAGAACAAGTAAACTCAAAAACTTAAATATAGCAAATTACTACAGCATGATAATTTTATTTTCTTCAGAAAATTTTATTTACACAAAAAGAAAAAAGTTAATTAGGCCTTCATATATTTCCTTATTTGAAGCATAATTGATTCTGCTGCTATTTCTCGTGGAGAGAGATATTGCAACTGAACGCCCAACCTTAGGAAATTATTTTAAGCCATATGAGGTTTAAATGGGCATAGGCCACACATATTGAAATCTGTTTGTTATAGCTAGGAGATGCAGAAAAGTATTTTAAAAAATATAATATGAAGTTTGTGGAATACTGGATTAAGTAGTTATTACCATATTGTCTGATTCTGTTCTTTTTCTTTTCATTGTTTGTTTTTTCGCCCATGATTCTAAACAGAACCTGATTGTATTTAGTCACTTACCCAACAGCAATTTTGATCTTATATTGTGGTACACTGTACAGTACTTCTTTGGAAAAACTATTGGCGATCTATGTTGTTTGAAATCTAGAAAAAAATTCCTTAACTTTCGAAATATACATGCCACAAGGCAATATTTTTCTACACTGAAAAAGAAGAAAGTGATACTTATATTGGGTTAATTCCATAGAATCTATTATGTAGTTTTTGCTTTTCACATATTTTAAATAATCAAAGGACTGGTTATTACGTATGACAGAAAAAACAAGTAGAATGGATGGTTTAAAATTTATGTTTGAGATGGGGAATTTGGGAAGAAAATCATTAGACTGCAGTAACTGAGTAGTTGTGTATAAAATACATGTAGGTGCTGATCCAGCCACACTGAAGACTTTTTAGCAGAAAGTATTAAATATATTCTTAGTTTCATTCTGGCTGGAGAGCACCTGCCTTCATTTCTAGGACTAGCTTTAAAATGTTGGACATGGTTTGAACTTTTTAATGTTTACACCCAGAAGTGTCATATTGTTAGTACAAGTCACTTCCTACTAGAAGTACAGATGATGTAATCCTAGAAGTAGGAGGGTTTTATAAGGGCTGAATTTCAGAACTTCGGAAGTCTGTTTATAGACACACAGTAAGTGTATTTTAAAGTAAAAAAAAAAAAAGCCTGTCAGGGATTTTTGTTGTCCTTTATTGACAAAAAACGGATGGAGGAGCAAAGTAATAAAAATTATAGACCTTCTTGAAAACATTGCTAAAAAGCAGTGGATAAATACATAGTAAAACAAACAAAAGGACAAAATATCTGTGATCATAAAGCAAGTCCTCCAATGGAATCTACTGGATTCTATTTCTAATGGAATCCAGTAGCATCAGGCACTTCATTCAATGCAAACTCACAATTTTTCCCTTTGAAAAATAAGGAAACAACTATCCTCCATAAAAGGAAACAGCTTTCAAATTACTATATGGTGTTCGTAAAAAATATGCTACTGATTTGACAGTCAACAAAGTTTCATAGTATACAAACTTGCTGGAGTGGTTTTTAGAAGGGAATCAACTTTTAACATTTCCGTTTTAAGAGTCAGCATATCAGCAATTTTAATTTCTAGCCAAATGCAAACTTTCTCTCCTTTTGCTGCTAAGCTGCTCATTCAAATCAAGAAAAGGAATTTGGTGAATAAAATACTGTATAGGAGTGCATAAATTCTTATTTCGTTGTGTCAAATATTATATCTGGAAAACCATACAGGGTTCCAACTAGTGCATGGGAAGCATTTGTATTTACATCTCACCTGATAGGTACAGCTTTAAATCTTCCAAATCTTAGAAACTAAAACTTGGTACAACTTCTTCTTTTCTTGCTCATGTTTTACATAATTCTTCCCAGCCTGTCCTTTACTATCTGTTTAGGTTGAACTATGGATTTGAACTGTGACTTTGGCCCCCAGTCACTGGGAATTTTCCATACTGTAATGAACAGGGCTTTTTAAATTAGAAAACTGTAGCTTAACTCTGATATTTTACCCAGAAGGGTTTTCATAAACGTAAGTGTAAATTATTGGTGCCAGTTTCAGGTTCCAGAAAAGTTTTGATAAAAAAACCTCTTCCCGCTGGTTTTTCAATTTTTTTTTCTTCTTTAAGAAAATGTTGGACTGTAGCTTCTGTCATAGAAGGTTCTAGATTGGGAAAAGCTGGTTAAAAAGATAGGGCATAACAATGAACCCAGCCACTACCTTTGCCTATCTGTATCAAAAATGGGAAGATGAATAATAGCTGATGGGATTAGAACAGTGCTTTTTGTCCATTTCTGGCTGATGGAGGCACTCCCAACCATTGGTCATCCTGTCTCCTGCGTAATAGTTGGATATAGTAGTGCTGTGCTTGTGGTTCTTCAGAGTTGACTAATAACACAAAACTGTTCAGTCACCAGTACTGTAAGTGCTTCCCTCTATGTCCTAGAACAGGGGTAGGCAACCTTGGCTCTTTTATGACTCGTGGACTTTAACTCCCAGAATTCCTGAGCCAGCCATGCTGGCTCAGGAAATCTGGGAGTTGAAGTCCACGAGTCATAAAAGAGCCAAGGTTGCCTACCCCTGTCCTAGAACAAGGGTGAACTGGAGTAACAAGCTGAAATGATGCAATACTAAAGGACTAATCTTCTTGTCTTCTCCTCCCTATGTTTCCTTCTGAAACATCATAGTAGAATCTGGAAGCTGACATTGTTACTTATACAGAAGAAAAGGAAAGGAATCCCAGATAAAAATACTGCTTATAATTCAGCTCCTTTTGTGATTCAATCTATCCCTCCCGCCTTGACTGTTGAGTTGTATTACAATGGGGTATAGGAAGAGTGGGAGAAGAACAGGAAAGCATTCTAGACCTACTTTATCCCAATGCAGTCAATATCTTTTCCATTAGCTGTTGACATACTGATGAGGGAAGACAGCAAAATTAGAGGACTCTACCAATCACTTTCCTTATCAGGCACTGCACATGCATAATTAGGAAAGCACTGATAGGGGGACCAAATACAGTAGTGACTAGATAGAAAATTGCATGCAAATATAGCCTTCTACAAACTCAAGGATGAGTGGACAGCACTTTAACTGAGCAGCATGGAAAGGCCCTTAATCCGTAGATGGTGGTTATAGAGCAGACATGTCAAACACAAGGCCCGGGGGCCAGATGCGGCCCGCGAAGTGGTTTCATGTGGCCTGCAAAGCCATCCTGGAAACAGTGAGGGAACGGCCCCCGCTGCCTTGGCCCTGGCCCAGGCCGGCCGGGAGCCAATGTACAATTTTGTGGTGGCCATCTATGCTGAAACGCATTCAGTCTTAGCTCCACAAGGCCATCTGGAAACAGCGAGAAACCAGCCCCTGCCGCATCGGCCCCACCCCCTGGGTGCATGCTGGAGAGGTGTCACCCTTTGTGAGGAATGAAGAAATGGACCATGCCTTGGCGCTTGCCCCGGTCCCACCCTCTTCTGCCAGAGACCCTCAGATCTGTTCCACTCCTGCCCAGGCACCCTTGATGCGAATGATGTAGAGCTGGCCATGCCCACCCAGTAGGCCACACCCACCCAGTAGGACGCACCCACCCTGGCCACACCCACCCGGCCCCCCGAGGGCAACCGCAATGCTAATGCGGCCCTCAATGAAACTGAGTTTGACACCCCTGTTATAGAGGTAAGTCATTTTTTGCAGGTCAGTAGATGATGTCGGGATTCAGCCCTCAAGGTAAAGGAAAATGGTAACTCCTTACAACTTGTAAGAGGGCATAAGGAATGGCTGGGAAGGACTGGAGGAAGCACTGCTATCAAGGCAATGATTAGACACAAACCCATTCAAAGAAACTAATTTGTTGATTGAGATGTTGAGCAAACATCTCATACAGGCCCCTCCCTAGTTTGTACAAAGATAAACTCAGGGAGACAGGGAGCACATGGGGACTTGCCAGATTCTGTTGCTATAGCTGTACTATAAAAGTAGTTCTAGACTTCGAGGGCATTGATTTCTTAGACTGTCCTATCTAATAGAGCCGGCACAATTCTGTAAATGGAAAGTTCATTATTATTCATTCTGCTTCTTAGTAAATAAACTTCTAGCCTGGCAGAATAGTAGTTACTAGAAAAACAATATGCCAGTACAAGCTTGGTTCCCAGTAATATTCTAACTTCGGTGCCAATTCTGAAAATAATTAGAATAATATTCTGGAAAGAAAAAGATTTTTCTTGTGATCAAACCTGTCTGGGTTAGTTCAAGGAAAGCATGATTAACCCCACCCCCGTGTCTGCCCAGCATGAATTAGGATAGATTATAAGACTAAGCTCTTGGCGAAATCTCAAAACAAGATTGGCCTACTTTTTAAACAAATGACTTTTGTCACATCAGTTTTGTTTCATAGGTAAACATGGAAAGAACATTTCCTATTATGGAACTGGAAAGAGTTATTTAGGCTACTAAATTCTCACCCCTCTCTTTCACTCGGAGCAGGAATCCCAAGTGAAGCCTTCCAGACAGGTGGCTGTCTATCTTCTGCTTGAACCTGTCTCCTGAAAATGAAGCCCACCCCCTCTCTAACTAACCTAGTTCGTTGGTCTTCCTTTCAGAAATTATTTTGTAACATTCAAAGTCTACTTTTTTTGTAACTGAAATCTGTACTTGGTGTCCTGTACTCTGACTGAGAAAGAACAGAGTACTCTACACCAAGCTAGCTATCCTATATCTATCCATTGTGACTGTTTTCTGAAAGTGTTTGTTTCCTATGTTCCATTTGGTCTCTCTTAAATTTCATCCTATTATTTTAACCTGTTTAAAATTTCATCCTACAGGTAGTCTTGGTTAACGACCATTCATTCAGCGACTGTTTGAAGTTGCAGCATTGCCGAATGAGTTCTTGAAGTTATGGCTGTTACAGCATCCCCATAGTCATGTCATTGTGATTCGAAAACGTGGCAACCAGTTTGCACTTAACATGGTTGTAGCATCTCGCGGCCACGTGACTACAATTTCTGACCTTCCCTGCTGAGTTCCCGTGAGAAAAAATAATGGGAAACTATCAGGGAAGGTCACAAGTCCCTTTTTCTCTCAAGAAGCAGAAGTAGGCTTCAGAGTACAGGGTAGCCAAAAGGGCAGAGATGGGGCGGGGAGAAAGAGAGGGGGGGAGATGGGTGGTGGACTTTAGAAAGAGTGCAGAGAAGAGCAACAAAGATGATTAGGGGACTGGAGGCTAAAGCATATAAGGAACGGCTGCTGGAATTGGGTATGTCTAGTTTAATGAAGAGAAGGACGAGGGGGGACATGATAGCAGTGTTCCAATATCTCAGGGGTTGCCATAAAGAAGAGGGAGTCAAGCTATTTTCCAAAGCACCTGGA
>NW_015386571.1:772676-779090 GCF_001527695.2 Protobothrops mucrosquamatus | reverse complement strand
AAAGCTAGTATTCTGCTATGCAGAGAAAAGGGCTCTCTAGAAAAATTGTGATATATCAGATCAAACTCAACAGGGAAGTTCATTGAGAATGAACCAAAGGATACACAGTTGATGCATCAGCATGATGAGGAAATCATATTTTATTAGCCCAGTAGAAAACACATGTTTTTCTTCTATCAAATGGCATCTTGTGGTGTGAGAAATTTGTAATTCTGTAGTTGTAACATGTAGCTTATTATCTATGCACCCACATCTGATTTTGCTTGTTCTAATTTATTACTTCCGTTGTTGATTAAAAGGAAAGGAATGGAATCTGCTGAGGAATTCTTAGAGCCACTCTTGAAATGGAAAAAAAAAGCCTATAAAATTTTCTTTGAGACATTATAAATGTATCATTACAACTACATAAAAGTAACAATGAAATGCAAAATAAAAACAAAATCCAAATAAACATCTGAAATAAACAGCACTGTAATTGCCATCAAATTATAGATTCCACAGAAACTCTGGGGGGAAAAAAGACCAGGAAGATGGAAAAAAAACATAAACAAATCTATTATTATCTTAAAGGGCAATGATATCATGAGTATCTCAAGAATGAAAGCCCTGTGTGCTTGGGGAGGTGGCTGGTGTGTAGGTAACAGGTGCTTCACTGCAACCAGGCAGGCATTTAGTCCCTTTCCCTAGTTCCAAGTTGTGGGGCCTGCAGAATCTCCCCGAAGGAACTCAGAATCTCAGTGTGGATTCCTTTTCTGAAGAAAAGCCCTTCAAGGATTCTGTTCTGAGGGTGAGAGTTGCAGTTTTCCGTGGCTCAGGCATGCAGCTGGTAATATAGGACCTTCTGGAAAGATGACAGAGAGAACAGGGGCCACAGAGAGACTGTCCTCATAGTTACATAACACTTAGCAAGAGCAAGAGCACTTAGACTTATATACATTTTCATAGTGCTTTACAGCCCTCTCTAAGCGGTTTACAGAGTCAGCATGTTGCCCCCAACAATCTGGGTCCTCATTTTACCGACCTGAGAAGGATGGAAGGCTGAGTTAACCTTGAGCTGGTCAGGATCAAATTCCTGGCAGTGGCAGAGTCAGCCTGCAATACTGAATTCTAACCACTCAACAACCATGGCTCCTTCCCTACTCATATATGGGGCAGGGACAACAGTAGAGTGGCAGGCTACTGTGGACACTCCCTCTCCAAAAAAGGCCATTTTGCCTTTTCTTCTGCCAGAGAGGAAGAAAACAATGCAGAGATTGTTGACCACTTGACATGGATTCTACCAGTCAGCTAGCTGTCTATGTCTGTGGACATTGGGTTTCCTATGAAGACTGATTCCCCCCTCTCTCTGGGTGAAACTCAGAGGATGGGATGGGTGAGGTTGGGATGAATGGAAAGGGAGTCCTGGACTAGTTGGATGAGAAGGGTCCTGTGTGTGGAAGTGTGTTTGTGGATGGAGTGGGGAGACCGTCACTGAGCATCCTAATGGCGCTGAGAGCTAGTGAAGCTAAAATGCCTCAGCATGACCGGCTTCCTGTTCCTGGGATGGGTGGAGTTCAAGACAATGAGAGGTTTTGGGCTTGGGAATTGAGGGGGCTATATTGGGAGATAGTGCTACCTTTAAAGGGATGGGGATAGGCTAAAATATTATGATAGTGACAGATACAAGGAGATAGGGTGGAAGACAGGAAGCAGGCCATTCTCGGCGAATGCGGGACTGAGGTCTTATATTGTTTCAAGTTCTAGCTCCTTAATATCAGCCTCTGTACCTAGTCAGCAGACCTTCAGAAATCCAGGCTTTCGGCTGCTGCTTCTAAATGCCAGATCAGTCTGTAGTAGGGCTTCCCTCAATTGCGATTTAGCTGATGATGAGAGGGACGACCTGCCTGAACTCTTTGACTTCATTTCTGAGTTGGCAGTGGAATTCCCCAGACTTATGGTTTTGGAGAACATCAAGCTGCCTTCTTTAGCGGGTTTTGAGGACGCTTAGGAGTTCATGGCCACCATGAGAGGCATGGTCCTGTCCCAGGTCCTCCAGAACACGACACACTTAATAGTATTTGGGAATGACCTTGGAAAAGAGGGGGAAGATACGCCAAATGCTTCCCGTGTTATATTGGCTTTGTGTTACATAATACAGTCCTGTCCCTTTATAATTCAGCTTCTAAAATCATCAGATTTGTATTATCATCTAAAATCATCAGAGATATATTTATCCATCAAAGCATATGCCTTCAAAGCCGGGCCCTTTTAACTATATTTTGTAGCTTTTCCAATTCTTACCACTTTTCTAACCACCAGGAGGCAGTTTTATTGATGATCAATATAATGGAAAACACTACACAGAATACACACAGTGTAAAAATAGAGAAATTTCCTTCCAAGGGTATGTAGAAAAGTCACATCAAACATTGGTAGGGAGGTGGGGGAAATGATGTAATATAATACCTGCATTCCTGTCTCTCTCTGAATACTTAACAGAAGGTAGACTGTATATATACCATTCTGATAGAATACGCTTCTGATAACTCTGCAGTTATCACTTCTGCACTCTGCAGTCACAGGAATTGAAAATTTATTCTGTTTTTCCCACTGAGTCCTTGTTTGTAACACTTGTAGATTAAAGTTCTTTTGAAACACATCTTAGTCAAATATTCTTAAAATAAATTTAGTGGGAAAGAAAGGAACAGGATTACATTGTGTTGTGACTTCTGCTATTGAATTAATTGACCAACTGCAGTAACTGGGAATTCTTTCTAATAAATCTTCTCCATGTGCAATTTTGTCTTCAGGTTCTGTATAAGAAACAAATTTAAGTAAAGAGCCTCATTTGTTAAGCACGTTCAGTATCACACCTTATTTTCTATATATGGCATAAAACTTGAGAACTGGTGATATTGGCTGAGAGTTAAGAAGGGGTTCTTTAACTTCAGTCTGTCTGTTGCTTGTTCCATTCAACCTAGTATCTTTGACCAGAATCAAGTGTCTGGTCAATGAAGAGACACGTTTAGCTAATAATTATATAATCTATATAATCTTCAAGGGATTTGAGAAATGCAGCCTGTTAAGAAGCCAGAAACAAAAGGTTCATCTGATAAATGAAAAGAATACTGTGTTTCTTTAATAAAGAAGTTTTCTCCCCCTGGTTGTATTGATAGTTAACTTACAATATAATGCATTTTATCTCAAGGCATTGCCTTTCTTATTGATGCAGCAGTATTGTGGCTGTTCTGCAGATTTGTGCAAACTGCTTTGTGAAATAAAATAGAAAAGCAACAAACATGTTTAATTTTTTTAAAAAAATCTAATGACAGTTGATTTAAAACATATTTAAAGTTTACACCCATTCATCTGCTGGCTTGGCTAATAAAATGAGACTGACTACTAGTGTAGTCCATGGGTGTCCAACCTTTTGGCTTGCCTGGGCCACATGTGGCCCATGGGCCATGGGTTGGATACATCTAGTGTAGACCTAGACATTTTATCTCAGAACTACAGTAAATCCCATTAAGTTGAAGTGTGTATATTCCCTGCTCAGAACCTGGAACAGAATTGAAGTGTCCCAGTAAATCACCCATTGCCTTCTACTGAGTAGGTAACCATTGGAAAATGTTAATCTGCTAAGTTGCTAAGCAACTACATCCTGACCTTAATTCCTATTGGATCACTGTGAGTTTAACCAGTGAATTAAATGTTCTGCTTTAAAGTGTGATAGAGATGATATGATAGTTTTTTTATACAACTAGATCCTTTTTTTCTTCTTCTTCTTCATAAGAGTTCCAGTGCCCTATTTTGCTCATTCAGTGACTATGGAACAGCATACGTATAATAGCTTCTATCATTGTGGATTAAATCTTCAAAGGAAACTGATCCTATTAACTGGAAGTTGCACAAGTTACAGGACTGGGGATTCTGAATGAATGTTAGAAAGGAGGAAAAAAAACCCCTTCCTAATATAAATAGCAGTTTGATAGCAAAGCCCATGATCCAGATAATAGCGGGAGGTTTTTCTTCCCTGGATGTGTTCAAGAAGCTAAATAGCCACCTCTCTGGGATATTTTGGATTCTTGCATTGATCAGAGAACTGAACTCAAGAGTGTAAATACAATAGCAATAGCACTAAGACTTATATGCCGCCCCATAGAACTTTCCAGCATTCTCTGAATGATTTACAAATGTCAGCATATTGCCCTCCAACAATTTGGGTCCTCATTTTACCAACCTCTAAAAGGATGGAAGGCTGAATCAACCTTGAGCCCTTGTGGACAGAGTTTGCCTGCAATACTGCATTCTAACCATTGTGCCACCAGGGTTATGGCCCCTTTCTGTTCTATGATTCTGATTTTGGGATTCAGACTGCAGATCCTAGTAGGCATTCTTGGTTCTCAAGGCTACTGCGCTGTTTCGGGAACCAAGGAGATAGCAGGACTTACACCCGAAAGCATAAATAAAAGGGGCATCCTTCTTACTAAAATTCCTCCTCGGGTTTGGAAAGTTGTCAAACAAGGCGGTCTGAAAGGACATCATTTGTTAAGTGTGAGTGCACAGATAAACATTAAAAAAACCCCACAATAAACAACATCACATTCTTTTCCTTTACTATATTTTTCTTTCTTTTCTATCTTTCCTTTTTTTTTTCTGCTCTTTTTTCTTTTTCTTTTTTTTTTAGGTTTTTTTATTTTGTATTTAGCTTTTAGCTTATTAATTACAAATGTAATATAATTACTATAAAAAATGAAAAGCTGTGGCTGTTCAGACCTTTGAGCATCCATGTAAATGTTTGATGGGTTTTCTAATAACAAATAAAGAATAGACGGTGCTTGGTCATATTGTGGCATTAAATTTTGTTCTGCAAAAGACGGGAGCTGATAGAACTTCTTGAACATTGTTTTTCGCATGCTCTATCATGTTTTTTGGTGTACATTCAAGAGACGTGTTTCTGGAGTCAGTCATTTTTTAGCAGGCGTTAATATGTCATTTTATTTTAGAAATACGAGGACTGCAACTTCACAAACTCAGACAATGCTTTCCCCCACATTTTTTAGAACTATTTGAACACAGTCAAGGCATACTTCTTCCTTTCAAAACACAGGATGGGTCTCCAAGACCTTCAGGTTTAACCTCATTATAATAGAGTGAGCAAACTTAACATATGTCTGACGGACCTCCAAGGCAGAGAAGTTCAGTGCTGCAGAACTGCTTGTGCGTAAGCTCATTTCGTTTTCTGCAGGACAGATTGGGGCTGTGGGTGAAAAGTTTAGGGTTGCGGTTCAAGGAGGATTGCTGCATATGCCTATCTGGCACTTGGAGCTATAGCTTCATTAATGGAGTTGCCTCTGTGCGATCATATGGCTGTTGGAGTTCTGCCTGGGGCCAGCAAATTGGATGACCTCGTTCTGATTGTTTAGCAACCTGGCCATTCTCCAATTTATTCCTGAGCTTAATTCAAAGTGCCTTTAAGCCCTAAATCAGGGATGGACAATCTTTTTGTATACTATATTAAAGAAGAATTAAGGCAGCCGCTAATAAAGTGGGGGCATCACTATAAAGGACAGGGGGAAAACATTGGGTGCTTTCCTATGTTTTGGGACTTATTTTAAGATAAAATGGATATGTAAGTTAGAGTCCTGTTCTAACCAGAATTGTGTGGAACGTTCATTGCTGAAAATAGATTTGCTACTGAATTTGGGAGATGGGCAAGGGGATTGTAGCCAATTGATTGTGGGCTGTCTACCTCTTCATTAAAATATTGGCGTTCAGAATACTTTGGGGTGCCTTCTCCATTTTAAGCATTTTGGGGAACTTCACTTTATATACCTTACTTGGGAAAGCAATCACCTTCCAGATGCTAACAAGGTATAGTAGTAGTAGTAGTAGTAGTAGTAGTAGTAGTAGTAGTAGTAGTAGTAGTAATAATAATAATAATAATAATAATAATAATAATAATAATAATAATAGTAAAGTTGGAAGGGACCTTGGAGGTCATCTAGTCCAACCCCCTGCTCAGGCAGGAAACCCTATACCATTTCGGACAAATGGCTGTCCAGTCTCTTCTTAAAAATCTCCAGTATTGGAGCATTCACCACCTCTGGAGGCAGATTGTTCCACTGGTTAATTGTTCTAACTGTCAGGAAGTTTCTCCTTAGTTCTAGGTTGCTTCTTTCCTTGCTTAGTTTCCACCCGTTGCTTCTTGTCCTGCCTTCAGGCGCCTTGGAAAATAGCTTGACTCCCTCTTCTTTGTGGCAGCCCCTGAGATATTGGAACACTGCTACCATGTCCCCCCTCGTCCTTCTCTTCATTAAACTGGACATACCCAATTCCAGCAACCGTTCCTTATATGCTTTAGCCTCCAGTCCCCTAATCATCTTTGTTGCTCTTCTCTGTACTCTTTCTAGAGTCTCAACATCTTTTTTACAT
>NW_015386571.1:755203-772395 GCF_001527695.2 Protobothrops mucrosquamatus | reverse complement strand
GTACTCTTTCTAGAGTCTCAACATCTTTTTTACATCGTGGTGACCAAAACTGGATGCAGTATTCCAAGTGTGGCCTTACCAAGGCATTGTAAAGTGGTATTAACACTTCACGTGATCTTGATTCTATCCCTCTGTTAATGCAGCCTAGCACTGTGTTGGCCTTTTTGGCAGCTGCAGCACACTGCTGGCTCATATTTAGCTGATTGTTCACTAGGACTCTGAGGTCCCTCTCGCAGTTACTACTATTGAGCAAGGTACCCCCTATACTATATCTGTTCATTTGGTTTTTCTTGCCTAAATGTAGAACTTTACTTTTTTCATCATTGAATTTTATTTTGTTAGATAGCGCCCAGTGTTCAAGTCTGTCCAGATCCTCCTGTATCTTAACCCTGTCTTCTGGAGTGTTGGCTATTCCTGCCAGCTTGGTGTCGTCTGCAAATTTGATGAGTTCCCCATCTATCCTCTCGTCCAAATCGTTGATAAAGATGTTGAAGAGTAGTTAGGCACAAAGCTGGATTACTATTATTTCAGTGTATTTGCTTTTGGGATTGAGTTTGTTATTATCAATACTTTAATTATTATAAATGCTGCCTCAATGATAATTGATAATTCATATAGATGCAGTAGAAATGTTGGCATAAATTCTTGTTTAAAAGAAAAATTATGCTGGTCTATGACCGTAATAACAATTTGATTTTATTTTATTTTAAATAAAAATAAAGGAGAGTTGCCATTTGGGTGGATAACAAGATATAACTAACCTTGTTGCAGTACAAGATATAACCATGGTTTGATTCATTGAAACAATAATTAAATTTTGAAAAAAACACATGACCAAAGTATACAACACTCCTGTTCTTCTCTCCATCATATCAGTATGATGAGCGGCCTCCTCCCAGTTCCCCAACATAATTTTGTGTGATTGCAGCAGTGCATTGGGGGAGAGATAGATCTGAGTAAGGACCCTCTTGTGAGCTCAATTGTCTGTTGTTGAATTGAGTGAAGCAAGTTTTCATCAGGTGCCCTCAAGAACCATAAAAGGAAAATTAGATGCCTGCTATTATTGTTAAATTAAAGCCTGAAGAACATAGATACTTTGGCAGCTGAATGGAAATATGAATGATTCATCTCCCACAAACTATGCTTTGTGTGACTTTAGCTACTGAAATACAGGCAGATTTATTTCTTAAGCCTTAGGGATTAAAGCTGTACAGACTCTGATCACCATATAGATTCAGCAGCTGCTACAATTGTGATTTAAGAGATTGAAGGATCAGCCCTCAACTGTCAAGTTAATGGTGGTAGTCAAAGAAGTTTGGCAAGAAGGGCAACCATTAAAGTTGGCTCACATCTAGATGAATCATGTGAAGAAGTGGCTTGGCTGGTTGCACCAGGAAGTATGGCAAGTTTGGGAGGGCAGCAACTGGAAAATTGTCCTGTAGTTGTGCCAAGGAGCTCTTCTTGTGGGCCTAGAAGAAAACAACACATTGTTTTTAGCAAGAGTTTGGCAGTGTAAAAAATAAGGTATTGACTCCGCCCAAACCTTCATCTCAAGAAGCATAACTTCTTAAAGTATTGCTCAGCAAAATGAAAATACGCTACTCAGAGTCACTTGTTTTGTGAGATGGGCAGCTATTTAAATTTGAAAAATAAAACATTCATATGAATTGTGTGGCATCACTTACATGAGAAGTTGGCCATATCTTGGCTGCCAACGGAGAATTTCAGAGAACATCTCTCCCTGTTTCTGTGGGAGACTTTTTAAGGTCAGGAGTAGGGTACATTGGCAGGCCAGCATGATTGGAAAGAAAAAGAAAAAGAAAAAAGGTAAACTGAACTTTGTTCTCCTTTGCTATCTATCTAAGCACCTGTTAAGCAGTATCTCTGCTGAATATTCCTTCTTCCTTCTTCTTTGTTTGCTCATTGCCAGCTATTGATTTATAGTGAAGCCTTTATCCAGATGGTCTGTACAGATGATAACACTTCTTTCGCCTCTGTTCAAACAACAATTTGTATCACAGAAAGTGCTCTGTAGAAGAATTCAAGGTAAGTATTTAATTCTAGGATGAGTCAGATATTTAAAAAAAAAAAACAATAGACCATTGACTACTCAGAAAAATTGCAGTTTGGAGTGATGGGTACTCACTTTGTATTTTTAACTGGAAATCTGAGATCCATAACTGAAATATATACAATAAAGAGATCCTTTCCTTTCCTTTCCTTTCCTTTCCTTTCCTTTCCTTTCCTTTCCTTTCCTTTCCTTTCCTTTCCTTTCCTTTCCCTCCAGTTAATTTCATGCCCTCCTAGGCATGAAAATAATTTCAATGATCTTTTCTATAGCTGCCAACTTTTAGACATTGCTCTTACATTCTTTTTTATAATAAATGTACAACATTAAACATTATAATTAAAAAGATAAAGACAAGTACAAACAACAATCTAAAAGAATAAAAAGTGCAGAAAAAAAGAAAAAGATCAAAAGAACAATTGAAAGAAAAAAGAATATAGTAAAAAGCACGAAAAGAAATATGTAAAAAATGGCTTCTCCCTTCATCACATATCTTTGTTCCATCTCACAAACCTCCAAAATATTAACAAGTCCCTTTCGTAAATCCCATATGGAAAAGTTATCCATATTTCTCTTTTGGTTTGTTATTTGTATACCACTTTTAATTATTAATTAATTATTTAATTATTAAGGCATCAGCTGGTTTCATTTGTATATCTAGTATAACATCATTTTTATAGCCTACTATTTTTAAATACACCTTCAAATATCAGTCTCTGTCTTGTTCTTTTTCCATAAAATCTTTTAAACACAGGCTGCCTGTAATGGCAAACACTCTAGAGTCTAAAACATTAACACCTGAGTTCTTTCTTCGCAAACATCGTTCAGCGAATAATGGTTGATGAACTCTCAGAAGGTGAATGTTTCTAAATCTTTTTAATTTCTCATAACTTTTTGCAGAAGAAAAATAAGCAAGAAAATGTAAATATATACAAGTTAAGCCATTATACAGATCACAATTCAGGTTGTCTTGATGCCAAATTTCAGGGAATTGATATTCATAAGCAATAATTGGGTTTTGGAATAACGTTCAGTTCCTCTAATTGATCATCTTCTTCATGGAGTTCATTTCCAAATATTTTCTGCTCTTAATTTCTGGGTTTTTTTTCCCTATTCTATATATTTGGTTTGAACTGTATTTAGCAGAATATCTAGCCTACTTCACACAGCAATACTTTGAAGAAATAATTGCCCCATTGGATTATTATCATTGAAGAGAAGAAGCATTCAAAATGGCTCATGTCCAAAAACAAATTTCCGTGGCTGCGTTTGCTTCTTGTTACAATCTTCATGCTTTTTAGTCTGGAACAATAACACATGAGGTCCCTTAAGACCAGGGATCTCCAGTTTTGGTGGCCTGATGGAACACTTTGAATGTTGGGAATATATTGTGGGTGCCTCTGCAAAATGCTTGCCCATTCACAAGTACAAGACATGAGGGATCCAAACAGCACCAATGTACTGATGTAAAGGAATGCTACTTACTCTCCCGTTTCCCTAGTCTTTTTACAGACAGATTGGTACACTACTAGCAAACGAAGTATTAGCCTTTAGCCAGTCCTCAAACTTTGGAGGCCCAGAGTAACTGTTAGAAAGAAAGGTGGTGCTAGGGGCTTCCTCTCCACAGGTAATCGTAGACTTACAACCACAATTGAAACCAGAATTTCTGTTGCTGAGTAACGTGTTAAGTGAATCTCATCAGATTTTATGGCCTCTTCTTTGCCATGGATTATTAAATGAATTACTGCAATTGATAAGTGAATGACAGGGTTGTTATGTGAATCTGGCTTCCCTCCATTGACTTTGCTTGTGGGAAGCTGGCTGGGAAGGTCTCAGATAATGATCACTTGACCCGAGGACCCCTGCAACCATTGTAAATACATGCTAGTTGCCAAATATCTGATTTCGATCACATTAGCATGACAATGCTACAACAGTCATAAGTGCAAGGACTGGTTGTTACTTTTACCAGTGCTGTTGTAACTTTGAGAATGGTCACTAAACGAACAGTTGTAAGTCAGACTACCTGAATTTAGAAGTATCCTAGGCAGCGTTCTATGGTTATTTTTTTTAAATCTAAAAAGTTAGAAAGGTTAGAAAGAGTACAAGAGAAGTGTTCATGGAATTATTAATGCCTTTGGACACATTTGGCTATGGACTACTTATGGATATTTGAATACCCTCCAGCTTCTTCTGAGATGTTAATGTAGCAGGTACCTCATAAGTTCCCAAATTGTTTTTGGTGGCTTTTTTGAGATATCAGTAGTGAGGTTGGTGAACTATAAATATGATTACAGTTGCCTGGGACCACTACAAACAGCAAGTAGTCTTCATACCACTTTCTTATGAGAGTGATGCATTGGGATGCTGGCATGTTGAGCAAACTCACCCTGTACAGTATCTCATTTAAAAATAAAGTACCTGTCAATAGGATTTGATTTCACAAGTGCCGTTGTAAACTTCTTAAAGGGAGGCAAACTTGGGAATCATGAACTACTTGGATATCTAGAAAGATCTTTATTGCTAGAATTTTGAAAGGCTTCTAAAGCAATTCTCCAGATCATTTTTTACCTAGAGTAATTACATTGGGGTTAGTCTGATTCTCTTTAACAGAATAACAGAGTTGGAAGGACGTTGGAGGTCTTCTAGCCCAACCTCTGCTCAAGCAGGAGACCATATACCATTCCAGGTAAGTGGCTGTCCAGTCTCTTCTTAAAAGTCTCCAGTGATGGAGCACCCACAACTTCTGAAGGCAAGCAATTCCGTTGGTTAATTGTTCTCACTCTTATGTAATTACTCCTTAGTTCTAGTTTGCTTCTCTCCTTGATTAGTTTCCATCCATTGTTTCTTGTCTTGCTTCTAGCTATGGTGTCTCTTTTTCTAATAGTCCTGTTTTCTCCCCAGGACCTGATAGACATTACATCAGGGGTAGTCAACCTTGGCTCTTTTATGACTCGTGGACTTCAACTCCCAGAATTCCTGAGCCAGCTGTGCTGGCTCAGGAATTCTGGGAGTTGAAGTCCACGAGTCATAAAAGAGCCAAGGTTGACTACCCCTGCATTACATCATAGCCTCAGGGCACAGAAAGTTCTACAGGAAATTAGTCGTTGTAAGGCAGAGTTTTTGTTTTCTATAAGGTTGAAATTTAAAACTTTGCCCTATGGAAAGAGAATCTGGCACCTGAATGCTGGGTAACTTTAGTAACCTTGTACTGAATGAGATGGCAGTAATTAAGCTTATGAAGAACTTTGTGCCAGTTGTTTTTTCTTATCTTTAAAATGTTATCTTAACGTTCGGTTAAATAAAAGCTTTAATAATAGAAGAACAAACCTCTTCCTGCTTGAAAATACTCACTCCAGAGTGGAGACTTATGTGAAAGTAGAAAGCTTTTCTTTCTACCTAGCATAATTATCCATTGTTACTTTTTTGCTGGGCTGTGATGCATGAATCACATCTGTATGGTTTGGGGTTTTTTTTTCTCACGCTGGCTAGTCATTTATCCCAGAATTGAGATACCATTCCTCTAGACCAGTGGTGGCGAACCTATGGCACGGGTGCCAGAGGCGGCACTCAGAGCCCTCTCTGTGGGCACGTGCGTCGTTGCCCCAGTCCTAGGCCTTCAGCTGGGTTTTATAAAACCTTTTCGCTTTAGGCCTCTGCTGCCGTGTACAAAAAAAAATGGTTCAATCAATCAGTCAATTTCAACTTCTTGCAGGGAAAAAAAAAGATCTTGCAAAGTTGGAATTGATTAATTGAACTTTTTAGTCCCACCCAGTCTGCTGTTACCACCGCAGCCACGGCCACCCAATAGGCCACACCCACCCAGCACCCGACGATGCATAAGTGGGTTTTGGGCTGCAGCTTGGGCACTCAGTCTCTAAAAGGTGCTCTAGACCGCTCTTGTGGTTGCATTTTATCCTCACTCCAGCATTGCTGGAAAACTTGTGACTCTCTCTCTCTTCATCCCTCCTGCCTCTCAGCGGGAGAGGTGTCTGGAACATCAGGATGGGCAAGTGACACGTGTGATGTTGCAGGCATGTGTCATTATTTATGAATTTAATGTGTGTGTGTGTGTGTGTGTGTGTGTGTGTGTGTGTGAGAGAGAGAGAGAGAGAGAGAGTATGAGCACAGAGTGGGACAGTGCTCCATGACATCCTAGACCAGGGGTGTCAAACTGCCAGCCCATGGGCTGGACACGTCATCCAGAAGCCGCACCCACCCCATTGCCGGCAATGGCAAAACCGTCCCGATACGTTGTGCGACGTCACATGATGTCATGAGTTTGACATGTCCGCCCTAGACTTTTACTATTCTTTTTAAAATGTGCAACCCTTTTAAAGGTTACAGTACTTGGTATGTTTTCCATTTCAAATACTGGAACTCTTATATCTGATTACTTCTTTTTGGTATAGCAAACTGTCAAGATTCAATCTTACAAAGTAATTATCAAGCCTTACTCATGCTGGGAGCGAGGCGGATAAAATATTGGGTCACTTGCATTACAACTATTTTAACTGTAATACAGTGGGAAACAACAGAATTTGGTATTTGCCAAATTTTAATATTTATCCGAGACAATAATTAAAATATAATTTCTTGAGAATTGCATAGTAGTTCAATCATATAAGCTGTCCTAGCAAATAAAGATAGTCCTCAACTTATGACACTTTGCTTACTGACCATTTGAAGTTACCTATGAACGTTCCTCACACTTATGATTATCACAGTGTCTTTATGGTCATTTGATCAAAGTTTGGACTCTTTGTAAACTAGCATGTATTTACAATGGTTGCAGCATCACGAGGTCATGTGTGCACCATTTATGACCATCCCAGCCATCTTCTGACAATGGGACAGCCATGGGATTCACTTAACAAATGTGGCAAAAAAAGGTTGTAAATCAGGTGCGACTCACTTAATGACTGTGTTGCTCTGCGATGGAAGTTCTGGTCCCAATTCTATAAAGCTTTTTAAACATTTTTTTTTAATAAAAAAAATTGAGAATTGGGGTTAATTCTCTGCATAGTGAAATAATACGGTGTTCTTTAAAATGTTTCGCAAGAAGAAAATGCTCCACTTGTTGAAACTGCTGAATGTAAATATGTACTGAACTGACATAAAAGTACCAAGATATTTGACAGCTGAGTGAGGTACACTAGACACAATGCAGACATTCACTCAAGAAAACTGATGAAACTTAAAAGAGAACAATGCAGGTTTTTTCCTTCTTACTGTAGGCATTTGCAGAAAAATAGCAGTTTGCACTAGGAGTAGGTATTACAGGCCAAGAAAAGATAGGGAGAGTGATTTTTGGTTTGTTGAGTGAAACAGTAGAGTTAAAATAGCAAATAACAAGGGATAGTTTTTAAAAATTCCCTGGAAAAACTTCGCGTCCCAGCTTTGGCTGAGATTTGAATAGAGTTAACATTAGCTTGTTAGAACTGATACTGTTTTATAGAAGGGGGGGGGAAACAAATAATTTAACTGTCAAACTATTCACTAACTTCTTAAAAGTTTCATGGAGGGGGATGACTACTCCAGTTTCAATGTAAGAATTTCAAAAACAGAATAGGAGCATCATCACTGTGGAGCTACAGACCAATCATCTTGACATCAATTCCTGGGAAAAACTGGAAAAGATAATCAAGCAGCGGATTTGTGAGCACCTAGAAATGAATAAGGTGATTAGTGGTAGCCAGCATGAATAATTCTGGTCACCATGATACAAAAAAGATGCTGAGACCCTAGAAAATGCTGAGAAGAGCAACAAAGATGATAAAGCAGGGGTGTCAAGCTCCCGGCCCACGGGCCAGATGCGTCATGCCGAAACCGCGTCCACCCCATTGCCGGCAATGGAAAAAAAGTCACGATATGTCGTGACACATCACGTAACGAGTTTGACACCCCTGTGATAAAGGGTCTGAAGGCTAAACCATATGATTGAATGCTAAGGGAACTAGGTATGCTTAGCCTAACGAAGAGAAGGCTTCGGGGTGTGTGTGACATGATAACTGTCTTCTAATACTTGAACAGTTGTCAAAGGAAGAGGGGATTGATTTGTTCTCCAAAGCGCCTGAAGGCAGGACAAGAAGCAATGGTTGGAAGCTAGATATAGATAGATCCAACCTGGAATTAAGGAGAAACTTCCTGATAATGAGAACAGTTAGTCAGTGGAACAGCCTGCCTCCTGGAATTTTAGGTGCTCCATTACTGCTGGTTTTCAAGAAAAGATTGGACAACCATTTGTCCGGGATGGAATAAGGACTCCTGCCTTGGGCAAGGGGTTGGGCTAGAAGACTTTCCAGCCATATAATTCTATGATCCTATGTTCAGAAAAGGTAGGTTTTAGTGTAAACAAAGCCACTGACAGAGAACTGGGCAGCAGCCTAAGCTATTTTTAGGGAATTGCAAAAATAGAACTCAAAATACATAGAGGGCAGTGAAGTGATGCCTTCCTTTAAAAGTCAATGAATCTGAAGAAAATAAGAACCAGCAAGAAAACTGAGCAAAAGGAAGTAAAAGAAGAAACTGAACATGCTCAATATGAAGTTCCATACACCTTATAGCAAATTGTTTTTGGTTCTTGGCTAGGAGAAAGGCGAATAACTTCATAGAAACCTAACAGTTTTGCTTATATTTCTGTCTTCAAATAATAGATTTCTGAGATCTCCCTTAAATCTTCAAGGCAATAGATTTGTAAAGGTACTAATATTGTGATTAAATCATCAGAGTTGAAGTCTGTGAAATCCTTAGCATGCTTAGAAAGGGAATTGGCTAAGGGTGTCAAGAGGTGCTTAACTAAATGGGATGGTGCATTTGGGAAAATAAAAGAGAAAGAAAGCATATGCCCAGAAGAAAAACTGGTCCTAGAAATTTGGATTGGCCCCAAAGAAAAGAAAAGACAATGACAGATAAACAGTATGACAGAAAATCATTATTAGAATCACCTTATTAGAATCACAGTCTATTGATTATATGCTATGAAGTCATTATTGTCTCTCAGTGACCAGATCATCTCCCTGATGATCTGTCCCTAATCTGGCACTATGAGGGATATCCAACAAGGGGTAAAGGAAGAAAATTACACCATAAGCATCTGTATCTTTTTGTTTTCTATGATTGAGAATGTTTAAATGGATATTTTAATGGCACATTCAATTTCCCCTTCATTTTGCCATGTGCCATCAGTTTAGTAATGGACAATTTATGGCTTCATCTCCCTTCGGTCTTCTGCATCAGGAAAAAAATGGCAGGTTAATATTAAGCTGCAAAAGATAATAAGCAGGAGGAATAAAAAAGAACAACTCTTGGTTGGAACAGAACAGCTGAAAACTGTCACTTTGAATTTTAACGGCATATATTGAAACACAATTAGAAATGATCAGTGGGTGATTCTCAGTTTCTATGAGTTAATATAGAGCTACTTTTTCATTTTTCAAAGAAACTAAATATTCCTTCTCTTCCCCCCCCCCCCAAATATTGTTTTCTTCCGTAAAGACTTGCTGGCACTTCTGCTGTCTTTGCAAATGCACTAAGATGGAAATTTAACACCAGGGTTGGCTAAGGACCTTGATAAAACTGTGGAGAGTACTTCTAGACAACTGGTTCAAATATCTGTCACCTAGTATCTTACAGACAAGTTGGTGAGTCCTGAGGCTTCAATCAGCTCCGTTGTAAGCGCCTCGCGCTAATGACCTGCCCATGCTTGGTGCTGCAGCAAATGCAAATGGGGTGTTACTCCTGTGAAGTAGCAGCAATACCCCAAAATACTCTTTTATATCACTTATGAGAAAGCAAACACGAAAGGCATCAAGTTGCTGATCAGCCCTGAAGTATTAGTGCTAGTTACAATTGTTCTGTATTATGAAGATTACATTCCAAAGAATCAGCCTTTGAATCCAATCTTTTTTCTTCTTACTACATTCTATATCAGTAATGGCAAACCTTTTAGAGACTGAGTGCCCAAACTGCAACCCAAAACCCACTTATGTATTGCCGGGTCCTGGGTGGGTGTGGCCCACTCGGCGGGTGCAGCCACAGTGGGCTTGGCAGACTGGGTGGGTGTGGCCACTGGATGGGTGTGGCTGCAGTAGTCATGGCAGATTGGGTGGGCATGGCCAGGGTGGGTGTGGCCACCTTGATGTTGCTTATGGGGAGGAACACCTGTGGGAGCTGGGCAGAGTTGGGGGAGATCCAGGGGGTCTCTGGCAGATGGGATGGTGGACTCCCCAATGGCAGCTCCAGGCTGGTTGGCCTTAGGCCAGTGATGGCAAACTTTTAGAGACCACATGTGCTGGGGCGATGGCACGTGCCCACAGAGAGGGCTCTGTGTGCCGCTTCTGGCACGCATGCCATAGGTTCGCCACCACTGTTCTATATCAATGTAACGTTTTTAACCATGAAAATTAATGGAGGTGTATGGGGAAAACCAGAATGCTGTAAAAGATCTTGGAATTACATTTTCATAGGTTAATTTTACTGCTTGAATGTAACTTATGGTCTCATATCATTATTTCAGATATGGAAACTTGCTTTAGGTAGGGCTGATTCCTACGCATGGCACAGGAAAAATGTCCTCTTTTTGTTCCCCACATAAATGGTCTGGGACTGACTCATGGAATACCTGAAACTGTAGGAATATAACTGAACCAAGTATGACTGCACACAGTCTTGAAGAATTAGGAAAGCCCACATCTATCTATATACAGAGGAGAAGAAGATTTATTACTTACAGAGGGAAAATGTTGGGAGGTGATCCAGGTCTCTAAAGCAGGAAGGGAGATGCTCTGTTTTTTATTGGACCATCTGCTCTCTTTTGCTTCTGTTTGGTGATATATCAAGAAATACAATAATCACAGGCAACCTTCTCATATACTCATCTGTTTAGGCACTGATTGGACAGAGAGGGATGGGGATACCACAAGTAATTTTTGTAAGATGGCAAATCCACAGATCAGAAAATCTTGGGTAGAATCAAAATAACAAAATGTGAACTGGTACTTTAAACTTTGTGGATATTTAGACTGTCCTTGTTCTAATCTGGCTGTTTGTTATATATCTTCAGAGTATAAAGGGCTACCCAAGAACCCAATTTCTTTGATTTCTGTTACTGAATTGGCTCAGTGTTGGGGTGTGTGAGGCTAAAACTTGCAAGACTGGGAAAAAAGAGACTAGAAACAATAGCAAAGAAGAATCCAGGTGACCTCCACATCAAATGTAGAGAAATAAGCAGGAAAAATCCCCATCTAAGGGCAGAAGGAGATGTGTAAATGGAGATCCTAATTGTTTGATTCTTCAATGGATGATCCTTATTATTAGGGCTTGTCCTATCTGCAACAGAAGCAACTTATCTATCCAAACTGTATCTTTGCTACTATATTCTAAGATGTTTCAGCATCTACATAAAAATGTACAGCTAAATCATAGGTGAAGCTATGCTGTCCTGCTCACTCACACACACGTAATAGTGGTTTAGTCAGTTTATTAATATTCCCCATCAATTCCCTTCACCAAAAACCCAGAACTGTCTCAATTAAGCCCAGCCAAAAGCAGACCAATGCTTGTCCACAGAGCAATGGCCAATAAGTCCACAAGGCACTTGAACGTTTCCCAAACAAGATAACCCCACCAGACAAAATTAAATCCACAATACAAGAGGGTTCACAAGGCAAGAAAAGCCCAGAGTTCACAAGGCACAATCCAAGTCAAGACACGGAGTCAATTCAAAGCAAGGCAGGGATTACAATGACCAGGAAACACACTATTCCCAGCATCATCTCCACCTGTTGGCTGTGCTAAATATTCAGCTTCTGGTGCAGCTCATCAAGGCAGCCTCCTCATGAGTAATCAGGCTGACCTTTGCTGCGCCTGCCTTTTCTCTGCCTACATGTTCTCCAATCAGGTGCAGAAGGCAGTTCCTTTTCCTCATCACTGACCGGCTGCAGCTGCATGTTTTCCTCACCTGAAGCTGTGCTTCAGCCAAATCCCTCTGAGACGGCTGCTCAGAGCCATTGGCCAACTCCCCTCCTGAGGTGCTGGGAACTGGTTCATCCTCCTCCAGATTGACATCTAGAAAGGTATCTGGGGAAGTGTCCAGGGGATCCATCATAGTAGCTCTGTTAGGATGTTGCATTAATTCAAACCTAGGTTGAATTTAGTCAGTACTATATTTTTGTGAGTTGTAGAATTGTGTTTGTTTGAAAATATATTCCTGAATGTTCAGTTCATCATCAGGAATCTTGCATATATTATATTATTTGCACATTTATATAACAGTATTCAGAGGGATATGGATTACAAGAGAAAAAAAGTTAGATACAGAACAGGGACTCTAAATGTGCTAGAAGTGTATTTCCACTTCTGACCTAGCTGTCCCAGCTTGGGTATTGGTGGCTGAATCATTGGCAACTTTGACCTTGAGTTGCTGATAACAAATATCAAAGCTACTTTTAATAAGGAGCCCATAGTGGCACAGTGGTTAGAATGCAGTATTGTGGGCAAACTCTGCCCACATCCTGGAGTTCGATCCTGTTAGGGCTCAAGGTTGACTCAGTCTTCCATCCTTCTGAGATCAGTAAAATGAAGACCCAGTTCATTGGAGGCAATATATTGATATTGTAAACTGCCCAGAGAGTGCTGTAAAGCAATATGGGATGGTATATAAGTCTAAATACTATAGCTATTGCTATTGCTAATAAGCCCTAAGTCACTCATGACTGGATTGTAGATGAGTAGATGGACCTGGTATATGTCAGGTTTCATCTAGACCTGGCTAGGTGATGGTAGTGATGTTACCCATGTGGAGATTTTCCTCCTGTAGGTTTTAGATCCTTTAGCAACCTCAACTCCAAGGCCAAGAGGGAGGGAGAATAGTGATTTTGAAAGACATGTTATGGTCTTGTCTGAATTTTGTGAGTTAGAGGCTGAAGATATAAACCTGAAAGAGGAACAGCCTGAAGAGTCAGAAGGCAATCAGACACCAGTAGCCACTCCAGGAGACACTGAGCACAAGAAATCTGATTCCAATAATGATGGACTTGATCCTCTGACAGGGCATCCTAGCCCAAACCATCAGCTATGAAGGGCTAAGCAAAGGTATTTAGCATTCCTCTCTGAAAAGAGGGGAAAGCAATATGTATTAACAACTCTTTAACTTCAGATCTGTATTTATGTCACTCTTGTTTCTTGTCTTGCACCTGGACCTTCAACTTGACATTTGGGCAGGCTTGTGAAGTTCTGTGGTGCTTGAACCCTGGAGATTTTGCAAACAATTTCCTATTCTGCTTTTCTCCTGCTGATGACTCAGATTTCGAGGCAAATCATAGTGCTCTGGTGATTGATTACCAACTGTTATCAGAAAGTTTATGGCCCAGTAATAAGCCAAACTTGGAACTGCCTAGCTATCTGTTTTCAGTTGATTGACAGAGTACACTGCTATAGAACTAGGCTGGCCTTGTTCTTGAGGTGACAGAGTGTGCCTGTGTATTAAATTCGGCTGATGTGGTAAAATGGAAATCCTTGAACACAGTCCATCATGCTGTCTGGTAAGGTCACTATCTAGATTACTGGATCTTATCACCAGATTTTTGGCATTCCTTTACGTCTTGCTGTTGAGTGACTTCAGTCCTCATGACTGGGATCTAGGGAGGATCAGAAGTTCATGGTCTCCATGGAAATAATGGGGCTTTTCTCAAATAGTCTTGGACTCAACATTTGCTGCAGTTATTTTGATCCAGAGGAGACTGGTTGCTACCACCTTAACAGGTCTCCATGAGATGATTTAATTGGATGGACAGAATTGCTTCTGATAAAACACTTCCTAATGTACCCCATGTTATACTCATAAGGCTTTGTATATTTCTATCCTATGAGTTCATGAGTGTAATTGATTTGGACCCAGAAATTTATTGGCAGACAGTACATTGGCTTCAGGAGAGGCGTCATCTTTCAGTGATGAGACTGACCCATGATTAGCCTCACCATAGCATTCTGGACCAGTTGTAGATTCTGAGTCAGCTCCAAAGTCTCCCTATTGTAGAGCACATAAGAGTAATTCAGTCTGATGGTGATTGTAACAATTACCAGAACACTAGCAAACCAGGGCAAGGCCTCCCTGGCTGTGGCTTCTACTACTATTTAAGCAGTAGCTGTGAATCCAGGAGGATCCCCAATTTCTTCCAGGGGAGTACAAACCCATCGGAGTGGTTATCAGGTCTGGATGTTTATTGCAGGATTTAGTGGGAGTTTTCAGACCCTGAAAACATCCAGTCACCATTTCAAGCTTTTCACGGCATCTCTAGTTCAGCTTAAGGTAGCAAGATACATTGTACTGATTGTATAGTAGCTCTAACCCTAACCCTAACCCTGTCCAATAATAAACCTTTATTTGTTTGTTGGTTTATCATATTCTGGAAGCGCCCATCCCCCTCACAGACCACAACTAATGCTATTTCTATCCTATAATTGTATCTGGATCCTGATTGGCAAGAATCCAGATTTCCTATGGGAATTTGATGCTCAAAAGCGGAGGTTAGGTGGAAATTATGGGAAATCATTGGATTCAAGGGGGCTTCTTCAAAAGGGAGCATACAACCACCTCCTTTAAAGTAGACAGCTTTATTCTCTCCTTAAGTGTGCATACCCTGCCTAACTGCCTGGAAGACATGGATTTAAAGTACAATTAGCTAAGAATCTATTCACTTTCTTGAGTACAAAAAGCTCAGAAGATAAAAACCACCAAGATAACCAAGGCACCGGACGCCTTGGTTATTCCAATGTGGAATATCTCAGCCTCACTCACCACACTAGATCCTGTCCAACTGGCATCCAACTCTATTCTGTTCAGCAACTCACTGATAACATTTCTCAGATTTGCCAATCTTGATTATGTGGTGGGCTACATCTGAAATAATGGCTGGGATAACCTCTTGACTTAGTATGTGGCATTCTTTTTGGTCATGAATTCTGATGGAGTATAAATACTCTACCTGCTTCATGGTTCTGCCATTTGTGGGCTAGAACCATATCACTCCAGTTCTCTGGAGAGCTACAGACAGTATAACTGGCTAGATCAGAAGGAAGTCCCTGCAGGAAAGTGTAATGCCAATAGCCTTGAGGGAGGTTATGTACACTTCGAGGATATTTCTGGATCTGATAATGACTGCCTAGTCATCCATCTCCCCTTTTGGGGGGAGCTCATTGAGAAGGTAATAGGGTGGTAGCAGCAGAGTAATGTAGAAGATGTGAATTATATATTGATCATTTTCAGTCCATATTCAAGGCCAAGCTTGGAATGGAATAGCATTAGTTGCTGTAATCAGGTTGATCATTTTTGTCATGGCCTGAGTGAAAAAGAATAGCAACTAATGCTATTTCCATTCCAAGCCTGGCCTTAAACATGGACTGAAAATGATCAATATAATTCACATCTTCTATGTCATACTGATGAGAAGTCCAGCATTCATTTCCAAACTGGATTGAGACTGCCCCACCTTCACAAAAGATAAGGCTCCTCTCCCTTACTTGAAAAAGTGCAAAAAAGAGTAACCATTATCTTGCTGTTTTTAAATTGCCTACCTAGATGTCTCATAAATGCAATCTGCATAGATTAGCTAGATTGCTTCATATCCACCAACATCCCAGGTATTGGCTAAGATGTTTGATTACACAAGGGAAGAACCAGTGTAAATCCATCCTGAACCATGGAAACTTTGGGATAGATATTCCTTCTTAGCGTAGTCTATTTCATTGGTGGAGGAAATACTACGTATGTCACCTGAGCTTTTGATGGAAAAGCAGGTTATAAAACAAACTAACTAAGGGGAATTGTCTGTGTAGAACATGTACCAAAGTACAGCATGATAGAATTATTCTCCATTACAGTATTCCCACAAACTATGTTAGAGGAGATATTTGTGGTTGATCTGTCTTCAACACTGATGCAAGTGTCATCTTTTACTATCACTATATTCCAGTCCTAAAAACCCTACTCTTTAATAGGCCAGGTTATGATCTATTTGCTTGTGAAATGGATAAAAGCGTGCAAACTGATTCTAGGGCTGAGTTCACACGTGAGAGATCCTGGATCTACACCCTAATTCATAACTGAACCTTGTTCATAGAGATAACATTAAACTTTATATAGAACAACAATCCCATGAGAAGCACCCCAGAGCATTTGTTTACTTGCATAGGAGTTTCCAAGTATTAGTCTGGAACTTATTTGAGCTGCCCTTCAGAGATTTTTTTTTTCATTTTGATTCATTGTCTTGAAAGACAGTTTCCTTTTTCTTTTTTTAAAAAAAATTCCAAAATTACCATATTCTCTCTTAGAATCAAATCAAGAACAACTATTTCTTGGTCTAGAAAAGGGGTCTATAATGTAAAAAAAATCAGTGAACATGATTTTTTTGATCTTTAAATTGAATGGACTTTGGGATTATTCCATCTCCTTGATTCAGTAAATATTAACAGCAGTTTCACACATTTTTTCCCCAAATTTGTAGGAACTAAATAAATAAAAATAAGCCATTATATGGCTTATATTTGAAGCAATTTATATATCTGATTGGCTTATTTATATCTGAAGCAAATCTAGTAGTACAGCAAATTGCTAGAGTTGCTTTGAATATATTAAATGTATCAATTCCTTTTTTAAATAAAATCATTAAATTGTTAAAATACACAGATTCCATTTAGATAAGTCACATCTAAAGCCTTAAAGAACTGACTCTTCTCTCAAGCACTAGAATATGGTAAAATCAGAGCTGGAAGATAGGATGTTGTTTGCATTGAAAGAGATAGATTGTGCTACCAGATTTTTGTTTCTGCTTTTATTTTGTGTGCAGTTTTTTTTCCCTTTCATTGTTTTATTATGTTTGGGTTCATATATCTGTTGTGAACCACTTAGAGTTTATTTCTTTCATTTATTTTTAGCCCATTTAAAACATTTGCATAGCTGCCCATTTTCAAATTGAATTCTGGGGGGGTCACACGATGTGCAGTTGCAAGAGCTGTGATTCTAATATGGGCGGCCATACAAGTATTGAAATGAATGAATGAATGTGTAATATATGCAAAGAATTATTCCAGAAGTGGGGATTTTGTAGTCCTAATAATAATAGTA
>NW_015386571.1:746699-754559 GCF_001527695.2 Protobothrops mucrosquamatus | reverse complement strand
GCACACTGCTGGCTCATATTTAGGTGATTGTCCACTAGGACTCCGAGGTCCCTCTCACAGTTACTACTATTGAGCAAGGTACCCCCTATACTATACCTGTGCATTTGGTTTATCTTGCCTAAATGTAGAACCTTGCTTTTTTCACCATCGGATTTCATTTTGTTAGATAGCGCCCAGTGTTCAAGTCTGTCCAGATCCTTCTGTATCTTAAGCCTGTCTTCTGGATGTTGGCTATTCCTGCCAGCTTGGTGTCATCTGCAAATTTGATGAGTTCCCCATCTATCCCCTCATCCTCATATAAGTTCATGTGATCCTCAGTTTAATTCCATCCTTCTATACAAGTTCAAACCTCTGGTGAGACTTGCATATCCTTTCCTTGTAGCTGGGATGTCAAAGAAAATTGATATTTTGAACATTTTTTTACTCTTGTGGTCCCTGAGGCAATATGGCAATTGGTAGGAAAAATAGCCCACTCATGGTCTCTTTCACTAAGAGGTGCTTTTCTGAAATGTCCTTGCTTGTCTACTACATGAATAATTTGCAGCATCAAATTACCATCCAAAGATTATTATTGCCTTACCCCAAGTATTGATGTAATACATAACGTTCTGGTAACAGTCAACGACTTTGCGGATTTTCAGCCAAAAGTGTTTTCTAATTCTGGAAAATGCCAGAGATTGAACTGGGACCTTTTGCATGCAAAGCATAAGACACTGAGCTATGGTCTTCCTCATTCTTTTAGTCATTATCTTCCTTTTAGCAATTCCAAAAATAGCAGAAGAATAATCAGACTTCAATAAACATTTTAAAATATATATCCAATAATCAAATGCAACTGGATTTTGCTGTCTGTTGACTAAAAGCTATATGCGGTTGCATTTTATTATCAAATGCAGTTTTGGTGTACTCATTTTCCTAGTTTTTAGCTGGCATAAGAACAAGTAATGAACACACAGGCTATTTTTAATTTTATTATCCAATAAAATATGAATTATCTAATAAACATAGACAAATACTTGTTCCGTTCCTAATTTCTAGTATACTGATTGCTCAGAAAGAAAGTGTAAACTTGCAGAATCATATGAACACAGTTTTAAACAGCATATTTTGATTTCATAAAGTATTTTAATGGTAGTATTTTGAAAAAAAATTGCTAAATTAAAAAAAAAGATTCTAGTCAATCCAGTTTTTGGGTTGTGATTCTTTCAACACAGGGAAGAGAATGAACATAAATCAAGGCAGTTGCCTTACATTTCACAATATGGGAACATCTTGTATTCTTCTAACATTCATATTTCTGAAGCTAACCCATTTTTACTGTGACATTAGCTACTGAAAATGTGACCCATTTGACAATACATTCCAGTTGAATTTGTTAATAATTATTTTAAGTATTTTTATAAGATTTTATTCCTTTAATTGTTTTTTTTTATTGTTAGTCATTTTCTGTGCTCACTTGATGGAAAGATGGGATGTCAATTGAATAAATAATAACAACACATTTCCAGAAATGAAGTAGACACAAACTACGGTATATTTCCACCAGTGCAGGAATGCACATGTCTTCCAAATATTGTTTTTAGCAGCAAAAATAATCTAGCTAGGACTAACCTATTTCCTAGGTAATACACGAAGCCTTTGGAATAAGTTGGAATTGACTGTGTCCTAAAAAAACAAAAGTAAAAGCCATTCCACCTACCCATAAAACATTTTAAAAGCCAAACTGCCTTGGACACAGTAATTCTGCAATTGGAATGTTAAATGTTGTTTTAATGAAATGAAAGGAGAAAGGGATGCTGGATTAGTATAGCAAATATCTAGTTTTTGTTCCATTTTCTACAATTCGGATTAAGTGTAGAAATCAGTTGCTATTAGCTCTGGAGGGAGGAGACTCCCAAGCTTGAAAACTACTCCCTTCCTGCTTTAAGACTAATTCAAATTATTTTTTGCACTTTATCTTAATTTCTGAAGCATAAGAAGACATTGGGAAACTGCACTGATAGACTTTCCCCTTACTTGTAGTTTGTTCTAAGGAACAATTGGTAGTCCGCTGGGCATTATTAGTATATATTCTGCCTGCACATAAGAGTTGCACTCAAAACCCACTGAAATGTATTAAGTAAGTCCAGCAGTAGAGCTGTTTAAAATTAATTCAGAATAAAGTTGGAAGGGATTGTCTTGGGGTAAGCACATCCACCATAACTGATCATCAGTCACGTCAGCCTGGCAATGTAAGTTTAATTATATTTAACATAGCACAATTGTATTTCATAGTATTACTACAGTTGCATCTATTGCTCCTTTTTATTATATATGGTGAATGCAGAAATAATTTGATTAAGAACATGGTTAAATTAAATTCACTGCAATGATGTATGTTTCATTTGGAGAGTTACTGGTATTAAATGTGCCCTATTCTTAAGATGCCATATCAAATGTCATATTTTCTAGTGGAGAATTAGATTCAAAAGCTAGGATCAAAGTCAAGGTCACATTTCACAAAGCAGTCTACTAAGAGGATTTGCTGTGGTTACTTTTTATATCTTGTAATTATGAGAGACATAGATGCTACTGAAAAATGATGTGGTCTGCAGTTTCAGAGGATAGGCACCATCCCTTCTGGACACCATCAATCGTGGCTGATGCATGTGATTTTATTTTTTAAATGAAACCAAATCAGAAATGTATCTGAAACTGCAGACTACACCATTCATATGTGTGTGTGTGTGTGTGTGTGTGTGGATTTTCTCAAAAAGGCAGGAGGAAAGAGAAAGGATTGTTCAGTAGGCCCTGGACTAACATGCAGTCAATAAATTGCAACTGTGTCATAGGTTGGGGATAATAATAGCTCAACAAACCTTACTAAACTTTAGTAACTACTACTGACCTACTGACCAAATTGCCCAAAGTAATAGATCCAGCTATGAGAGTATTCTTAGTTTGTACAGAGCACCCTCCTAGATTGATCTCTCTTGCAGCCTTATCAATGGATTCCTTTTTATCCACAGTTGTCACAACTTATTAGGATACAAATATTTTGTCAAGGGGAATGTAAAATAAAATTAAGAGAAGAACTGGTAGCAGAGGGACATAGTTGCCAATGGTTCCCTATTTACAATTATTAGGAAAAAATGAAATAGACAAAAGAATGTGCGGTTTTGAACATTGTATGACTGAGTTTCAAATAGAATTGTGTACAAATGATGAACATGCAATTGCTAAAGTGTATACATTCTTATCAAGAATTGAAATATAAGAAAAACATGTGAAAGAATGTATAATAAAATGAGCTAATTTTTTTTGTTATAATCAGGGCTTTTTTTCTCATAGAATGCCCAGAACAGAGTTCTGGCACCTTTTTTGGATGGAACTTGTAGGGTAGGCAAGGCGGGTTGTATGATGTGTGTGAGTTCCGGCACCTTTTTTTTTTTTTTTTTTAAGAAAAAAAGCACTGGTTATAATACAGGATACAGATGGAACAGTGGAAAAATATGTGGCTGAAAGGATTGAAATTTATACTGTGCTATAATTGTAAAGAGAGTTTTTATAAACTGATGCACTGTTGGTATACAGGTAATCCTTGACGTACGATTGGTTGTTTAGCAACAGTTCAAAGTTATGACTGATCCCAAAAAGAGTACTTATGACCTGGATTCAAAGTATTGATGGTTGTCTCCCCTCCACAATCATGTGATCAAACCTTGGACACTCTGCAACATGGCCACATTTATGGCTGTTTGCAGCATCCTGCAGTCATGTGACTAGGTTTTACATCTGTTTTGCCAAAAATTGGCACTTCTTATTTTTTGGCTAAACCATGCCTATAGTGTACAAATGGTACACCAGTGAGTAGGGCAGGGGTAGGCAACCTTGGCTCTTTTATGACTCGTGGACTTCAACTGGCTCAGGAATTCTGGGAGTTGAAGTCCACGAGTCATAAAAGAGCCAAGGTTGCCTACCCCTGGACTAGGGTGTTCACTTAATGACTGCTGCAGCCATTTTACAACCACCACATTCACTTAATCCTCACCACAAAAAGGGTCGTAACATCTGCCAACCCGTTTTATGACCATTACAATATATGATCATAATGAGCAGACTCCATTATGATCATACGTTGAGGAGCACCCATATGTCACCAGAGTTACATTTTGTGGATATATAAAAATGCTAGAAAATTCTGGGGATTCAAATACATACACTGCTTCAGAGGATTTAAATGACTAACATACAATTAATCAGAAGTTTTTGTTTGGGGACTGATAGACAAACAGTTGGAAAAAAGTTATGGAATTTTGTTTTTGTGCATGATACCTTAAGCAAGATTATTATATGCACAAAGATGGAAATATTTGGCAGTACCCACAATATTTGGCAGTACCCACAAGAATAGTTGGTGAAGGGAATAAAAGTTACAGAGATGGCTAAATTGACTTCTTTGATCATATCTATTTTTATTGCTGAATGGAAACTCCTTATAGACTTTTGCTTTAGTCAGAAAAAATGAAGTTATGTTTTAGAAGGGAAAGATTATAGAAAAATGAGAGTTATATTGTAACCATAGAGTAAGAGGTAAATTTTTAATTATACTTATACAAGAAAAATTGGAAGCTTCTTTTCTGTAACTTTTTTTCTAGTTTTCTTCTACTTTTCCTCACTTTCTCACACCACTAGCTTTCTCTGTGATTTCCTTACTTTTCTTTTCTTTTTTCACTCTTTATATTATACATTTAAATGTATATATTTTATATATAAATAAAAGGTTTTCCCAGTCCACATCTGGTAACCTACTTAATTTAAGACAGTTGCTTGATGCTGGAGTAATCAACCTACCTGTGGCTGCTTTTAAAATGTGAGCTTGAAATCAATCCCATTAACTTTACATGGGAAGAGATAAGTCACATTGTCCCTCTTGGTGTGCTCCCAGCTATTAAAGTCAAATGCTTGTACTAAACAAGGAACACTAAGTGGCCTTTTAAGACATACAGTACAATTCACAGATTGTGAAAGGAGCTAATCTTTGTGCTGGCAGCAGTTTTAAGTTGATCCAATTCCTTGGTGTGTTCTGAATTCTCCCAAGAGATACGATTACAGCTCATTTTGATATGAGTCTTTGGAGAATTATTTATGTTTTCCAGAATCTTACTTTACTTTTTAATTTTATTTTGTAGGAATTGTTCGTGGCCAGACATGCCCATGAATGTGGCGGAATCTAGGCAGGTGAGCTATGAATTGCTAATGAAACAATTATTTGTGTGACGTGTGATATACCAAAAGGTCATGAGCTGCATTTTCAATATTTTTTATATGTATTCTTTTCTTTACACTCTGATCCTGTCTTCTCCTTTGGTAGTTCTTGCTTACAGGAGGCATCCTACTGTTGTTTTCCATTAGCCACCAACGTTTGCGAGAAAGATGGCTTTCACATCTAGTGAGAGATAAAACAAAAAGCAAAATAATTAATGTGCCACCTCCTAGCCAAACAGCAACAAGATGTGTAGCTAGATGAATCAACTGTTCTTTTCATGCCCATCTCTTTCAAGCGATAGACCAATCTCACAAGAAATAAATGAAACCAGATGTTATTTTTTAAAAAACAGGAAAAGAAAATGTAAAAGTATTTTTTTACATTTTGAAATTCAAATATTAAATTTTGAAGACAAATTACACAGCTGTTCAGATTATGTGGGAAGAGCACATTGATTAAAAAAGAAAGTGCAACAGGCAATGTAATACTCTGAATAGACCACAAGTCGGTAGACAACTGCTACAAATAGGATTTATCCATCCCACAGTCCCAATAAAGAGGTACTCTGAAATAGTGCCAAGAAAACTCCAGGAATCTGTCCAGGCAGTCACCAGGACTCAACACTGACTCAAAGGCAAATAAATAAATAAATAAAATCCATGCTTATAATAATATTTAAGGCTGATCTTAAAATTTACTTTCATAATTTTTAGACAGGGTTAATGAATCTTAGACTTATTACAAAAGCAATGGACACAGATTAAAAACTTAATATAAATTTCTCATTAGATGTGCTAACTATTTCTACAGAAATAAAATATTCATTTAATAGTTGCCCCCACTGCTTTTCTATTTATCTGGACTTACCCATAGATTCCTGGAGATGCCAGCCATGTATGAAATGGCACAGCCCACTTGTTTTCCAGCATCTTTCCAGAAACTTATAGCTCATTTTAAAAGAGACAAAACTGTTTTTTTTAAATCTTCAGGAAAGGGAGAGGTTGGGGGAAATCTGTCTGTATGTGATATTGCATCTCTTTCTCATGAGAACGAATTCTGCTATCTGCCTGCAAGGACATATACAGTATTGAGAAAGTCTGAGTTTTGTCAGTTGGCAAGAGAATCACACCTATGATGGCCTATGCAAGTTATTCACTAATGGATCCAGAAAAACCACATATCTACCCTCATGCCTCTTTAGAGTCATTTCCAACTTTTACGAATTCGTATTTTAAAAAAGAAAGATATGTTGCTCTGAAATGGAAGAACAAATGGATTTTCATATTTATAAGGTTTATAAATATTCATGGGAGAATTGAAAGATACCAACCATATCATCATTTGATTTACTAGATTAGCATCTAAACTCACGAGGAAGCTGGGCTTACTGTGGTGGCAAATTTGTGATGTGACTCTTGGATTTGCATTGGAGGGTGGTTATGTCTGGAAACACAAAATTTCTTTGAGAAAGAGTAATCTTACCAGGAATCTACTAATCCATTAAATGGGCTTCACTTAGCCCAAATCATAAATAGACTATTTTACTTTTATTGAAATATCTGTCCAATATCAAATAATCCTAGGACAAGATATAATCCAGATACAAAAACAACTGAAGGGAAAAAAACTATAAAAAATCAAGCTACAACTAAGACTCCAGAACTTGTCAGGCCTCACCTTGAATGAAATCACTCTTGGCACCAGCTTAAGTGCCAGCATGAAGAAGGACCTCAATTACACCCAAAAGATGAGACTCTTGCATGTCCAGATAAGATGTGTTCTCAGTGAAAGGATACCTTATAGGAATAAGCACCATTTGTAGATTTTGATAGCTGGGCAGACAAACAGTTTAGTAGGAGAGCTGTTCTGCCAAGCATCTTGCCCCATGTGATTTGGCAGACAAATATCTTGGCTATGTTATTTAGTCAAGATATTTGTCTGCCAATCTAAAGAAATTGATCTTTATCTTACATAGTGGTAGAGTTACTATAGTATTAATATTAATTAATTTTAAAATGGCCATTTCTCCATTGTCTCTTTTCTGACATGTACTCCAATAATTTTGATTGAAAGAAAGTTCTGGGTTTAGCTGTTCAAATACTAGATTTCTCCATACATATTCTCTTTATTGTGTCTTTTACAATCTTTCAGCCTCACAAGTAAACCAAACAGGAAACATGACAAGATGAGCTAATTCTACTTTATTGAAAGGCTACATGAACAGCTCATTGCAGATCTGAAAGTACAGGTCTCCCACCATTTCCATTACTGCCTAATATGTTGGAGCATATCCTTTCTAAGTTTCTTTTTCTGTGCATTACTAAGCTGTGGGCCTCTCCTACTTTTATTTTATTTAGTTATTTATAAAACACAGTTACCGTATTTATCGGCGTATAACACGCACTTTTCCCCCCTGAAAATAGGGGGCAAATGATGTGTGCGTGTTATACGCCGATATAAGCTCTCCGCCGCCCGGCCCCACCTCGGCCCGGGCAGCTGCGGCCCTTCGCCGCCCGGCACTACCTTGGCCCGGGCAGCCGCGCCCCTTCCCCATCCTCCTGCTGCCGCTGCCGCCAAGCTCTCCGCCGCCCGGCCCCACCTCGGCCCGGGCA
>NW_015386571.1:724927-745270 GCF_001527695.2 Protobothrops mucrosquamatus | reverse complement strand
GCCGCGCCCCTTCCCCATCCTCCTGCTGCCGCTGCCGCCGAGCTCTCCACCGCCCGGCCCCATCTCGGCCCGGGCAGCCGTGGCCCTTCGCCGCCCGGCCCCACCTTGGCCCGGGCAGCCGCGCCCCTTCCCCATCCTCCTGCTGCCGCTGCCGCCAAGCTCTCCGCCGCCCGGCCCCACCTTTAAGTTTTTTTCCTGAAATTTCCCTCTTAAAATGAAGGTGCGTGTTATACGCCTGTGCGTGTTATACGCCGATAAATAGGGTATATGACTGCCCAACTCACACAGGATGACTCTGGGTGGCTTACACCCTCTGATTGTTTCCTAGGCAGCATCTCTTGTCCTTATCTTGCAAGGTCATTTTCACATTCCATTATATAATCAGTTACTTCCTCTGTTACTGAATTTGCCATTCTTATGTTTGAGTTATAACTTTTAATCTTCTACAGTCTTCTTTCTTTGATAAACTTCAAACAAAACCAACTGCCAGGTGGTTCACTGAATGGGAGAAACCCAGCAAAATTGTAATTGGCCGATGACAGTGAAACTTGCACATTGATGCTCTCTTGACTTCACTTGATCATTAGGCTGATTTGATCTTCTTTTGTCACTCATTTTTATCCTATATATCCTCTTAGGATGGATTGGCAGTTTGACAGGGACTGTCTGACTGACAGCTAAAAACAAAAGGTCAGCGTAGGGCAGATAATTTAAAGAAAGAAAAAGAAAGGCTAATAGCTAGATCAAATGGATTTAATATGGGTCTAACCTTTTTAATCATTATGAGCATATTTGTACTGTTAAAAACATGTAATTCTAGAGAAATTAGATAATCAGAAAATGCCCATTTACCAAAAGGTAAAGGTGAGGATACATCTCATCACATGTTTCATCAACTCCAGCATGACTTTTGTATTCTCAACTGAGCTTTGAAGGGAACAAATCTGCCAAACAAAATTGTGGATTGGTGCTATCCGCTATTTTTTATTTTCCAAGAATGCTGTAGAACACATATTGGGCATTCTTTGAAATGCAATTTTGTCCGCTGCAATTTTGTTCTTCTTTAAAAAGAAAAAGAAAAGAGTCTTGAAAAGTGTGTTATGGGGCAAGGAATGTGGAAAAGAGAAAAGTCTGCAGACATACTGAGATCTGTAGATATCACCTTAAAGGTCTTAATTTAAAATAAACTCCAAGCTGGAAACAGTTCACTCAGTTTTCTCAAACTTGAACTTTACAGCTCAAATACAGCAGAGTTATCATGTCGGTTTCAAGATTAGAAATCTTCTCTGTAAGAATTTTCACATTCTGCCCATAAGTCTAATATCTAGCACATAGCTGTGTTAATTAAACTGCTACAGGAGTTGAGTGCCACAATTTATGTGGGGTCTGGATTGCATCTTAATTGTATCATGCAAGCTGGATGATAATACAGCAAATGATTTGTGGAAAGTGATAATTATATGTTACTCTTGTCCAACTCTCAACTTTTAAAAAGACTATGAAAAAAGGTTTCTTTTTTTGCTATGTGCCTTTGTTTGACTAGATGGAAACAGTCATTAAACAGAGCTGGGAGTCTCACTAAGGCAAAAGCCAGAGTCTTCTTCAATTTCACAGCAGGCCAGAACAAAATTGCAGTGGACAAAATTGCATTTCAAAGAATGCCCAATATGTGTTCTACAGCATTCTTGGAAAATAAAAAATAGTGGATAGCACCACTCCACAATTTTGTTTGGCAGATTTGTCCCCTTCAAAGCTCAGTTGAGAATACAAAAGTCATTCTGGAGTTGATGAGACATGTGATGAGATCTACAAAAAAGTGTTTCAGGGAATGAGCTACCTGGCCTTCTCCCTTACATTCTAAGAACGCTGCAGTTTTTCCTATGTCACCTTGTGGACAATCCAAATCTGACTTTCATTTTTCCTCTCTCCCCTCCCACATAGTAGTAATAATAATAATAATAATAATAATAATAATAATAATAATAATAATAATAATAATAATAATAATAATAATAATAATAATAATAATAATAATAATAAAGTTGGAAGGGACCTTGGAGGTCATCTAGTCCAACCCCCTGCTCAGGCAGGAAGCCCTATACCATTTTGGACAAATGGCTGTCCAGTTTCTTCTTAAAAACTTCCAGTGTTGGCACATTCACTGCTTCTGGAGGCAGGTTGTTCCACTGGTTAATTGTTCTGTCAGGAAATTTCTCCTTAGTTCTAGGTTGCTTCTCTCTTTGGTTAGTTTCCACCCGTTGCTTCTTGTCCTGCCTTCAGGCGCTTTGGAGAATAGCTTGACTCCCTCTTCTTTGTGGCAGCCCCTGAGATATTGGAACACTGCTATCATGTCCCCCCTCGTCCTTCTCTTCGTTAAACTAGACATACCCAATTCCAGCAACCGTTCCTTATATGTTTTAGCCTCCAGTCCCCTAATCATCTTTGTTGCTTTGGAGCTATACCTATAAACTAGCATTTCTCAATCTTGGCAGCTTGAAGATGTATGGACTTCAACTCCCAGAATTCTCTAGCCTATCCCCAACAAAAAAGCCTGTCCCTGAAGCCACCCCCAGGTAGATCTTTTTTTTTTTATTTAGTAAGAAGGGATAGAAAGCAATATTCCTGAGTCTTCTCCTACAGAGAGAAATGACCTATTTTTCTTTTCCAAGCATTCAGCAAGTCTCTCTTTCTAAACAGAGCAAATCCTCTAATCTTCAATTAGAAGCTGATAAAAAAAATGAGAGGTTGCCCTCTGCCCATCCACATGTTCAACACTCAGCCTTTTCTTGGTGGGATTAGAAATGTGAGATAAGGGAAAGGAGATGGTAGACCAGGTAGGATCTTGGCATTTCCAAATGTTCTCCAGGAAATGCTAATGGAAAAGGGCAGTGACCTCGGTCAAAGCAAGTTGTACCTAGTGTCCCGGTTACTTATTTAAGGTGTGTGTGGTGGGGGGATGGGAGCAAGAATGGAGAAGATTGTTTCTTGATTAACTTCACTGAGAAATGGAAGATTTGAAGATGGCTAGCCAGTTTGGTGTACTGATTAAGGAATCAGGCTAGAAATCAGGGGAACTGTGAGTTCTAGTCCCACCTTAGGCACAAAGCCAACTGGACCTTGGCCCAGTCACTTTCTCTCATCTCTAGGGAGAATCTTGTCAAGAAAACTGCAAGGACTTTTCCAGGCAGTCTTTCAGGCAGTCTTTCGGGGGGGGGAGGAGGTAAAGATGATGATAGGTACCGTAGTAGCAAGATGCTATCAGAGAGGAGAACCCTAATGAACAGAAAAGAACCCTAATTAAGGAGAAAGTTTAAGTTGGTAAAATCTACATATACATTCTCTTGCATTTATACTATTCCGAGTTTCCTAATACCAGAGCAGAACAGATCCTGTTGGTAAAGTTGTTGAGTTGCATTGATAAATTTAACTCATTTGCAGACTTAAAACAAGATTTGAATTTGGTGATAGAGTAGTTAGCTACCTTTGATGTACCATCTATTCTGTTGCCTAGCAGTCTCCCTGCCCAAACTAATGAAGCTGGTCCCAGAACTGAACATTGAATTCCCTCCAATTAATTTCATTGCATGTCAAATTACTGTCAGATTTGAAATAGCTCGGGATCTCATAGTTTCTGGGACAAATATGAATTGACTTCATTTATATTTGTCTTTACACATACAGTAAAATGTAATATTTGCTTAATTGAGTGTTCTGTTGGCAGGAGAATGAGAAAGGATTTTATTAATACGAATAGGTCACTATTGAATGAGGTTTAGACTTACTGGGTGCATGAAGGCATTGTTTCTGCAAGTTCTGTTTTTGGAGGGCCAAATGGCTTATACTCCAATTGCGTCCTTTCCCTTAAAGCAGTGGATCCAGGCATAATGATTCATGCATTAATTAGCTCTTGCTTAGGTTACTTTAACACACTCACAGATAGTGGTTGATTTTTTTTTCTTTTTGTCTTTGAATCATTGTTGTCTCCTGGTAACTGCTTGGAATAGTCCTGCCATTTTCTTGGCAAGATTTCATAATTTGCTTCCTAGGACTGAGAGACAGAGTGACAGGGCCAAGGCCACCCAGCTGGCTTAATGCCTAGGGTTGGACTAGAACTCACCGTCTCCTAATTCAATGTCTTAATTACTACATCCAAATGGCTCTTACATACATAATTAGGATATCTGAAGAGCCTCCTTCAGCAATTTGCATTCTTCATCAAAGGACCTGTGATATATCCCATCACACAAAAAGTATAAGTTGATTTGTATGTGAGACATGTTTACTTTTGTCTTCCTTTTGTAGCAGGAGCTAATAATAATAATAATAATAATTGGTTGGTACCAATTGACTGAATGTTTAATAGGCAATAAAATCTGCAATATTTTGCTGTGCTTTCACACTGGTTACAAAGAAAGTTCCATGTCTTTTTAAATTTTACTTCAGGTTATTCTATTACTGCAATCTTATTTTAAACTACATATTGCTGTGGAGTTTTGATAAGTAGAAAAATATTTTGAACATATTCTATAACAGCCTTCTTCGACACAGAACTCTCTAGATGCGTTGGGCTACCTAAGCCCATAATTCCAATTAGCAGAGCCTGTGGTATTTTTCCCCATCTACTTTTTAGTTCATATTTTTGTATTTTTTTGTATTATATACATCATTTCTTCCAACTGAACATGCATGTTTTCAGGAAGAGTTTTGCAATAATTGTGCAGCTGACTGTTGAACAGAGAAAAAAGAACCTTACTGGTGGAGTAGAACAGCATGCCGTGGCTTGCCCTGAATGTCATAAAAGTCACCGAGAACTTATACCTTTTGGCACAGCTGGGCATGAAGACATAGACACTGCCTTCCCCCCACTATTACTTTTAAATATGCTCTTACCTACTTTATTCCCAGGTCAGCAAAAATTCTTTTATGACTTCATCGATGACAACTTCACAAGACTCAAAAAGGCTGAGTAGGATCCAGCCTAGGGAGCAGGGGATAATGTGCCACATTCAGGAGGCCTAAAGTGGGATACTGGCCTGAAAATGTCTCATTGTGGGGGTTGATTTTTCTTTTTTATTACTACTATAGAACAGGCAAAGGCAGAATGCCAACAGCATTGTCTTCATCTCACATGGAGAGCCCTTTGATACCAAGTAGGTACTAGTACTGCCTTTCTATTTAAGCATGCCCCACAGATGTAACAAATGCTCTTCTCCTGATGTAAAATGTAGAGGCTCTAGCACAACTGACAAAAATAAATACAAAAGTGAATATTTTAATTCAGCAGGTCATTAAGCTTGGTCTTCCTGGCCCCATTTGTCTTCTTTCTTCCCAGCAGCCCTGCTCTGTCTCATCTTCCTGGAAGGACAGGTTTCCCTGGGGGATGGAAACCCTGTTTTCTCTCAGAAGTGTCTGACATAAAATACAAGCCTATTTGGGCAAAACATTTCAGCCCTGTTTTTTTTACTGTAAAAGCTTTCCAAAGTGGTTTTCCAAAATGAATTTTAAAAAATCCTCACTCTGAAATTTGTAATCTGAGAGATGCAAAAAAGAAAAAGAATTGCAAGAGAGGAAGAAAACAGTAAACTTGGACCTAGCAACTGCTACAAAATCCTAATAAAACCACTGGGATGTAAACAGTCCAGGTAGAGGAGAAGCCCACAGCATTGGTTCCTCAGCAATGCTGATGCTATGGCCTTGACCTCTCTCTCTCTCTCTCTCTCTCTCTCTCTCTCTCTCTCTCTCTCTCTCTGCCCTGCAGCCTGATGAAAGGTCACAGCAGGTCATTCATGGTGGGATAGCCCTTGGCTTCCACAGATGGAGTTAGTTGGTACAATGCAGTGGCTAGAGGGCTGGGTTGGAACTAGGAAGACCACCCCAGCTGGCATCGACAATATGGCATTTTTCACTATACCGTAGAATGTCTTCTACATATGATTCCCTTTCATCAACAGGTACAGACACTGCCACTTTGACCATCAATAGCAGAGCACTATACATTTCAGTGTTACTGAAGGGTTCTCTAAATATTTTTATTTGGAGTTAATACAAAGTCTTGATTTGAGCAAGAACACAGTAAGGTCAAGTATGTTGGACCTGAAATGAATCTTTGCACTGTATCTATATATGTGTGTATGAGTGTGGGTTGGAGTTGAGGATAGTAGCTGATGAACATAGGCATAGATGGGAGGGATTTAATTTGGTTGAAACTGATCTAAATCCATTTTATTATTAAGATTCCATATTTCCACCAGGCCATCTGCAAAGCAGACAGTATCACTGTTGCCAAGTGCTTACTGGTAGTCCTTGACTTACAACATTTCATTTAGTGACCAAAGTTATAATGGCATTGAAAAAGTGACTTATAACACTTTTTCACACTTACAACTATTGCAGCATCACCATGGTCACACGATCAAAATTCAGACACTTGTCAACTGACTCATATTTATGACGGTTGCAGTGTGATCACCTTTGGCAACCTTCTGACGAGCAAAGACAATGGGGAAGCCAGATTCACTTAACAACCAGGTTTCAACTGGATTTCTAACTTAACAACTGTTGTGATTCACTTAACCACTGTGTCAAGAAAGGTCGTAAAATGGAGCAAAACTCACTTAACAAATGTCTCACTTAGCAACAGATACGTTGGGCTTAATTGTGGTTGTAAGTCGAGAACTTCTGTAGTATGTTTTGTTTCTTCAGTGTCATTTGCTCTTCATTCTTGATATCAAATCAATTTAAATATATTAGAATAAGAATTTGAAAAATCGGAGGGGAAATATGAGTATTTAAGGGCAAAGGGTGAGTAAAAATGGACCTCATTCATCTAGCCAAATTATCATTTTGATATATATATATATGCTGACCTATTATTTTTTGTTGCCCTCTCTTACTAAACTGTATAATACTTGTGTCATTTTCACTACTTTTTTATTCTTTGGTATTTCACCTGTCTTTCTTTCATTTCCAGTCCTCTGTTAAGCTTTCTATTTGGATTAGAGCTATATAAAACTCTTGGCTAAGCAGTCTGATTAATCAATATGTTAAACCTTAAAATGGTTGTTTGGTTTTGGGCTTATGTGTTGTATGAGCCCAAATACTATTATTATGTATCCTGCAGAGAGGATAAAAGTCTCTAAACTGCAGACTGGCAATGCATTAAATTATATTTTGGTTCTAAATGTAAATTAAACATTTGGCTATGGAACTGGAGCAGGCATATCTGAGTGTTAGTGCTTCCTTAATTTAAAACATACATTTTTCTAGGGTTGTGTATCTACTGTGGGAGCCCCAAAAAAGATGCTGTTTCTAGGGAGGCACCGATATCTGTAGCATCCATAACTGTTCAGAAATCCTTTTGAGGTTTTAGACCTGAAGTGCAGCTCATCTCTAAATTTAAACCTAAAGCAGGTACTCCTCCCATTTTCTAATTTTTGCCGGTTGCCTCCAGTTTTTATTCTATTCTTTAGCCAGTGATATTAGGATCTGGACACCTTTTGGCTACCTATTGCATGATACATGTTGTATATATACCTCAAGAGCTGGCTTTGGTAACATTAATGGTTTTATTTCCCTGGGTGTGTTTTCTTGCAGAGTTCCTGCTGGGGACTGTGTGGAAGGATGGCAGCTGCAGAACCTTTGACTGCTTTCTCCCGTTGGTACCTCTATGCCATTCATGGCTACTTCTGCGAGGTGATGTTCACAGCTGCTTGGGAGTTTGTGGTCAACTTCAACTGGAAGTTCCCAGGTGTCACCAGTGTATGGGCACTCTTCATCTATGGGACGTCCATCCTCATTGTAGAAAAGATGTATCTATACCTGAAGGATAAGTGTAACATACTAGTACGCTGCCTGATTTACACTCTATGGACGTATCTTTGGGAGTTCACAACTGGCTTCATTCTACGCCAGTTTAATGCCTGCCCATGGGACTATTCACAGTTTGACTTGAACTTCATGGGCCTCATAACCCTGGAGTATGCTATCCCATGGTTCTGTGCAGCATTTATCATGGAACAGCTAGTCATCAGGAACACCCTGCGTTTGCGTTTTGATGAGAATGCTGAACCAGGTGTACCCACATCTGTTGCAACTTTGGCCAATGGTCATGTGAAAACTAACTGAATTGTACTTTAGACTACGCTAAGACTAAGCAATCGCTCCTGCCCCTTCATTAGAGACTTGGGATGATGGCCTCAACAGCAAAACTCCTGTTTCCTTTACGATAAACAAACCTCCTGGGTTTGGAGGTATGCATGAAAAAGTGGAATCAGTAGGTTTTCTATGAATGTTATTCTCTTTCTTTCTCTTGGTTCCTTTTTTTAAAAAAAACAAAACAACAACCCTGCAAGTATCATTGTCAACTACCTGTTGACTAGATAGTTTGACTTGTAACTTACTCTGAAAACAATTCTGTGATCAATACTTTATTATATCTGGGTTAGAAAAAACAAAAGGCTGGCCCAAATTGTTCAAATAACATTAGTAGATAGCCACAGATATCCCCAGTTGACTTAGAATTGGCTTATATTTCATTCAGGTGCTTGCTTGCAACCAATACCTCCCATGGGACCTGAGATGCTGCAGAGTCAAGGAAAAATCAATTCCTGTTGAAACAGCCCAACAAAGTGGCACACTACTGTGGAGATAGAACTTGCCCTGTTGTGTACTTTTCTTAAGGCTTTTTTAAGTTGCACCACAGTGTATAATATTATGGTGCTGGGCATCCTGCTGAATTTCTATAAAAATATTACTTTTTGAATCATCTATTCTGACGCTCACTAGAGTGTTTCCCACTCTCATGTACCTATTTTTTAAATAAAGAACTATTTTGCTGGATAAAGTCAATCATTGCTGTACAACCTGCATTATAGACATGTAGGCAAAAAAGTAGGAGAAAAATGGCTAAAGTCATCTCTACCTCTTCCTCTCACACTTTCTGGTGGAACTCAACAGGAGGGCTCCTTCAGAGCTGATTCTTGCTAACTTTCATTGTGACTGTTTACATCATCCAAATCTTCTCTGGCTTCTTCCAGGGGGAATTTTCTAATCTCATAAATCCAAGTGTCTATAAATATGGACTATTGACATCACATTGAAATCTTTGTTTGATGCCTGGATTAATTGGGAGTGGAAATCCTGCAGGACAGACTCTTGAAAGGCCTGTGGTCAATCTTTTTTGTATTGATCTTCTCTGCGGTGGTGTTCTCAATGCACAAATGGTAGAATTAGTAGTGCAGCAATATCTCTTCATAAAGCTATTTATGAGCAACTGTTGATGTTTGCTGGGGAGGAACTTTGAAGGATCATCCTTCAAGATGGTTCAAGTGAGTGGAAAACAACACAAAAGGGCTGCAGATATTCTGGAGTCAGGGACCAAAGTGAATGTCCCAAGAGAAATATGTGATATGCAGGGACAGCTAAAGAAGAAATAGCAATGAACAAGAAGGGGTTCTTTCTGGAAGCCATCAAAAGAATCTGTTCTTTAGGTTCATAGAATGAAAGAGAAATGAAAAAAGAGAAGGGAGTCACTTGAACTAAATACATCCAATAGCTTTAAGAAGATATGCTATCACTAGGCTTCTTGGACCAGAAAGAAGTCCAGATATCATTTGCATAGAACGGAATGCCCTGAGATGGAATTGCACCAGCAACAGAATGGGCTTGTACTTTTGTGGTGGCACCACCTCTTTTCTTTAAAATAAGACTGTCTTGCTGTTTGGTAGACAACTGTTAATTTTTAACTATCTGGCAGTTATTTTATTGTAGATCTGCTCACCTGATAGGTTAGGACCACCATTTGAAGAACTCTCTGCCCCCAGTTTGCACTGCCAGGGAACCTTGCTACTTATAGCCCTGATGGCAATAGATTTGGAAAGGTTGAGTTCTATTGTAGGAACAACAAAGCGGGCAAGCTGCTACCCTGAGTAAATGTTATGTGGTCATGATTAAGAACGAAGGTAATATTAACTTGATTGATATTTTCAGAGAGTGATTATTTTATTTCTTTACATTTCCCCACAGACCTGATATCCATTGCTGGTAGTGGATGAGCAGGAATATTAGCAGTGGAAGTATTCCCAGGTCTGCCCTACTGTATTTATTCTCCTGACACACTTAACAGGATTAAACTTTGTAATTTATATAAAAATTCTTATAATTCTTCCTTTTTTTTAGTTTTAATCGCTTCTGATCCAAACTATGTTTCAGGAAAGGGAGGGACCATGCAGAGCAGAAACCTCTGTTATTAGCCTTGCAATGATGGCTATCCATACTAAAAAAATAAGATAGCGGAGTGAATCATATTTCTTTTACATGTGGCAGGAAATGGGCCACATTTGCACTTTCTGGTAACCATCATCTGTGAAGCCTTGGAAAAGGCTAGAGAACTTCAGTCTGGCCATTACTTGAAGATATGTATTCTTGGTACACTTGAAGTTTATGAAATCATGCTACAATTAATGATGATGTTATCCATTCATCATGTTGGACTCTTGCATTACAAGTGCACTAAATGAAGGTTAAAGATAGTAAAATTACTGACTACAAAGGAGTTGGATTTTTGTACTGGTAATACCATTTCCCTGCATTTGACAATACTGTAATACAATTCTATGTTCTTTAGGGATTGAAGATAATAATCTGATTCTAAATTACCTGATGTTTCATAGTGGGTCAATAATTATGACATTCTGCAAATGTGTTGCATTTTCCTTTGTTACCTTAGCACTTCTAAAACTTATTTGATGTCATTTTCTTTGGTATATTGTGCACAAATATTTCCATGCACAAATACAGAAAATGTGTATGCCAGAATCTAGACTGAGCTATTAATTGTTAATATTGTTGATGCAGAAATCTTCTTTAACCTGGTGTGCTTGAGATGCATTGGACAAATCCCCAGGTAGCATGTCTGGAGGTACCAGGTCAGGGAATATTGCCATTCAACATCCATCAGATAATTCATTGACTGGGTAAATTTCCTTTAATTCAATGCCAAATTCTCTCCAGGTTATCTTATTAGCCAGGCTGTGCAGATCTCATTTCTGGTCTAAAGGAAATCAACTTACTAGTAGCCAGAGATTTTTCACTTTTAATTTATTTATGTTTCTTTTATTTTTTTTCAATTCAAATGGATGTGGAGGTGGTGGGGAAAGAACCAAACTACTGATGTTTTATTACTGGATTATTAATGACAGTTATATTATTGATAATAGTCACCAAAAGGCAGTGGAGGATACACTGGCACTTGAAATGCATAATAATGAAATAACTCAGTTAAATTTTTGCTTGTATGTGTATCCTCCTCCATAAATTAAAATTGCCTGTTTGAATTCACCAGCAATAAAAAAAACTTGTGTTTTGTTCGTTTTACCCTCTGTCACTTATAAAATGCCTTACGATTTAAACTGTAAAAAATTGAGATGGACAGAGAATGTCTGTAGGTGATGAATTTCTTATGCACACCCCAAATCCAAAAGCAATTCATCTTTTAAAAGGATCGAGAACCCAACACTCTTGGATATTTAGCATCCATATTTTGTTAGACAGCTGTCCTGTCCTGTCCTCTCCTGTCTTGTCCTGTCCCATCCTGTCAGATCAGTCTTCTCGAATGAGCTTCATTCAGATGTCCTGGATTTAACTCCTATAAATTCCTGGCCAACACAGAAGGCTCTAAAAAAACTGGAATAAGCATAAGAACTCCATCATCCTGTTTTACAGTTTGCCATTGGGCATCATACACAAAAGGCACATTTTGCCTAAAATGTGTTGAGCTTGCACCCAAGCTCACTGGGGCTTCTAGCAGTGTGGAAGATGCTTCTGCCATATCATAATCCAAGAGTCTTTCATAAACTAAAGCTCAAAGTGAGTCTCTGACAGATGTCCCAGATGCTGTATTCCAAAAAAGTGAATCTGGTTGGTAGATTAGATTTATATTTAATTAACATTAAGTTAAAATATTTGAACACAGTGACTAAGGCAACTTGAATTTAATAATTTCCCCATTGACTACATTAAAGATTACAATTTTTGATCCACTCAAGATTTCAGCTGTTTCCTATAGCTTTGAATTAGAGATATTCTAGTTTGGAGACATTTTGTTGTTCCAGCATGGCCTAACGTTTAGTTAACTTTTAGTTTAGTTAACTTTTTACTGTAAATAGGGGATGCTTTTTCTGAGTATATCAGCATGAAGATGATTTGAACACTGGGCATTATCTAACAAAATGAAATTCAATGGTGAAAAAAGCAAGGTTCTACATTTAGGCAAGAAAAACCAAATGCACAAGTACAGCATAGGTGGCATCTTGCTCAATAGTAGTACCGGTAACTGTGAGAGGGACCTCGGACTCCTAGTGGACAATCACCTAAATATGAGCCAGCAGTGTGCTGCAGCTGCCAAAAAGGCCAACACAGTGCTAGGCTGCATTAACAGAGGGATAGAATCAAGATCACATGAAGTGTTAATACCACTTTACAATGCCTTGGTAAGCCACACTTGGAATACTGCATCCAGTTCTGGTCACCGCGATGTAAAAAAGATGTTGAGACTCTAGAAAGAGTACAGAGAAGAGCAACAAAGATGATTAGGGGACTGGAGGCTAAAGCATATGAGGAACGGCTGCTGGAATTGGGTATGTCTAGTTTAATGAAGAGAAGGACGAGGGGGGACATGATAGCAGTGTTCCAATATCTCAGGGGTTGTCATAAAGAAGAGGGAGTCAAGCTATTTTCCAAAGTGCCTGGAGGCAGGACAAGAAGCAACGGGTGGAAACTAATCAAGGAGAGAAGCAATCTAGAATTAAGGAGAAACTTCCTGACAGTGAGAACAATTAACCAGTGGAACAACCTGCCTCCAGAAGCAGTGAATGCTCCAACACTGGAAGTTTTTAAGGAGAGACTGGACAGCCATTTGTCCGAAATGGTATAGGGTTTCCTGCCTGAGCAGGGGGTTGGACTAGATGACCTTCAAGGTCCCTTCTAACTTTACTATTATTATTATTATTATTATTATTATTATTATTATTATTATTATTATTATTATTATTATTATTATTATTATTATTATTTGGACCTTCTTCAGAAGTTTTCTTTAGAGAGTGCTTGCTAATATGCAGAGAAGTGACCAGAAGTCAACAGGAAATATATTAACTAACGCAAGTCAAATGAAAAGAAACAACAAGCATTTTGCTCTCTGGTTTGTCAAAATCTGCAAAATGAAGCATATTATATTTCACTAGAATAAAATATTTTAAAATTGGCTTTCACTCTGCTGACCTGTTTGGAACATTGCAGAATAATCAAACTTCCTCCATACCTTAACAAAAAGAGAGAGAGAGAGAATGCCAGCCAAGCATAATGGTATTGAAAAATGCATTTAATCTAAAAGACAGTTGGTCAGTACTTATTTACTTTATCTATTTTGTATGGAGCTGCCCATATCAAAAACATCTCGAAGTGGTATATGAACATTTTTGATAAAGCATAATTAACACAGAATTATATAGAATAATTACAAACATGTTATTATTTCAAAATATTAATAAAATGTTTTTTAAAAATCCATTCACAAAACTCAAGAGAAGGTCTGGATGTTGGAATGAGGATTCGAAAGGTTTTTGAAATGCACCAAAGGCCGATGCCTTTGAACATAAAAAGATACAATCACATTTGGAAGAAGAAGAGAACATTTCTATAGTCCTTCTCAAAAGTAACACAAAGAGACATAGCACAATTTCAAGAAGCCTATTGCCTAGACAGGTAAAGCTGGAGTACACTCTCAAGCTATAAATACATGGATTATCTGACACTTTTATCATGCATTAACGTCAAGGTTGCATTCATATTTTGTGCTACCATGGGTCCCTCAAAATATGTAAGATTGACCATTTTAATGACAGATCTTATCAGTCCCTGTGGTTATCTCAGACTTGGTACATTTTAAATATAAGTATACAATTTAAAATTCAGTTAAAATATTAATTACTGCCACACATGACTATCTCATCAATGTCTGATTTTCATGTGCTTCTCAAGAATTGTCAAGAATATTCTTCTGGATAATATTGTAAGTTCTGGGCTAATATAGAAAGCTGTGGAGGCCCAAGGTAGACTTTCCCAATGGGTTCTATACGGATAAAAAAGTTCAAGCATCTGGCATAGCCAGGCTATGGAGAAAGAAAAGATGAGGGTTACTTGGCCCCTTCTTTCCCACTGTGGCCACAGCAATGGAGGTTGGGCTCCTATGAGACTCTCCTTGCCTCAGTGACCCAAAACAGGCCTTTCCCTCTCAAGGGTGATTGCAGGAAATGGCAAAAAAAAAAAAAAGGTCAATATGGCAACTCCAGCAAAACTCTGCTTTTTTTGGTCTGAACTGCAGCTATCTTCATTAACCTCAGAATGACCCCTAGAGGACAGTAAGAATATTTTTCTTGTACAGTATATCTTGATTGCCTTCTAATGGCAATTCTAATGGCCTTTTGGAGTTTTGCAGCCCAATACTCAAAATAAATGACCAGCTTTTTTGTAGGTGTGGAGCAAGAAATGGGGGCAAGGATGACCCCAGCAGGCATCCCGTGCATGTCAGCCCCATATAGCATTGTTTCTGTTTTTTTACTGTTCCTGAGGAATCTATATCGAAGTCAGCATGACAGCAATAAGTAGTAATATAATCCCAGTTTGAAATGTTCAGGTAAACTTTTATTTAAAATTGTGAGCAAGTAGGGATATTAATACTATCACTGATTATTGCCATGAAAAATACAGATTGCCTATATTTTCATTTTTTTTTCTTTTTTATGATAGCAATAGCTTTTGGGTTTATACACCTCCCCATGGCGCTTTACAGCACTCTCTGGATAGTTTGCAATGTTGAAGCATTATTTGCATATTGCCTCCAACGATCTGGGTCCTTATTTTACCAACCTTGGAAGGACAGAAAGGTAGGACTTTGTGAGTCCTGTGGGGGTCAAACTCCAGATTGCAAGTGGCGATCAAATAATTGCAAAGCATTTGGTGATCAGTCGTAAATACGAACAAGTTGCCAAGTGCCAGAAATGCAGTCATGTAACTGCAGGGGTGAGGGTGGTAGGGGGCAATCATTTACAACAGCCAGAGGCTATAAAACACCTACTCTGTTAAAGATATGAAAGATCAATAAATGGCAGGTTGTAAATCAAGGACTACCCGTGTTGTTTGTCATGTTTCAATATTTTAAAAGGGCTGGCTGTCAATCACATTATGATGGAGTTTTAAAATGGGTGAGGGGATACTTACTCTTATGCGTTTGTTATCACATTTGGGTTTAATATCCATAGGTTTGTTAATATTCCAATGCAAGAATCAATATAGCTTAAACATGTCAGACATGTCAAACACAAGGCCCGGGGGCCGCATGCGGCCTGCGAAGTGGTTTCGTGTGGCCCGCGAAGCCATCCTGGAAACAGTGAGGGAATGGCCCCCGCTGCCTTGGCCCTGGCCCAGGCCGGCGAGGAGCCAATGTACAATTTTGTGGTGGCCATCTATGCTGAAACACATTCAGTCTTAGCTCCACAAGGCCGTCTAGAAACAGCGAGGAACCAGCCCCTGCCATGTTGGCCCCGCCCCCTCTGTCTATGCTGGGGAGGTGTCACCCTTTGTGAGGAATGAAGAAATGGACCATGTCTTGGCGCTTGCCCCGGTCCCACCCCCTTCTGCTAGAGACCCTCAGATCTGTCCCACTCCTGCCCAGGCCCCCACAGGCACCCTTGACGGGAATGATGTAGAGCTGGCCATGCCCACCCAGTAGGCCACACCCACCCTGGCCACACCCACCCATCCCCCCCGAGGGCAACCGCAATGCTGATGCGGCCCTCAATGAAATTGAGTTTGACACCCCTGATGTAAGTGTACCTTTAAATTACATATAAAAAACCTGGATCTTATCACTTTATGTAGAATTATGGATTTATTGAGCATGGAGTGCAACTATAAAGATTATCAGAAGAGTAATCATTAGAAAGACAATCCCAAAATAAAACATTGCATCACTTGTAGACAGCGATTAAATTATATTTATGATAACATGTATGGATTCAAGTGTAAATAAGAAAAATCTGTTCTACATCCACAAATTACATCACATTCAATAAATATTATTTATTGTGGCATGTAGACTTTGGCTATGGGATACAGTGGGAGACAGAAGAATAAAGCTCATTCTGCTTGACTAAACTCATTCATACTAAAGATTTGTTGATGAAAAGACACTGGCATTATGTCAAGGATTTAAAACAAAATTAAATAGAACTTTTTTAAAAAAGGCTTGACATGCTCTGTCATAAAAGTAACATGAGAAAGGAAGTGGAGGTCTTTGTGTTCATTGTTTTTCTACCCATCACACCTTTCAAAAACTACCTTCCTGGAAAAAGGACAGGAAAGGTAATCAAAATGAGCAAGAGGCTGGAACAACTCCAAGCTGTTATATAAACATTGAAAAATGATGAATATAGAAGTCCTACAATGGAGGTATATAAAGTTATGCAAGCTATGGAGAAAATCAATAGGGAAACATTTTTCGCTCCTTTCTACCAGTAGAACAGAGGTCATCCACACAAGCTGAACAATGGAGGAGTCAAGCTAGATAAATGCAAAAGTTTTAGACAGTGCAGAGATAAATTGTGGAATTTTCCAAAGAGCAGATTTTATACAGAGGAATCCATAAAGATCAGTTGATATACTGTATTCATGGGAAAATTCAAGGATTTCAGCAGTAGGGCCCAAAAAATCAGGATGACCACTAGTAACAAAGAGTTAGAATTTTTAGAATTAGAATTTCTCTAGTTCTTTTTAAACTTTTATCTTTTAAAATTTTATTAAGCTTAAAAAATGGAATTAGCATTATTGAAAAAAGATGAGATGATGAGATGAGATGAAATGAGATGAGATGAGATGAGATGACCTTTATTGTCATTTTTTTACTGTGGGCACACTGGCACACATTAAAAATGAAATTCTGTTGCCTGCTCTCAGAAGCGTACACATACATAACATGCATATAAACATGCTATATACAACGTATGTATATACCTACCCCTTACATATAATTAATGACTCTATGTACTATTTTACCTAAACTAAATAGCTTTATAACTTTACACATTGGGGAACCACAATATGGGAAGTGATTTGGGCTATTTAGGAAACAGAATACTGGATAAGATGGGCCAGTGATCTTATGCATCACAACTCTTACGTAATTAACAGAATAATCGAGTTAGAAGGGACCTTGGCGGTCTTTACTCCAACCCTCTGCTCAAGGGTGGCTGATGAGGGAGATCATTCTTTATATTATGAATGAAGGTCCTCTGATGTCTTGTAAGGAGTTCTCAACCTGCTTGAGCTCACAATTTTGGTTGTAACTGTGGAGTCATGAAGCAGGTCACTATGTAATCAGATCCAATTTGACGATCTTTTTTGCAGCGGTTAAGCAAATGTCACAGTTGTTAATTGAATGTGGTGGTCATTAAGTGAATGCCATAGTTGTTAAGGGAACATCACGGTTGTTCAGCAAACCCATTGTTTGCCATGGGGTGGTTTTTGTCGGAACAGGAAGTAAAATCTGGTTCCTGGCAAAACATTGTAAATCGTGCTCATGTGATCATGGGAACTGCAAGTGGTCATAAATGTAGGCCCATTGCCAAGTGCCCCAATGGGGTCCTGTGACCTCTGGGGAAGTGGACAGACATCAGAACTTTGAATCTGGGTTGTAAGTTCCATTTTTGGAGTTCCTCATAAATTCAAATGGTCACTAAGTGACTCATCATAAGTCAAGGACAATTTGTATGCCCCAAATGTGCTTCTTAGAATAAGGGGATGGAAGCAGTGTTGGCCTGGGATCTTCTTTCAGTTGCCATCTGCTGAGTAGAGCATGTATTTTCTGTCAAGGACATCTCCAGTAGTTTGTTCCTTCATGGAGATAAATGCCTTGTTGAGAATTTATTGTAGTGTACTAGATAATGATAATGATAATGATAATGATAATGATAATGATAATGATAATGATAATGATAATGATAATGATAATAATAATAATAATAATAATAATAATAATAATAATAATAATAATAATAATAATAAAGTTGGAAGGGACCTTGAAGGTCATCGAGTCCAACCCCCTGCTCAGACAGGAACCCTACACCATTTCAGACAAATGGCTGTCCAGTCTCTTCTTAAAAACTTCCAGTGTTGGAGCATTCACTGCTTCTGGAGGCAGGTTGTTCCATTGGTTAATTGTTCTAACTGTCAGGAAGTTTCTCCTTAGTTCTAAGTTGCTTCTCTCCTTGATCAGTTTCCACCCGTTGCTTCTTGTCCTGCCTTCAGGCGCCTTGGAGAATAGCTTGATTCCCTCTTCTTTGTGGCAGCCCCTGAGATATTGGAACACTGCTATCATGTCCCCACTTGTCCTTCTCTTCGTTAAACTAGACATATCCAATTCCAGCAACCGTTCCTTATATGCTTTAGCCTCCAGTCCCCTGATCATCTTTGTTGCTCTTCTCTGTACTCTTTCTAGAGTCTCAGCATCTTTTTTACATCGTGGTGACCAAAACTGGATGCAGTATTCCAAGTGTGGCCTTACTGTTGCAAGGCCAGCAAAAATCCCATTTTGTAAAGGTAGAATTCTAAAACTGCTTGTTTCCTGTCATGCAATTTTTTGCAAAAGTACTTTCAGGTAAATAAAAAGATACACGTCTAGACCTGAAGGAATCAAGTGTAATTATGTTTTAAAAGTGGCCGGATTATAAATAAATATGTATAAATAAATAATACATTGAAATGTAGCTTGATTCATTGGATCATTATGAAACAAATGGAGGCTAATGGATTTCATTTATTTTAGTTTTCCTATTTCCAATATGTGTAACTATTTTTCTGCCAAGGAAAAGCATCCAGAACAACGCAAAGCATAATAATGAAACACAGAACAATGTACTTTGGAAAAAAAATCCATAAAACAGTACAGAAATAATACTAAAAAAAACCTAGGGCAGCTGGAAAAACCAATAGTCAGCAAACGCAGAGGACAGAGTAGGTAATCCTGGATCGATTTTGGATAAAAACAGATGGGGAAAATGGTTTCCCGTGGCTTTGTGTAGATATTAAACAAATCTGGGGCCAAGATAAAAGCTGAGGGCTAAATCTTGTATTACCCAATGCCAGTCCTACAGTCCTAAATTGGGGGTTCCAGGCAGTCTTTAAAGGTGGACCATACCCGAAGTGTTACAACATGAATTGTTCAACCTGGATCATATTTGTGCAGGTAGTGTCACAATCTGCATCCTGATCTGAGATTATAAAAGACACCTTGCTACACTTAATTTGCTTCTTCAGTGACAATGTTGAATAACTGAATATGGCTAAATCTGTTCAAGGGGACTGAATCTCTTCAAGTAGAAGATGAATGTCACTTGCTTATAGAGGAGAGTATCTGGTCCAAGGTGATATTCCTTATCCAAACTACTATTATTATTCCTTATCCAAACTACTCCAGATTTCAAGCGCTGATTTAGTAATCTCACCATCCCACCATTCTATTGCCACAGACAAGTATAGGGGAGAGCAATTCTCATACTGAGGAAACCAAAACCATATACAAACGTCCTAGGTGTCTTACTAAGCCAAGAGGTCCCAAACCCAAAATTTCTGTTTTTAAGTATATTTTTTTTAAGTGAGTTTTGCCCTATTTTACGACTTTTCTTGTTGTTAAGTGTTAAGTGAATCACTGCAGTTGATAAGTTAATAACTCAGTTGTCAAGTGAACCTAGCTTCCTTTTGACTTTGCTTGTGCTTGGTCACAAAAGGTGATCACATGACCTGGGGACACAGCAACGGTCATAAATGTGAACCAGTTGCCAAGCATCTGAATTTTGATCACATGATCATGGGGATGCTGCAAAGGTTGTAACTGTGAAAAACGGTCATAAGTCACATTTTTCAGTGCCGTTGTAACCTTGAACAGTCACTAACTGAACTGTTGTAAGTCAAGGACTAGCTGTATACAATTACTCTTCACCTCAATAGAATACACTTAAGCAACGATCAGGCTCACCCTTCCCTACCCATAGTAGACGAGCCCACCAGACTTATAATTTGGATCATGCACTTATGTGCAATCAAAAGCCCAATAGATGAGAAAATAGTTTTGGTGACATCTGTACTACAGAAAACTTCCACTTTATCATCTGGTCAGTTGCTTGAATTGCATATTCTGCTTCCCTTGTAATGAAAAGTGCCTGTTTTCATTAGCAGTGGAGTCATTTGGCCGACTGGGTTGACTCTAGGAAGATGTTTGTCCTGGACTATATG
>NW_015386571.1:707779-724651 GCF_001527695.2 Protobothrops mucrosquamatus | reverse complement strand
GAGAGTGGGTGTGTGTGCGCACGCATATATGCATACTGGCCAGCCTATCCTGCAGCCCAGTGGCCAGTAGGCCACGGCTCACTACTGGGCTACAGACCACAGGTTGGGAACCCCTGAACTAAACAACCCATGATTCGCTGGGTCATTGTTTCAGAGATATGTCCTTGCCTAAATAGAGAAATAGAATAGCCAATGGGAAAGAAGCAGTGGAAGTGGGAGTGACTTCTGACTTCCTTCCAGCTTGAATGTAGCTGATGATTGTGGGGCAGTTAAAGGAGGTGCCGGTCCTCCTGGCCTCGGTAGGGCTGGGGTGATGGTGAAACCTATCTACTGACCCTCTGGGCAGTAGCCTGATAGCTCTGATGTAACCACAAGTTTGCCAAATTTAAATTCTACAGGAGTCATAGGTCCTGGATTTTGGACACATTCTTTAAATTAGCCCATTTCAGATACCTTGGTTCAAAAATTGTCCTCCTATGTTGCACTCTTTCACCCAGTTTGAGGTTATAGTCATAACAGTATTAGTATTATACACATGGAAAGCAGCAAAGAGCCCAATTTTATTTTTGTTTGAATGACCCTTCACTCTGCGTGGTGTTTGAGAGAAAGCCATACCATATGCATTCCAAAACGGCCAGTCACAAATACTGGAAAGAATAAATAATTCATTACTAAACCAATTTAGTTAGTAATTTGGGTAATAATTTTCATATATATACCCAAGAACAGCAAAGTGGGAAATAGTTGTTTTTCTTACAGAATATGTGATGGCACCTTTCTGATCTTTGTTCATTAGTGGAATCAATTGTTTCACGCATTTTAATATACTTTTAAGCTACCATAGTTTATCTATGTGCTACTGCCATCTGCTGGCAATAGTTCATAGCACTAGCAGGTTCAGGTTAGATGTTTTTAATTTCAATTTTTTTATCAATTTATCAAAATATAAAACACAGAAATACAAAGAAAAGTTAAAATAATGGTAAAATAAGGGAGGGAAAGGGGAAGAGAAAAAAGTGTAGGGTAGAGGGGAGAAAGAAAAAACTCTGATTCCTCTGTTTTAGGCCCACTACTCTTCAACATCTTCATCAATGATTTGGATGATGGGATAGATGGGGAATTTATCAAATTTGCAGGCAACACCAAGCTGGCAACAATAGTCAACACTCCAGAAGATAGGCTTAAGATACAGAAGGATCTTGACAGACTTGAACATTGGGCACTATCTAACAAAATGAAATTGGTGAAAAAAGTAAGATTCTATATTTAGGCAAGAAAAATCAAATGTACAGGTATGCATAGTATAGGTGATACCTAGTTCAATATTAGTAATTATGAGAGGGATCTTGGAGTCCTAGTGGACAATCACTTAAATATGAGCCAGCAGTGTGCTGTAGCTGCCAAAAAAGCCAACACAGTTCTAGGCTGCATTAACAGAAGGATAGAATCAAGATCACGTGAAGTCTCAATACCACTTTAATAGTGCCTTGGTAAGGCCACACTTGGAATACTGCATCCAGTTTTGGTTGCCACGATGTAAAAAAGATGTTAAGACTCTAGAAAGAGTGCAGAGAAGAGCAGCAAAGATGATTAGTGAACTGGAGGCTAAAACATATAAAGAATGGTTGCTGTAATTGGGTATATCTAGTTTAATGAAGAGAAGAAGTGGGGTGACATGATAGCAGTGTTCCAATATCTCAGGGGTTGCCACACAGAAGAGGGAGTCAAGCTATTTTCCAAAGCACCTGAGGGCAGGACAAGTAGCAACGGGTAGAAACTAATCAAAGAGGGAAGCAACCTAGAACTAAGGAGAACTTTCCTGACAGTTAGAACAATTAATTAGTGGAACAACTTGTCTCCAGAAGTTGTGAATGATCCAAAACTAGAAGTTTTAAAGAAGAGATTGGACAACTATTTGTCTGAAATGGTATAGGATTTTCTGCCTGAGCAGGGGGTTGGACTAAAAAACCTCCAAGGTCCCTTCCAACTCTGTTATTCTGTTCTAACAGTCATAAGTATGAACCAGTTGCCAAGCATCTGAATTTTGATCACATGATCATGGGCATGCTTCAAAGGTTGTAACTGTGAAAAATGGTCATAAGTCACTTTTTTCAATGCCATTGTAACTTTGAATGGTCACTAAATGAACTGTTGTAAGTCGAGGAGTACTTGTATAACAAATACATACCAAGGAGAAATTATCAATAGTGTTCATACTTTCAAACAGGGCTTTTTTTCTCGGAGAAAAGGTGGCGGAACTCAAACCTGGCCACGCCCTCATCAAACCCTAGGACCGCCCCTTTAGAGAACAGGAATGCAAGTAAAATTTGGGAGGGGCTATTTCCGGTGTGGGAGGGGCTATTTCCGGTGCGGCCGGCCCGGAAAAAGGTGCCGGAACGCGGTTCCGCCGCGTTCCGGCTGAAAAAAAGCCCTGCTTTCAAATCAAAGTGGAAATTGGCAGTATAACTGGATATTCCATTAAGCTTATTTTACAATAACCAGACTATTTATTTGCTTTACTTCCAAATGTTTGTCCTTGACTTCACGCACACTAACATATTTAATTTGCTTACTGGAGTTGAATAATACACTGAACCTTAAACTGTCCAAAGAAGCTGCCTTCATCTAACTATGTTAACTCATAAAAAACAAACCATAATTTAAATGAACACAACTGACTTATTTAAGTGAATGTGTGAACATGAGGTTTCTACTTTAGCTTTCATCCCATATGGCAATCAATTAACCTCTGCATTTGTTTTTCATGGTGAACTCTGACTAGAAACATAACTACACAAAAGTAAATATTCTTTCTGTACACACACATACATTTCTATACATATACATAAACACACTTTTAAAAATCTACCCCACACATTTTTATAGAAAAAGAACAGCACATGCAGAAACAAATTGCATTAAATGCACTTTCCTAAAGATCCAGAAAGCATTTAATTTTTAAGACGAGTCCTCCACTAAAACCGAACTATAATTCCCAGAATCCCTTTCATCGCGGAAGACTTATAGCGATGAAGAGCTAGAGTCGGAGGCCAATCATAACTCGAAGCTGCACTTTCGTGGAAGTTTCCTGTAGAGAAGTGGGAGGCTTTGAAAAGAGTCCAGGTTAGGATGGGTGATTTCGTGTGGTTTGCGATTGGGCGGGATAAGACTTTCTACCGACGGGGGCATAATTTTTTTTCTGCAACGGAGCGTGTCGTAAAGAAGTCTTTGCATCTTTTTTTCCTCCATGATGGAGACAGAACAACCCCCGCGCTTTTAAGGTCTAGGTTGCTATTTGGTGCTGCACTTTTATTTCAGGTCTTTTGTGGAAACATGGATGCATCGTAGTCTCGCAGAGTCTGGGGTGGGGCGCGTGGGATAGCTGCCTCTCCGGGCTGCATGGTCAGCCCCTTAATGCTTTTACGTGGCCCGGGAGTGTTGTTGGACTATCCTGCCACTGGGAATCCGGTTGCTGTTTAGCACTTGGGAGATGGGTCCTCCTCCTTGCTTTTCTGCTTTTGCTCAGACCTATGTGACCAGCTCTATCCTACTGAAAGTTAAAAACTTGCAAAAGTTCCGCTTCCAAAACACGGAGAGAGTTGCGCAGGAACGCTCTCCCAGTGAAAGGCTCCTGTTTAGAATCTTGTGCAATTTGCTATGTCACCTGATCACAAGCCATGGTGTATCTTCCAAAAGCTGCTTTTTCTAGGGAAAAAAAATAGCCTAACGACAAGAATTTTAGGGGAGTGGAGGAAAGGAAAGTGTGAGTGGGTAGGAGACTTGATGGAGCTGACTATAGTTAGCTATAGTTGAAGAAAATTGAAGTCAATGATGGTGTTTAATAAGAGATTTAAGTAGATAAAGGATGTACCTCTTCCAATAGAACATAGTTAAACTGTGGAAAGTTCTGCAATATTTCGGTGGCCATGAACTTGAATGGTTCTAAAAGAGTTAGATGGAGCAGCATATGAAGATCCATAACAATAAGGGTTCTATAATGCTTTACGTATTGGGGCAGTGTGCCCCTGAATATCAGTTGCTTGAGAATATATGCAGGATAGTAATATTAACTGTTATTTTGAGTATCAAGTAGTGGATTAAATGGGTCAGATACCCTGTTTTTCTTCTGTGTTCATGTGTTGGTTTATGATGGAGATAATTCTTCGTGTAGTGAATAAAGGCACTTCTGATATCTTACATCTTCCAAATGGACTTTTAAAATAAAGGGATGAAAAGAGTAGTAGGTTTGATATTTTTTCATTATCTGCATTTTTTCTTAAGTTCCTAAATTAAAAAAATGAGTTGAGAATTATTTTTATTATTTTTAGACCCAGAAAAAAAATATCTCATTTTGCTAAAGGTTGTATTCTCTTTGCTCCCTTTGACTTTTTCTCTGCAGAGTAATTTTTGTAAAAGTAATAATTTTGCTTTCAGGAGGGGAGCTTAAAGAAAGCTACATCAAGAATTTGAAGGAAGCAAATATTATCACTTGTAAGAGTCTGGCTTCAGTTATTCCCCAAAAGTTTAAATAAAGAATTGAAATGTAGTTTAAGTGGATGAGTTATTATGAAACAAATGCCCTCTAAATACATTAAATGGATTTTCCTATTTCTAATATGTATAACTGCTTTTCTGCCAAGGAAAAGCATCCAAAATGTTGCAGAGCATAATTAAAATATAGTACTATGCACTTTAAAAATAGAGACATAAAGCCAGTTAAATAATGGTAAAAAGCCAGGAAGCAGAAAGAAAACAGACTGAAAATTTCCTAAAGTCAAACGAGCAACAGGTAGCTAAACTGATTCTAGCTGCAGTCTCCAAGTCTCCAATAACACTTGGGTATATACAATTAACACAACTAAAGTTAGCTCAGCTTAAAAACAGTTGTGAAAAATAGGTTTTAGTGGACATAGAAAGAAAATAAACAAGTGTGTTGTGCAACTTGAGGCTAAATCTCATGGTGGGTGAGATGGGGAAAGAGATGGAAAAGCATTATCCAATATGACTTTTCTCTAGTCATTTAGCTAATAGAGGTGTAAAGAATTAGTAGAATGTGGATTATTTATTAACATGATTTTTTTCTTCAGTATCAGTGGGCTACCCAATATAAGATTTGCGTGGATTAGAGAAGGTTCAGTTATGTCTAGCATCAATACATTGTGTTCCAAGTTGTTGCTTGTAACAGAACCTGACTAGTTTCAACTGTTAATTGTGGTACAGGGTAGGGTAACAGCCTGGCTTTTTAGCATTATTTATCTGACTTTATGTGTCTACTTTTGAAGTGTGTAGTACTATATTTTAATTTGCCTTCCAAATAATTTAAACTAAACCTGGACACTTTATGGCCCCTGGCCTTTTGGTTCTCCCTGCCCAGTCCGCCTGAGGTCAGTTGGAAATTAGAAATCAAATGTAAATAAGGATGCCGCAGGGAGCAGCAGAAGAAGCCAAGTTGGGTCTGGCTCTACGCAATTGCCGTGCACTCCTTCAGCGTGTTGGCAACCATGAAAGGGCGAAGAGACAAACCACTCTTCTGCACCTGTGCAGTGCTCATCTCTCACCTGGAGTAGCCAGAGTAGTTAAGGTGACAAAGTTTGAGTACATCAAATCTGGTTACACTGGTACACCCCTCCACAACAGTTCCAGTTTCTCATGTGGCTCCTTTGGAAAATAAATTGTCCATACCTGATTTAAACTATAATTTTCATCAGCAAGGGTAGTGGTCAGTCCTTTACAGCTCCAATTCCAAACATCTGGTGCAACCCGAATTATAGTGACTTTGGTTGGAAACAGTGTAATCTGAAGAAACCTGAAGTGAAGGCAACTTAGTAGAATGTGCTAGGCTACAAGAAAAAAAAGACACTTGTGTTTGCTTGAATGTACCCTGAATAATGCAAAGTGAGAAAGAATAAAACATCTTAAAGAGGATATTACACAGGAAGTCATGGTGGAAAGAGCAGGAACTGTTACTGGACAGTAAGTTGAATACATAGACTTGAATATATGTTTGTTCAGCACTGTATTTAATACAATGAAAAATGATTTTATTCTTAAGTTAGATTCTGAACTAATATTATTTCTTTGTTGGTTGGTTATAGAGTTAACTTTCTAGCCAATAACTATGTGAACATGGCAAATAAAAAGCTAAGAAGAGCAGGTTTACCTCAAGACATTTGTGAGAGACTAAGTCGACATCAGATTATTACTTGCCGGGTAAGAAAAGTTCTTTTATGAAAGAAAATATATAATAAATGAGACAGTACTTGAAGTATGTAGCTTTGAGCACATGTGAAGTATTTCTTAATGCTTTTTGCAGGATTTCTTATGTCTTTCTTTCCTGGAATTAATGAAAATGACTGGACAGAGCTACTGGAGTGTCCAGAAACTTTTTCGGACTGTCAGCCAATCCTGTGCTCCCAGAATGCAAACGGTAGGTAGTCTTTCACAAATCAGCATAGGAAAAAACCACAAAGTTCTAACTCTAAACTTCACGTCTTTCTGTTATTCCACCAGCTGACTAATATTTCTCCAAGTTGCCTTGATCTTAGCCCCTAACCTCGTTTTCTGGAGGGGTGGGGCATGTACGTCTGTTCTTGATTGTGTAGCCATGCATCTCCAGGATTACAGCACCTGTAACAGAGACCAGTTCTTTGGTTTGAATGCTAATGGCATCTTCTGGCATATTGTCTAATGGTACTTCTGTACTGAGCCTTGGTATCCCATCTCGTGAGTCAACTGTAGTTAGTTTATAGATGATCTTATGTCTAATATCAGCAGCTGTGTTGTGTAATGGAGAGTAGTGATGTTTCAGCTTCAGGTGTTGGCTGCACTGCCAATTGTTGTTACATGTCTTCTTGAGTTTTTGAGTCTGGTATATAATTGGCCTATGTAGTTGATCTATCTCAAGTTGTGAGAGCAGCTTCCTCTTTACTATGTTGAAGTGTTGAGTAACTAACTAGCTGTTTCTCTGTTAATGTGGATTCAGATTGTCTATTCATCCAAAGTTCCTTCATACATTTCATATACCCCCTATCATTAAGTGTGCTGTTGTAGGAACATCCTATCAATTCCAGGTTCTCTTATCCATGTATGATTTGTTCCAATACACTTGTCATCAGATTGTTCTGGTTCTTTAACATCTGATGCAGATCTTATTCATCTGGGCAGTATCTGAGCTGGTATGACACTCCTAGATTATGTTACTCTCATTTTTTGAGGTAGGAGGTCTTTGCCCAAGAACCCATAATAGTAAGGTAGGTACCTGCCATGTCAAAGGTGGTACTCAACCACTGTGCTATCCAGCTGCTCGCTCTCTCTCTCTCTCTCTCTCTGGATAGATAGATAAATGGATGGATGGATAGCTAGATGGATGAATAGCTAGATGGATGGATAGCTAAATGGATGGATATAGATATCCTTGATCGTTTTTTTAAAATAATTGCCTATACCACCAAAAGATTGGAGAGTAATAAAGTCAATTTTGGGACCCAGTAATTGTGGTAAGAATGGAGATATAAGATACTAAAAGTAGGTTCTGGATAAATTAGCAGACATTTCTTAATTCAGAACCAAATTATATACTATTTGAAAGAATGTAGCTTGTTCAAAAGAAGGAAGCAACTTGGTTTCTACAGTACAAAGATAAATCCTTCTCGCCAGTTTTAGAATTCTTTGAGTGTTATCAAGCACCTGGATTAGGTGACCTGCTGAACATTATTTACTTGGATTTGAACTAAGTCCATTGTCATAACTTCAAACAATCCTATCATTATAGTATGGGATTAGAGATGCTTTCGAGTTTGGTGGCTGCTTAAGGAATAGACTGCTGTTTAAACAGAATGACCAACTCTTGCAGTAGAGGGATATGGTTCTATATGGGGACTGTTGCCTCTTAATTTATAACTGACTTTATGATAGTATCTCCAGGAAGCTATTCAACTCCACGGGCAAATATCAAATAATTTATGGTGGCCAAAAATGAGTGTCCAGTTCAAAATAAGTACATTTTGATGGTTTGCTTATGCATATATAGAGAGAGTAAATGAAGTTAGAATTACTAAATAATTGGCACAAAACAAGATTGAATGGGTTGGCAGGAAGAAGTGGATTGAAAAATTGTGGTTGAAAAGAATTGATGAGATTCTCAAAAGGGGAAGTCTAGTAGGTTTAAGATACAGAAAGCAGTACATGAAGTGGAAGGGTATGGCAAAACTTTGCAAGTATAGAAATACAGTGAATGGCATTGTAAAACAGATTTAGCTATCTTTTCATTTCTGCTTCTTGTGTCTTTAATTTCTTAGGCATAGTATTTTTTTCTGTTTCTCCACATTTTGCATAAAAGAGCTTACCTCAAAAAGGAATAATGTGCATTTAGCGCTCTCCCTCCCTCCCTCCCTCCCTCCCTCCCTCCCTCCCTCTCTCTGTGTATGTGTGTGTGTGTGTGTGTTGTCATGTCATGTCATGTCATGTCATGACATATCATACTATGTTATGAAGAAATCCAAAAGTATCATTGCAAACTAGTGGAATAGGGATTAAAATGGCAAATTCACTTTAGCCTAAGCCAGGGGTAGGCAACCTTGGCTCTTTTATGACTCATGGACTTCAACTCCCAGAATTCCTGAGCCAGCATGGCTCAGCTTGAAAACCTCTCCCTTTCCCCTTAGCATGGCTGGCTCAGGAATTCTGGGAGTTGAAGTCCACGAGTCATAAAAGAGCCAAGGTTGCCTACCCCTGGCCTAAGCTAATGTAAAGTGATACTGATGGGGCCAACAAAATACCTACTATACAGACACACTGATTAGCAATCACAGGCAAGGAAAGCATTTTAGGTAGATAGCTAAATTTAAAATATGTATTAAATATGTGGTTGCTGTAAATCTGGTTCACCCACTATTAAGTGGAACCATTTCAAATAACTCCAATCTCTTGAGGAAAAGCAAACTATTAAAAAATCCTGAACTTCCCCCTATCTTTTAGTTATTTAAATTATTGGATAAATTCCTTTATAAAAATTCATAGTAGTTCTTCACAGGGACTTCAATAAACCTTTCAGAGAACCCAGACTTTAGAGCCAGTCAGTTTTCCTGGACAGTATGCTTTCCAGCTATTTTTAACTACAAGGGTAATAATTTCTTCTGAAATTGTATCTTGCAAATTAAGCTTTTTACTGTCCAAAGAAGGAAAAGGCATATACTTACATGTCATTGTAATATCAAAGTTGAAATTTGCACTATACAAATATTGTAACTACTTTAGTATATTATCTTTGATCAGAAAGCTTAGGAAAAACTTAATGAAGACAAGAAAATAAATTAAAAACCTACCAGGAATTTTCTTTTATATTTTGATAAGCAAAACACTGCAGTTATACTTTTGGAAGAAAGTAATACTAAGCAGTTTTCTTAACAATTATATATAGCATCTTTTAAAATGATTCCTTGTTTTAGGCTTATGAAATGAAAATGAAAAGGACCACCAATCCTTCAACAGCATTCTTGCCAACAACGCTAGAAGATCTGGATAAAATATTGCATGGTGGAATTGCCTGTGGTAGTCTTACAGAGGTAAAAGGTGGACATTTAGCTAAACTTACTTGTATCTGTTTATTTACAGTAACATATTTCCAGTGAATATTCATTTATGGTGTTAAAATGTTAGGCCTGACGGTCATTCCCACACACCATTATACTATCTCAAAGTACTCTAGATGGTGTACAGCATTGGCCATAAAAACACATAGAATAATAAATACCTGATCTTTTTTAAAGTATCAAAACCAAAACATAATCAGAAAAAGCAAAGGCAAGCCCCAAATAAAATGCAAGATAGGTACCACAGTCAACATGGATAAAAGCAGATGGAAATAAAACAGTTTTAAGATGTTTCTGGAACTGTGACAAAGTGGGAGAATTGAATGTATTTCCTGGGGAGAGTGTTCCATAAGATGGGGGGGTTATTAAAAAAGAAGGCCTAATTGTCCCCATCATGGCTCGCATACCTCATGAGGGGAGGGATCTTTTATTTAGCCTTCCCTCTTTGACCATAGGACACCAGCAGATTCTGTGTTGCCTGATGTCTCCTGCTACTGCACCATTTGGAACTTTAGGGATAATAATCAGCATGTTAAATTGGATGTGGAAGTCTACTAATAACCATTGCAATGACTTTATATTAAATATGTAATTCTGTATTGGCAGTATCATGCCACTGCATTTTTTTTTAACCAGCTGTGGCTTCTGAGTTGTCTTCCAAGACAGCCCCAGATGGAGGGCACTCACTGCACTAGTCCAGTCAAGTGGTGATCAAGTGATGATTAGGTTTGGGCCCTTCTGTTCCTGGTTGGTTTAAAACTGCTGAATCAACTGAAGGTAGACATAACCTCCCCAGCTACAACTTCTATCTGTTCTTTGAGCAGGAGCTATAGATTCTGGAGCACCCCCAAATCACGAACCACTTTCTATGCAAGGAAACACAACTACATGCAGAGTAACTACTAGGACCATGTTATGGGAGTACCTTGACCTGAGTGTGTTTTGTCTCATCCAGGTCTTCATAGCCTCATCAGCTGTGGTTATTCTCTGCTTTAGATACCTATTCTAAAACATAAGGAGTTTAATACCTAGACTTCAGTTTTATCACAAGAAAAGAGGTTTTTTTTTATTCCATACTTTTGTGGCTTCACTTAAAGAACTGATGCTGAAAAAATTTACTATTCGTTTTTATGACTGATGATGTGGTTGGAAAGTTGAAACTCGAATACACTTTTTCCCTGTTGCCAGTTCTTATCCTGTTTCTCAGAGAGTCAGAAAAATGTTCTGGCACTGATTCCCCAGCGTATTTTTTTAAATCATTAGTGAAGTTTAAAGAAGGAATTGAATCATGCCCTTTTGTGATTAATCATTGTTTGCCTTGAAAATAATGAACCATTACATGAAAAGTGGCATTCTTTCTACAAAGGAAAACTTGAATGTTGTTACTGTAGGGAAGGCGTTTTGTACCCAACTTCAGAATAAAAATAGAACAAGGTATTTTCAATGAATTCTCAGCAGTGAATTTTTCTCTCTTTTGCATTCATTCCATTAGTTCCTAAAAGGAAGAATATAGTCAGTCAGATTTTTGTGGGAGAGAGTTAAGCGATGCTCACATTGAAATCAATTAGATTCTAAAACTGTCAACTTGTTATAGTTTCTGCCAAAATGTGAGATGGTACAAACACACAAATATGTCACCAGTTAATAAAACAAAATATAAACCAATAGACTGGTTTTGAAAATAATACAGAAATAAGTTTTTATTTTCGTTGATGATAAAACCTAAGATGCATATGGTTTTCAAAGTTTGTGATAAATTGAGCATATGTCATCCTGGGAGTGGTTAATGGAGTAAGTTAAAACCCCACCTTCTCTCCATGGGGATCTCACTCCCTTCCTTCCTTGGTTAATTTTAACTCCATTTTTAATGTTAATATTTATTATTTTAATATTTAATACTTACCGATTGTAAACCATCTAGAGTCGCCACCAGGTGAGATGGTCGGCATATAAATTAAATAAATAAGGACTGGTATTTGATAAAGAGCTTTAAAGTTTAGATTGGAAAGATTCACATGCTATAATGAAAGCAAGCAAGCAAACAAAACATGGTTTGACTACTCCTGAAAGAAGAAAAAAAATATGCTTGTGAGAAATCTTATGTTTATATTCCTATCAATAGTCTGTGGGAACTCCCAAGTGAGCAGTAAATCACTGGATTGATTTTGATGGTTGTGCTAGAGTAAGGACAGGCAGAAACAGTGGGCTGGGATTGCTTATTGAAGCTATTTTGTTTTGTACATTAGATTATATACTTCATCAAGAAGAGTGTTTCTGATCTCACCTTAGCTACCTCTTATAAGGAAAATCTCTACAAGATGTTTTATAGATGGCATTTCCCACCCACAAGGTTAGCCAAAATGGGCCCAAATCTCTCACCCATATGTTGGAAATGCAAAATAGCAATAGGGACCTACTACCATATGTGGTGGGAATACCCTAAAGCTTGTGATTATTGGAATAGGATAAGAAAATGGTTGAAAGAAATATTAATGTTGGAGACAGAGCTAAAAACCTGAACTTTTTTTATTGGGCATAACCACAGAGAAATATGATAAGGGGATAGTTTATTTGATGCTGCACATCTTGACTGCTGCCAGATTGGCATTTGCACAGAAATGAAAGAACAAAGAAACTCCCACAGAGGAAGAGATACTATATGAAATACTATCTTGTGCTGAAATGGACAGGCTTACGATGGAACTGAAGGATAAAAGTGGATCAGAATACTTTGAAATCTGGGATAAATTTTACTATTGGTGGGAATTGAGGAGGACTGTTGGGGTTATAGATTAGCGTTAAGATGGAAATGTATATAATCTTAGGTTAGCAAATAGAGAAATGAAGTATTGTATAAAAAACCTCATATGTATCTATAGAGATAAAGAACTAAATGTAAGAAGAGAAATAATTTGATAGAAATATTTATACTGGAATGTTACGTCATGTCCAATATATTTTTTAACTATATTATAAATAAAAAACTTTTTTTTTTAAAAAAAAAGAAGAGTATTTCTGATAACAAATGTCTTGTTTCTGGCAAGGCTGCATTCTTAACCCAGAGAGTTACAGAAAATATCCCAAATGAGCTCAGAGCTTGTTAAATTCTGGCAGCTATTCCAAGCAATGTATGTTTGCATTTCATAATCACGTTATTCTGAGTTTAAAAGAATATACTTATAACCACTCTTTCAGTACCTTGGGGGAAAACCAAAAACAAGAAAAGCCTGTGGGAAAAATGAGGAAATAACTTTTTATTGCATTTTCAGCCCCCAAAACTTAACCATCTCAGTTGGAAATGTTACAATATTCCATATGCTACTAGTGTTGCAGTCATTCATTGTAATGGACTTAAGACCTGAACTACCAACTAAGCATATGGTGTCTTAACTTGTGTTGTAAGCATTAATTATTATACTAGGGAGAAGAGAGGAAAAGATGTCTGAAAATAAGAATAGCAAAGTGCAAATAGAATTTAGCTGATGAAAATATCCTGATAATTGCATTTGTCTAGTTACAAATTTGAAATTGAATTGAAACATTCTGAAAGCTGCAAAAGTTGCTCTGTGGGTATAGTACTAACCACAGTGCAGCTTTCTGAAAGTTTCTCCCTTGTCATGATATATGGCTCAGACTTTGGGTATCAAAGAGACAGTCTACCAAATCCAGACCAGGAATCGCCTATTGAAGATCCCCTCCTATCTTGAGGTGCGGTGGGGAGGAGATATGAGATATGAGGGGAAACAATCTTTTTTTGAGCTCCCCTTCTTTGAAATGGGCTCCCCCCCACCTTACAAAGGGAAGTAAAAATGTTTTTCTGGGGGGGAAGTTTTGGGGGATTGAAATTATAGGCACCATAGTGGTTCTAATGTTTGATATGTATGTTACATATTAATTTTGTTATTATGGTGGAAATGTAGAAAGTAGAATGTGGCCTGTTGCAAGGAATATATGTGGGTCAACAGAACTAAAACTAGTGGTGCCTATGAGTATACTTTTGCTTGTTTTATTATATGAAACTAAGAGTTGGGTCAGAAGAAAACCTAAAAGGTATAATGAATGTTGTTGGTATAAACTAGATTTGGCTGTTTCCTTATCTTTCCTTATATCGTGCCTTTAAATTAGTTGGTATAGTACAGCTAGTCCTTGACTTACAGCAGTTCATTTAGTGACCATTCAAAGTTACAATGGCATTGAAAAAAATGACTTATGATTGTTTTTCACACTTACAACCGTTGCATCATCCCCATGGCCATGTGATCAAAATTCGGATGCTTGGCAACTGGTTCATATTTATGACCGTTGCCCTGTCCTGGAGTCATTTGATCAGCTTTTGCAACCTTCTGACAAGCAAAGTCAATGGGGAAACCCGATTCACTTAACAACCATATTACTAAATTAGCAAATGAGATGATTCACTTAACAGCTGTGGCAAGAAAAATCGTCAAATGGGGCAAACTCACTTAATAAATGTTTCACTTAGCAACATAAATTTTGGGCTCAATTGTGGTCACTGCTCAAGGACCACCTGTATTACTATATTTTACTTGAAAGAAATATTTTTAAAAAATAAACATATATGTTTTTTAAAAAATATTTGGACATTGCATCATACTATCAAACCCTATTCTCTCAAAATCTATTACTTTTGCTATTTTTTAAATCAAACTGAGATATGGCATTGTAAAATTACACAATACTATTGAGGTATAGTGATGCAGAGGCTAAACCTAAAAATAGAAGCTGTAGATTTACAGAAAGATTATAATGCTGTTTGTGTCTACTTCTGTTATTAGATAACGGGTCCGTCAGGTTGTGGTAAAACTCAGTTGTGTATTATGATGAGCTTGCTCGCCACACTGCCCACTAACATGGGAGGATTGGACGGGGCAGTTATTTACATTGATACAGAATCTGCATTCACTGCTGAAAGGTAAGACTGATACAAAAAAAGTATCTACAGCTTTAGAAGTCATATTTCATTACATATATAGTACAGACGTAGCCTGGAATTAGTTGTTCAAGTGCCATAGTGTTCTTTTGAAGGCAGTGAAAGATCTAAGTCAAATTCCAGTATTGTCTTCTCTTCCCTCTGCCCAATTACAGATTTTGCAAGCTCCAAGCATACAGCCCAGAATTTGTACACTTCTTTGCAAAAATAGCCAGCTATATTTTTGGGAACTTACCACCCATTGGCATTAAAGAAAAACATTGCTTCATTGCTTTTTTTTTTAACAAATATTTTATTGAGTTTTATAAGGGTAACAAGGGAATAAGGTCAATAAAGGTAAAACAAAGGGAAACACACAAAAGGGTTAAAACAAAGGAAAGGGGTAAACACAAAAGTGGGATTAATCCCACAAAATAACATCTCTTCAGCAAGTAAACCCGTCCGGGTATACATATTAAATCTTAATAATTACTCTAGTATTAAACAGCTTTCAATATAGTCATGTAAATAACAAGTTAGTCAATATATCTCATTCATTTTACTAATTAACAATGCTTAATACTAATTAGTTGTAATAACTTTAAAATAGTAATATATTATTGGTTATAATTTACTCTATTATTAAAATCACAAATACAAAAAAAAGAAAAAAAAGAAAAGTTCATACAAATAGTCATAAAATATAAATACAAATTATCAATTATCTCTTTAAGTTTCATAGTCTTTTCTCATTCTATCGTGTTGATAACAATTGGTAAAATTTTTCCCATGTTTTGAAATAAATTGTGTCTTCTTTCTCTTTCGTTTCTAAAGTTAATTTACCCATTTCTGCACATTCAAGTATTTTTGTTATAATCTGATCAGATGGTAAATTTTCATTTTTCCAAAATTGGGCAAATATTATCCTCGCAGCTGTTAACACATGTAATATTAAATACTCATTCTCTTTTCCATAATTCAAGCCTAATATTCCTAGCAAACAGAGTTCTGGTTTAAATTCTATCTGTATTTTAATCATCTTTTCTAGCCACATATGAATCTTAACTTCATTGCTTTTCTAATGCTAATAATTCAGTGAAATTCCCACTAGAGTGCAGTCCTGATCCAGTTGAATTTAATAATGAATCCATTAGAGGCACCTACAACATTCTCGTTTCCAATCCTCTAAGGATAATGTCACTGGATTACTGACAATTTGTGAATGCATTTGAGTCTATTTGTTAAAAGAGTAGAAATATTTATTAGGTTTTTTAATTATTTATGTAATTTAGATTGGGCTGAAAGTTCATTCCAAAATAATCCTTAAGGTTGTCACTAAATGCTGCTCCTTTGTGTTTCTTCCACTTGACCTTTCTGTGATGGATACAGAAGTATTCCATTGCTCACCTTCAAAGAGGTTAAGCCTCTGCAAGTATTCTGACTGAATACTTAAAACAATTTGTGAGTTTGCACATTTTTAGAGTAGTTGTTTGAAGGGACTCAAAAGCACTCAACAAAGTGCCCATCTGTCTGCTATTTTTTTCTTGTAATTTAAGGATGCACAGAGAAGATGATAGAACAACTTTCTCTGCTTAAAGCAAGAGCTAAAGAGCCAGAGAAAAGAAGGACAACGGTGGGCATGATAGCAATATTCCAGCATTTGAGAGGTTGCCACAAACAGGAGGGGGGTTGACATATTTTCCAAAGCACTAGAGGGCAGGACAACAAACAATGGATGGAAACTAATCAAGGAGAGAAGCAACTTGGAATTAAGAAGAAACTTCCTAACAGTGAGGACAATTAACTACTGGAACAGCTTGCCATCAGAAGTTGTGGGTGCTTCATCACTGGAGGTTTTTAAGAAGAGACTGGACAGTCACTTGTCTGAAATAGTATAGGGTCTCCTGCTTGAGCAGGTGGTTGGACTAGAAGACCTCAAAGGTCCCTTCCAGCTCTATTCTGAGACCTCTCAAGTTATGTTTGACTCCTGATGATATGATGGACATGTCCATATTGTTTTGTTTGCCTCTATATAGGAGTGATACACCATGCCTTCTTCAGGGATTTTTTTGACATTCCAGAGTGCACTGGGGCTTACAGTAATAGGAGTACTGTAGTCTCCCACTGAATCACTGTATTAATAAAATCCAGCCTAACTTAGCTTTTGGAGACCAGCCAAAATCAGCTAAGATCTGCCATCTACTACGGATGGGCAAGGGCTACAATCTACAATCTCTGAAGAAAATAGGGACCATGCTCCTCAAGAAGTGAATCTTTTGTATTCTCCTTTTCTCAATCTTGAAAGAATTTGAGAAGTTGATAGATAGGCCCTCCTTGAATGACTATGAAACC
>NW_015386571.1:704430-706779 GCF_001527695.2 Protobothrops mucrosquamatus | reverse complement strand
TAACTTAGCTTTTGGAGACCAGCCAAAATCAGCTAAGATCTGCCATCTACTACGGATGGGCAAGGGCTACAATCTACAATCTCTGAAGAAAATAGGGACCATGCTCCTCAAGAAGTGAATCTTTTGTATTCTCCTTTTCTCAATCTTGAAAGAATTTGAGAAGTTGATAGATAGGCCCTCCTTGAATGACTATGAAACCTCTTTTTCAGTTTTCTTTTCTCTTTTTCAGTTTCTGATTTCTACTCTCTCTATTTCTCTCTCTGTTTCCTTCTGTAGTTAATGAAAACTGAACTGGCAGCAAAAGAATCGGTCTACCAAGTTTTCATCATAATAAGGAACTTCTTGGTAGTTACCTCTCCTTTCAGTGTTAGAGCTAGTTCTTTTCCTCTGTCACTGATCTAGCAAGGTCTGGTTGAGTGATCAATGATCTAACTTCTGCAAGCTAGTTGATCAGATGGCTAATTGAAAAAGTGAGGGGATATTTATGGCCATCTGCTCTCTGTTATTCATATTTATTGCTACTCTTGAGAATTAGAATATGCCCAAAACATTTGGGGTGTGTGTGTGTATTTAAAGGCATATGTTGAAAAAAATGGAAAAGAATCAAATATATACATTGTCATAAATTTATGCTTACTTTTAATTGAACTCTTTTGCATAGATAGTTTTCCTTCATGTTTAATAATTCTGAAAAGCAATGGTTATCTTCTCTCAGTAATTTGCTTTGGGTCCCAAACAGGCTGGTTGAAATAGCTCAGCATCGATTCCCACATTATTTTGCTACAGAAGAAAAGCTGATTGCAATGACAAACAAGGTTCTTGTCTATCAGGAGCTAACCTGTGATAGCGTACTAAAAAGGTAAGCAATTTCTCTCTTGGGGGCAGCACAGTCTGTAAAATATTTAATACTAGCTGTACCCAGCCACGCGTTGCTGTGGCTCAGTCTGGTAAAAGCGTGTGTTGCTTTTACGTCCAACAGATGGCGCTGTTTTTCAAAAAAAGCATGTTTTTACCTGTCACAGGTGTGACATCTATATAATATAGGTATATAAAAACAAGCGCGTATTCAAATGCAACGTTGTGTCAAAATTTGAAAGCAATCAGTGAAGAACTTTCGGAGATTTAAGATTTTGAACAAACAAACATTTACATTTTTATTTATATAGATAGAATATGGAAGCAAATGAATATCTGGGCCTTTACTGTTATATTCGGATACACACACACACATACATATACACATATGCACACTTACATATTCATATACATACAAAACATTCAGACAGACACACACACATATGAATAGACATAAACAATACAGTATGTCTCCATATCCTTAGTGAATGACAGTCTGCTGAAAAAAAAATCTAAAAAAACCCTGTTCCATCTTATTTTTTTGACTTATAGAATGCAGCAATATTGAGGATTTTATATGTGGGGGAAGCACTTTCTGTAGGCATTTTTTTAAAAGTAGGTATTCAGGATAGATTGTTATTTCACGCCTCTCTTAATGTGCAGTGTCATTTCTTTTTAGGACTTATTACTTTTATTTAAACTTCAAAAATATTACAATTAGCATTTCTTTTTAAAAAAGAATAATATAGTACAGTATAAAACCTAAGGTATGTGTAATAATAACATTATATATTGTATTTAAAATAAAACTTTATTTATAAGATTTGTAGGCTGCCCCGAAGTGTAGATAATTAATCCCTTATAAATATAACAAATAAGGAAAAATAACAAATGAAATAATATATTAAATTACCTAGAAACAAAACAATAACAAAAAAAAACTTAAAATGAAAAAAACCTGCATCAAGCTAGAAAATCAAGATAACAAAGTAAAAGTCTAAGTTTCTAACTTACCACTTTTTCTAATCTATGCATATAAAACTCAAATATTTTTTTATTTCCATTTATTTATTTATCTAAGTAGCTACTAAGATAACATTTTATTTAATTTTTTCCAAGTTATGCTTCAATTTTTAAATAATGAACTTAAACCTAGATTTGTGAGAGCCTTATGAACACTGTGCTTGGCACGTAAAGAGAATTCTGGGCCAAGTAGTAATATATCAATTTTAGGAATACATTTTCATGGTAATAGTTTTAGCTATTACAATTGATTGGGTAACACCCTAAGCATCATTATTGTAATGATTAACAGAAAGGAAGTATGTAGAGAGAGTCCAGGATGATATGTCCAAGTTAAAATTATGATTTGTAGTCCTTGGGAGCTTCATCACTGGATAAAATTATCTGAGTACGAAAGACGAGATGGAGTTTTCTCTGGGCGAAAGGCAATAAGAACAAGATGATTCATGTTGAAGATTTATTTATTTATTT
>NW_015386571.1:695556-703679 GCF_001527695.2 Protobothrops mucrosquamatus | reverse complement strand
TTTTCAAAAGGTATACATTTCAGATACTATTGGAGGAAAACAACTAAAAGGACAGGATATACTGGTGGTATTAATCTGCTGATCATTCTTGAAATGAGAACGTTGCTTGATTGGGCCACAGTACTGGCTAACAAACTGGACTGTTCAGCTTAAATATCTCTGTGGTGTGGACTTGGCAATGTGGTTTCCATTAATGTGTACCCACAGTTCCATGGTAGGAATTCCTTTTTAAATTAGTCAATAGAAGACACACAGTGGTAGAATGGTAGTAAGTAATTGAATCCCTTGTTAATATAAAGGATCTTTTTTGTGGCAGCCTTCGAGTCTATGTTCTTATTACTTCCATAATAAATGTTATTCTTTAGTAAGGTGCCAGAATGATATTAATAAAACTTACGGGTCATGTATGCAGATACAGCAGTTGGACGTTTCCGTAGTAACACAGATAATATGCTATTCATACACAAACAACTGCATTTCAAAATGTACACATTAAAATATAAAAGCAACAAACATTTGCAAATGCATATGCCAAGGAAATACACTTTCTGATATTGACTCCAGTTACCTGTTGGACAAGGGAGTGTGATGACTCAGCGGTTAAAGACCCTGAGCTTGTCAACTGGAAAGCTGACAGGCCAGTTCGAGACCCAAGTGCCACGGAGCAGGGTGAGCTCCTATTACTTGCCCGAAGCATGTAAATACAAGTAGATAAATAGGTATCATTTTGGTGGGGTGGTAACAGTGTTCCATGTGCCTCGGCCTATAGTCATTCTGGCCACATGACCATGGAAATGTCTTTGGACAACGCTGCTCCCTTGGCTAAAAACTGGAGTTGAGCACTGCCCCCTAGATTCAGATATGATTGGAGAGGGGAAACTTTTACCTTTACCTTTATCTGTTGGACATGCAGAAGTGTGTGTGTATGGGGGTATTGTTTATTTAAACTGGAAACCTTGGCTACACATACATGCATTCATGTGCAGATGTGATGCTTAATTTACCAATGTGAAGAAATTGAGATTGTTTCAAGGCAACAAAATATCTGTGCACATGTAGCAAAGTTTATAGCATAATTATGCAATAAAGTGCTATTTGATTAAAAAAAATATTATACCAACATGTCCGTTTGTTTATGAGCAACAACTTCAAGAATTCCTTTTCAATTTCCTAGCCTAGTCTAGACTTAGGATTTCCTGAAAACCTCTCTTTCAGTTACTAATCAGATTCAGCCCTGGTTCGGCCTTTCAGAATCAACCAAGATTCATTTGCAACTGGAATCTAGAAAGGTATGTAGATATTTGTACCAAATTCTACAATTACTACTTGGCTTATTCTTTTTTCCAGAATTAAATCTTTGGAAGAAGAAATAATTTCTAAGAATGTTAAGCTAATAATAGTTGACTCAGTTGCTTCAGTAATCAGAAAAGAATTTGATACAAAGCGTCAAGGTAACCTGAAGGAACGAAGCAATTTATTGAGTAAGGAGGCTTCAATATTGAAATACTTGGCTGAAGAGTTTTCAATACCAGTAAGTTTCTTTTCTCTATTTTTCATATGTGAAATATTTTTGTATTTCCAGTGATTTAGAATGTTTGAAATACTGTAATATAGGTTTTATTTTTAAAAAATTGCTTGGCAAGAAGACCGATAAGGTAGTTTTTCTCATGTAGAAGAAAGAATAATGTTTGATTTGGTTTTCTGATCACAAGATGAACAATTAATGCCATCCTTTGCAGATTTGCCCAAGGATATTAGCATCTTGTGTTCCCATTCCTTAAAATTAGCTCTTTGTTGATAAAGCAAACCTTCTTGTAGAAATAAATTGTTGGCTTATATTCTGAAGCATATTTGAGATTAGATTATTCCACCGTGGGAATGTTTGTAACTAGTCTTAGGATCAACCTATATGCTACATGGATGGTAGTACAACAGGAGATTCTCATTGGCAAATTAGCTGTCTTCTTTGTGAGTTTGCATCATTAAGATACTACATGAGGTATTTCAGTGAATAGTCCTCAAGTCAGAGATCCCTTGCATTTTTTGAAAGTGGACTCTAGTAGGATAGTATCATGGATTTTTAAAAAAAACACCTGAAAGCCAGGGTCGTAATTTTAATTTAACGTGGAAAAAAATAAACTTCATTTACATATTTCACGTTGCAATTTTTCTTAAGTCAACTCATAACATGCATCTCATGTATTCAGATCTTTAATTCAGATCTTTCTGCTACTGGTTACTTATTGTTGTTTTGAAACACTGATATCCCATTAATCCTTCTATAGTTGAATTGTGGTAAATATAAATATAATACAGTATTGTTTTTAAAAGAGTAAGCAATCAAAGCACAGGGCAGAGATAAAACAACTAGAAACCATAACAATAACAGGGTCTTTGAAAGCTTTAGAAATATAACAGAGGGGAATTACATGATAAGATTCAGAAAGACAAGAACATAGCACTAGGTTTGGATCTATAAAATATTTGTATCAATTTTATTTAAAAACAGTATAGAACTTCTAAACAGTTCAACATAAGACCAGTCTAAGAACATTCTGGATGACATATTTCTAAATGCTATTAATGAAAAGAGGGAACTGCCAGCATTTTGATAAACTAAACTGAAAAGTGCATCACTCTTGTGAGGCCTCAGTGAGTTCCTAATGTGATGAAAATTATTATTTTTCAGAGAGATAAAGTTACTATGTCCACTGTCCATATTTGCTATGGGAATTTAGTAACTAAGTTGCACTTCCCAATTCAAGGATGACGCACAGTTTGAGGCTCTTTGTGAACCCACAGCTGCTGACAACTGTCGTCAGGAGGGCTTTTGCCCAGCTTCATGTGCTATGCCAGTTGCACATTTTCGTCTGCCTTCCTTTCAGACAGTCACTCATGCCCTGGTCACTTCATGGCTTGATTACTGCAATGCTGTACATGGAGCTGCTCTCGAAGACCAACTGGGTTGATTTTTTTTTTTTAAGATGAACAAACAACAAGCGTTCTCACTTTGATGTTTTTAGTGTGAATTGGGGCATGGATGATGAGAAGGCTCTGTCTCTTTGGTCCCTTCTGCTACTTTGGGTTAGCATGTTAGCATGTTGATAGTGTCCCACTTTTGCCACCAATTGTCCAGTTTTTAATATTAAAATGTAAAGATATGTTGGATTTCTTCTTTTTATACAAGAAGTTTCATTACTTTTTTAAAAAAGGATGAGATCATCTATATCAGGAACCTCTTTTTATCTTTAAGTATTAAAATTTGAATTGTCAGGGTTTGAAATAGCTCTGTCATCTATGTTTATAATCAGGGACAACAACTTAAAAAAAGAAAATTACAAAGAAAAAAATTAGTTCTAGGCACAGCATAAGACAGGGCAGATCTACTACAAATGTCTTGTTTCCAGCCACAACCTAAGAAGAGATCCCAAGTTATTGCCAGTTACGAGACTGTACTGCAGAAATAATACAACTTCATGATCACAGCCTGAAAGGAAGAGTGCAAACTGAGGATTTAACAATCCAAGTTTATAATTTATACAGAGAAATAAAAACAACTAACACTGCATAGGAACCAGCCAACAATCTATTCCAGATTTTCAACTAAACATTTTGACTGGTTCCACAGAAATGTAAGATTCAGCAGTAAATAATTATTTAATTACAACCTTTCAAACAATATATAATTCGTTAAAAATTATTGTCAGATTTATAGATTGCAGCATATTATGTTAGGAATCAGAAGCAAATATCTGGAGCCAAACTGATGATTTGTGCTTCTTTCAGTAAAACTACCCAAACTGTCAGATTGTATGTTTGTGGGAATAATATAAATACTAGAAACTGAATTAAAAATTTGTTTCCTTAGTTTTAGACTATAATAAAGATGTATGTTTTCATAGGCTAATTTCTAGACCTTGTCAGGTGCAAGCAATCTGAACAGCTCAAATAAATGGTCAAAGAGGTTTCTTTATTGATGAACATTAGCATACAGGAATCTCACCAGACTGATGTCTTCCCTTGAAAAAAAGACAGATACACTCCGAATGCCTTGACTTCAAACACTTTCTATACCTCCGGCAACTCGAATGTCTTTTAACTCCCCCTTATCAGGGTCTTCTCCCCTTCAGCTTGTGGTTCCACCATAACCATGGTCAAAACATGTAAAATATTGAAATATATCCTAGTTTACATGAAGTTTATATTTCTGAGATTCCAATCACTGGAATTCTTAAATTCCTACTTGACCTATTGGACATTTTTCCTCTAATAATGGTTCAGTTTTATATTCAGATAGAAATTCCTTTTCTAATATAGATCAGTTGGATACATGATGCCTGGAAATTTACTGCTCAACAGTGCAGTGATGCAAGTCCCATAACTTTAACCACCATCTGCGGATAAGCCAGGAAGCCCTTCCCAAGAACAATGTCTCTTGTGGTGATGATTTGTTGTGGGGAAGCACATAACATTTAGTTTTGTCATTTTCTTGATCAACATGAATAAATTTGATTTGATTTGATTTGAAAGTATAACAAGCTAAAGAGCTTCTACAAAGAATTTTTATGAATTTTGTGACCTTCTCTTACATTACATCAACATAAACCAAACCCTTATGCTGTTCTGAAGGATTGACAGTTTTATTTATTTTTAATCTGTGCCTGTTATATTACTTATAATATAATCCAGACATCAGTTAATGAATCATTTGAGTTTCTTAAAAACAAATCCATTCATCTCAGTGAGTTCAAGTTGCATGATTTTTTTTGAAGTATATATGTTGTATATGATGAAACAGCCACTAGATGGTGCATATTTATTATGCAGCTAAATCCTGGTCCATTACAAGAGGATGCTCAAGGCTTTCCCTTGTTTGGCAAGCATTATAATGGGAATTAAAAGCTTTGGTTCTTTTTGTTAAAATGAAGCTAACACAGGGTTTGTCTAATTTCCCACAATGCTGATGGCCCTCTTCATTAGAGCTATATATCGTGACTATCCAATCAGGTTGAGCACATTAGCAAGGTTTGATTAGTTCTTCATGCATTCATTAGGATTCTAATAGAATTTGCCTCACAGTCATAATCTGCTTTATTGGGGTCTACATTTATGAGATTCCTATTTATGTTTAAATGAATTGCAAGTAGAATTTTTCAGACCATGATGCTTAATATTGTAACATCTGAAGCTGATGAGACTTTTGTGGAGGGAGAATGTAGAAGGTAATTTCAATTGTTAAATAAGTAAAGAGCACTATGTTTTAAGAAACTCTTCATTTAGTTGGGTTACCCAGAATGTTATGAAGAATAATAATTTAATATTAAAAGACACAGATCTAGCAGCATGGTGACCTAGTGGTGAAGACACTCATCTCCTACTCAGAGGTTGAGAGATCAATCCTAGGCAACAGCAGAGGTTTCTCTCCTATAGCACAAAGAAAAAAATATCTGCTACGAACTCCAGAAAGGCATCAGGAAGGGCTTCTGGTCAGTAAACGCTCAGCTAATCCAGTCACTCCAGCTCTACCCTGAATAGGGATTACAGGGTCATAAAAGAAAGGTTGTTTTTAAATTAAAAGACACAAATCTATTGTGAGATAAAAATGCAAGGTAAAAGCATTCGTGTAAATCAATAGAGGTTCTAGTGTAACCGCTGCACCCAATAACCATTGTAGATAACCATTGTAGATAACCATTGTAGATAACCATTCCAGATAGTTTGGGTAAAGCACTTATAAACTGTGGCCAGCATGGCTGCTGGTCAGGGTGATAAGCCTTGTATCTTAGAAGACCTCAAGCTGTCTACTGCTGTTTTGTACACAATGACTGTTTTAAGATTTTTTTGCAAATATTTTTTGGGTAACTGGGTGAATTAATGTATATAATTTTATGTTTATGTTGAAAAAGCTGCATTAGCTAACAATTCATTTGTGAGTATCCTCAAAATGATGGATTTTAATCTGTAAATCCAGAAAGGTCATCTTCTGCCACATGAACTCAAATGACCATTAAGATTGACCTCAGAGGCCCTGCTTTGCATCCTTCCATTTTAATAAGCAAAGTAATGGCTGTTCATAGTGATCCAGCCATAACATCCTGTTAGTAGAATTGCTTTTTCAGACAATATTATTTCAGAAGTAATTTCTAGGAAATAAAGGGAAACTTTCTATTCTTAGTTTTTAATTTCAAATTCCATTGTATTCATAGCCTTGATTGAAAAAGGACTGAAACTTTTTAAATAATAAAAATATTTGCTGTGCTTATTCCAGAGCGAAAGAGACATCAAGCATTTGTTGGTTGAAGGAAGTTGTACCCAGGGAACGATTTTAATTCCTAAGGAGCTTAAGAACAAATTCTTATTTTCAAAAATTTGGGGGCATTACTGTTTCACCATCTACATAAACAACCTTCCACTAACATTTTGAGTTTGGGAGAATGTTTATATTAATCAGTAGGAAGAATTCCTTCCCTGTAATTTTATTTTTCTGAACCCATTATCTATTCTGTGATATGGACAGAATATAATGAAGAAGTTATACAAGGCATAATTTTGAAACAGTTTATTATATTATGTGCCTTGTAATCAAATATTGTTGATCTATTTGATTAAAAACAATTGTGTCATCCTGCTCTTTTTGTCCTAAAGAGAAACTGACTTGCTGGGTGGCTGAAGTTTGGTCTTTGATTTGTAATAAACAGAATGCTTAATATGGCCGTATGTAAATTGCTGAAAAAATTCAATTTGGAAATCTGTAGATGATCTCTTTTGGCCATGGTATTGTTGATGGAAATTAAAGCCCATTTCCTTTTGAAGTCTTTTATGTTCCATCAGACTGCTTTGCCCAATTTACATCTTTCAGATCTTCTGTGACAGTAGTATTGAAATTCTGTTTATTGTATAGGGAATTGATTATAAAACATTGGTTAATCAAACCAGAAAATGATAACTATGCAATACTGTGGAATCTTATTTTTTAAAAAAAATCATTTGAAAGAGATGGCTAAAATTTTCCATGTAAGAAAAAGATTTATTTGCCTAATTTTGTTTCTTTTGTTTCTCCCGTGTTTGCACATAAAGCAAAAATCCCCAACCCCTGGTCTGTGGACCAGTACCGGGCTGTGGCATGCCAGCACCAGTCCACACAAACAAGGAAAGCCCTATCCACAGGATGCAGGCAGCACAAAAAACCATGCCCCCTCTGGTCCCTGGAAAAACCTCTCCCCACGTAACTCGTCCCTGGTGCCCAAAAGGTTGGGGACCTCTGACATAAAGGACATTTTTGTATATGTGCCTTTGAGTCAGTGTTGACTCCTGGCCATTCCCTGGACAAGTTCCTGCAGTTTTTTTGATAAGGTGTTTTGGAAGTGGTTTAACACTGCCTGCTTCCTAGGGCTGAGGGAGAGTAGCTGGCCCAAGATCACTCAGCTGGTTTTGTATCTAAGGCAGGTCTAGAACTCAGTCTCCTGGTTTCTACAACACCATTTTGCGATGAAATTGTTTCACTTCGTTTGGGTCAGATCCCATTTCATATTTTGTTTCCAATTGTAGAAACTGCATGTTATAAAGCAGAAGAATTGAAATAAGGTCAGAGAAAGACATTGAAAAGATTAGGAGCTGAAACAGAGAGACGGAAGGAGCTGAGCATATTTAGCCTCAATAATAAGAGGGGATGACTTCCGGTAGTGACAGCTGGCATCGCATGGCGGCTTTTTTAGCCGCCCGTCCAGGAACGTGTCAAAGCTTGAAGAGACAGCGTCTGCCAGCTGTCTCTCGGCTAGGAACCTCGTCCCTCGGGCAAAGAGGGGGAGGTGAGTGTGTCCGGATAGGGCTAGAGCTTCCTTTCGCCCCGGTTTTGTCTTAATCCGGGGTGAAAGATGTTAGCTCGCCCGGAGTCTGGACAATCTCCGCGCCCCGAGACGCCTTCGCTCCTTGCTTGTGGAGCGAAGCCAGATGCAGCTCCCACCTCTGCGATCGAAGGTATTTGATTTAAAATTATAAGCAGACAGAACTGAACAGGAGACTGGAATTTTAATGGATTTATTGGGACTTTAACTTTGAAAATTATCAACATCTTCTTTATTTACTGAGGATTTAAAGTGAGAGAAAATGGCTGCGGATCTGCC
>NW_015386571.1:658947-694288 GCF_001527695.2 Protobothrops mucrosquamatus | reverse complement strand
GAATTGTAATAATAAGAGGATATTCCCGGCAGGTTCCCCAAATTGCACTCGATGTGGTGGTTAGAAGGCGAAAGGGATGTAGAGTGGTAGGAGGAATGAGGAGAGGTTGTGGGGTTAGGGGGAGGAAAGAGAGGGAAAGTGGATAAGAGTGGAGGCAAGGCGGGGACTGCCGGGAGTATTCGGAAATATTTTGAGTAAATTTTTTTTTCTTTTGTGGTGTTTGTAGATGCATCATTTGTATTTGTTGTTTAATTCAAAATAATAAAAAAAATTTACATATAAAAAAAATAATAAGAGGGGAAAATATAGTATGTTTTAAATACTTGGAATGAAATCTCACTTAACAAATTAATGACTTCTCTATCATTCCAGATTGGAAGATATGAAATAATAGATGTAAATTAAGGTTGGCAGACTGTAGATAAACCAGTTCCTTAGAGATATAATAGACTTCTCTGTGCTTGATTTACTGAAGCATCAATATTTATGGTTGATAACTGCACTCGAGACTCATTTTGTCAGTTTTATGAATTTCAATATTTACCTACACACCAATAATTTTATTTTTTTCTAGAGTTGTCTGAATAAAGCAAATTTCTTTGGAATTTGAATTTCTGTTCAAGAGAATTTCTTAATATCAAAGTATCTGCTGAAAATGACCAAGAATTGATAATAAAATTATATATGATATAATCCAGTAATACTTTCCCTCTTACCTATGGCTATCAGAAGAGTGAATTATTCAAAGAATAGTGTTCTATTATCTATTGGGAAAGTTCCTACCTTGTTCTGTTACTGAGAGCGATTGCCACTATGTCATAAAGATGAGGAGACTGTGCATTCTTCTGACCACTAACAATGGTAAATTCTCAGCAAAAACGGGCCACGGTGGCTCATGTGGTTAGAACACTGAGTCAAAAGACCATTGAGAGGTCGACAGGTTGGCAGTCCAACCTGAGAGCATGAGCCATGTGACAGAATGAGCTCCCATTAATTTGTCCCAGCTCCTGCCCACCTAGCAACTCAAAATCATTCAAATGAAAGTAGATAAATAGGTATCACTTTGATGAAAAATAACAGGGACATGCAAGCTGCCTCCTAGGGCATCCCCTGGACAATGATGATGTCACTGTCTAATCCTTTTGACCCATAAGAACCTTGGTAGGTGCTTCCGACAAGAATGTAGTATCACAAAACATCATGACATATTTGCTTCATAGAAAAGTCTAGGAAGGATTGCAGTTAGACTTGCACATTGCAGGGTTGCTAAAAAAAATTGTTGAAAAAATAGCTTTCCGGTTATTTCAGAACTTGCCAAAGCTGTTGAGATTTGTTTTTCCCAAGACTGGATTGGAATTCTATACCAGCCCAATTGTATATGTTTCAGAGTCAAAAAAGACACCATATATCCATCTGCATATGTCTTTTTGGCTTTTGTTACTCTCATCTCCTTACAGTATTCTTTTAGAACAGTGTTTCTCAACCTCAACAACTTTTTGAGATGTATGGAGTTTTATTCCCAGAATTCCTCAGTCAGCATGCTGGCAAAGGAATTTTGGGAGTTAAAATCCACCTATCTTAAAGTTGCTGAGTTTGAGAACCATTGCGTTATAGATTATAGAAGTTGCTTTAGCTGAAATCTGCATGTTCCTTTCTCAAATTGCATGTAGCTTTTATGAATGCAGTACTATAATAAGAAAGCAGAGATGCCAACAAATAGAGGGCATCCCAAGACTTCATATGTTTTTTGTTTCTGTGTTGGTCTATTTATTCAATTAATCCATTGCATTTGAAAACCAGTTGTTGTTTTTTGTGTGAATTGGACGTTTTTGCCCTAAAACTGCATTTGTTTTTCTCCTGATTCCTGATAAGCTACTCTTTCACTGAATTGCAGGCACTGGCAATAGTGCGTTATACCTTGCTTTATTGTTTTTGAAAATGCAGCATTTTATCAGTAAAATATTAGAAACTTTATATTTTGACAAAATAACTAAAGTCTAGGTTTTTTCCCCTCAGAACACATAACTGTTCAGAGAAGCCATGTTTCATACCCTTTGATTTTTTAAAAATATAAAGGTTGATAAGTTGCGATCATTAATCAGTGTAGTAGTGTACTGTACAGGTAGTCCTTGATCTATGGGAGCTTCTTTGTAGAAGTAACAGTTTAGTAGTTGCATATATACTGTACTTAATGACAGTCATTCTGTGTTGGACAGAACTGTCTGAAAGGCAGTTTGAAATCTTGAATGATGATCAATTTTCTGAGTTATGCTTCCTAAATAAGATTTCCATAGAGCAGGGGTCTTCAAACTTGCCATGCTGGCTGAGGAATGCTGGGAGTTGGAAGTCCACAAATCATAAAAGGGCCAAGTTTGAAGAAGCCTGCCATAGAGGCTTTTACACCCTTTGGTAAGTGGAAAGTAAAAGTTTCTAGGAGACTTGTGAAGTATCATTCTGTTCCAGATGAAATAATTAAAAGAAAGGAACTGGCACACTCTGTTCCTGATTTTCTGCCTTGCATGTTGATTTTGTTTAATTAACAAAACGAGCTTTGAATCAACACGCTGTCTTTGTAGGTTGCTCAACTATTTGTTAGTAAGGCTAGATAAAAAAAGAATTCATCCCTTTTTCTTTCTTTTTCAAATTCACAATATAGCATGATAAAGTCTTTTTCTTACACATTTAGCAGTTGGAGTACTGCCTTTTAGCTCCTTGTCTGGCTTTCCTTTTTAATGCTGAAATTTTCAGATTGGCCCAGTTTTATAATATTTCTTTATTTCATGTATTTTTGCTCTCATCTTATTAATTAGCTTGATTATTTAAATACCTTCTCTCACTTCTCTTACCTTTCATTCTGGAAGACATTTTGCATATTGAACATACAAAACTAGGTGCCAAAAGCACAAGATCAATAATCTTGTGGTATTAGGAAGATAGAGAAATCTTTCCACCTAAGGTGACAGTTCTGTAATTATGAAAAATATGTTTTGCAATATGATTTCATCATTCCTGAGGATTTATGTTGACTTCATCAGATGCTTGAATGCCTAGGAAAATTTCAAAGGTATAGAGCAGGGGTCCCCAAACCCCGGTCCGTGAACCATGCCAGCAACTGGACCGCACAAACAAGCAAAGTCCCATCCACGAGATGCAGGCAACACACAAAACCACACACCCTCCAGTCCGTGGAAAAACCTCTCTCCATGGAACCGGTCCCTGGTGCCCAAAAGGTTGGGGACCTCTGGTGTAGAGTATTAATGACTATTTATTTGTTGTAATAATACAATCAAGTCAGCCATCTGTCTGTCTGTCTACCTTTCTCCTTTATTCCCAGGAGTTTAAAATAGACAATGAGGAATAAGTTTTATAGATGAGAAGAGGCAGGTATGAATAACATGTGCAGATGAGTATATAGAACAAACATTAAGCAGATAAACTGATGGCACTGTGAAAAACTATGTTGCACGAAGGGATTTGAAAAAGGATGAATCCATAGCACCATGTGTATGTTTAGGAATGGAATTCTGCCACAACATTGATAGATAGCAGCATTTTTTTAAAAAAAAAATAGAGTTGGAAAATAATTACAAGTTTTAAAGCTACTTCCTAATATGCAAAGGGTGGAGGGTTATTTGTTCAAGGTTACCACTTACTCATATTCATGGCATTAAATCATTCTTTAACCTCAAATTTGACCCAGAACTATTTTTCAGGGCATTCCTTTTGCAGTTTTGAGATGTCTGAAATCCTTTATAATGTTCATGTACAGTAAGTCGGAGGGAGAAGATAGGATGTTCAGCAATTCAGTGAAAAATATCTGTATTAGAAATGGCAGGCTATATCTCCATTATGTATAATTGTTGGCAATAAACAAAATGAAACCTGCATACTAAGCATAACTAAAAAAACAAACCAAATTAAGAAATGCAAATATATATGACTTACATTGTATCATTGTTTCATTCACTTTGGCCCTTAACAATTAAACAAGGGGGAAAAAATCAAATGTGTTGTTCATAATCACTCTTGTTTATCATTTTTATAATGAATGTTTCTATTATGCAAGAGAGTAACTTTATATTTCATATTGAGCCAAATAATATTAGAACTATGACAAAGATTATTCACTTTATTGTTTTGGTTTTTAATTTTTTAAAAATCATGCTTTAGATTTCTTGATGATTCTTGGGAACTTTTAATTGTTATACACACACACACACACACACACACACTCACACTCACAAAATGTCATTTTAAATCTTTTCACTGAAGAACCAATGATTAGCTATGATCAGATGGATCATTCCATCTGTGTTTTAGCTGTTTCACCAAAGGAGTGTCTACCATCTTTTGAAGTAGTGTGAGTCGAACAGCTCCTATTAATAGGATTTTTTTTCACAAAGTCCAACCAAAATCTGTTTCCAAGCTATTTTTAATTGTTTCTTGTCCTATTATTGGAAAAACTTTGAACAGTTCTTCCCCATCTTCTATGTGACAATCCTTTGGATGTTTTAAGAGTCTTATCATGTTTCATGCTATGAACAGAAACTGACACAACTTCTGCATGTTCAGAGTTTGACATAATGTCTTTCTGCAAATTTAACTATTTATGTGCTGATGTTTACAGAATTAGAATAACATAACAGTTTTTCTTGATATCTTGTAGACGTTATGTCTAGTTCTGTTCACTATAGCAGTGATCTTTTCCACATCATTGAAATCACCTCAGGAGTCCTAGGCCATGTGGGGTGAAGGTTGCTTTTGCCAACATCAGAATGGTTCCAGATTCTGAAGCAGGTAATGCAGGCTTGAGATGCAATATGTTAATTTTTGAAGTTTATTGAGATCAAAGCCCACAGTTTTACAGTCCAATCAAACATGTCCTACAGGCTTTGGCCTTACTCCTTGTCTTGCATAGACACGTTGTTTCTTTTTTCCATCATTCTGAGGCTTAGTGGCCTCCCATGAGGTTGGAGTCCTATGTCAGTTCTTCTCTTTTTCTTCAGAGTGTTATGCTAAAATAAGTTAGAATTTTGAAAAGGATATGAACTACTTTGGTTTCTACTGATGTGGCATTGGTTTTTAATATTTCAATCATATTTTTATAAAAAATGTCTAAAAGAATGGTGTGACAAATAAGCAAGGTGATGCCTGCATATCCTAAAATTCAGTCTAGATTGACTTGAGCGAAAGAAAATCCTGTTTTCTTAAAAAAATGTGAGAGATTAGATAAAATTCAAATCATAGATTAAAAGGGCATATTATTATAAAATTATTGTGGGTCATATTATCCTTCTCTATTGATGTTTTTATTTATGAAACCCCTTTTTCCTATATGTAAAACTACCAGAACAGTTTTTAACTTGCATGAGGATACATTTTTAATTTTTTGAAGACAAAAATATCATAGACTTAAAAAGAGGTAAATGATTCTCCAGAGAGAAAGCAGACTCTTCCCACGATCCTGACATCTGTTACTCCATATCCAGCAGTTATGAGCACTTTGCAGTGCTCCTGCATTGGTATAACTGTTCTCAGTTCTCGGTGGAATTTCTTGGATTAAAACCTTCACCACATAATCTAGTAACTTTTTAGTCTTACCTTTCTGTGTGATACACAGATTTCAGGAAGTAGAAGTTTGGGGAAGGAGTGTTTCTTTGAAACTCATTCTTAAAAACTTAACAGAATAATAGAATAACAGAATAACAGAGTTGGAAGGGACCCTGGAGGTCTTCTACTCCACCCCTTGCTCAGGCAGGAAACCCTATACCAGGGGTCTGCAACCTTAAACACTCAAAGAGCCACTTGGACCCATTTCCCAGAGAAAAGAAAACACGGGGAGCCGCAAAACGTGCGCACACATGCGTGCGCAAGGGAGAGGAGCTTGATTGAAGAGTTTAATTAAAAAGAAATAGAGGCTGCTGTACATGAGTTCTCTCTCTCTTTCTCTGTCTTTCCTCTCCCTCCCTCCCTCTCTCTTTCCTCTCCCTCTCTTCCTCTCTCTCTTTCTCTCTCTCTCTTTCCCCCCTCCCTCCCTTTCCTCTCCTTCTCTCTTTCCTCTCCCTCTTTCTCTCTTTCCTCTCCCCCTCTCTCTCTTTCTCTCTCTCTCCCTCTCTCCTCTCCCTCTTTCTCTCTTTCCTCTCTCTCTCTCTTTCTCTCCCTCTTTCTTTCTCCCCCCCTCTCTCTCCCTCTCTCCGATCTTCTGCTCACCTGACAAGATGGCTTCAAGCTGTTCTCCAACAGGCTGGCTCTCTCCTGCCCTTCCTGCTTCCTGCTTCCTGCAGAGACGCAGCCAAGGCAGGAGCCCCGCCCAATAAGCTTGTCAGCTCGTCGGAGAACAGGGTGAGGCCACTCTCTTTTTTACACACACACACACACACACACAGAGAGAGAGAGAGAGAGAGAGAGAGAGAGAGAGAGAGAGAGAGAGAGAGAGAGAGAGAAGGGAAGCGCAAGTGCCTCTCTCTTTGTATCTCTCTCTGCAAATGGCAGAGGAGGCTGGGAACTGCAGGAGAAGGCTCAAAGAGCCACATGTGGCTCCGGAGCCGCAGGTTGCCAACATGTGCCCTATACCGTTTCAGACAAATGGTTGTCCATCTCTTCTTAAAAAGTTCCAGCATCTACAACTTCTGGAGACAAGTTGTTCCACTGATTAATTGTTCTAACTGTCAGGAAACTTCTCCTCAGTTCTAGGTTGCTTCTCTCTATCCATTCCTTTTTGTCCTACCTTCCGGTGCTATGGAGAATAGGTTGACACTTCTTTATGGCAACCCCTGAGATATTGGAATACTGCTACCGGTATCATGTCACCCCCTAGTCCTTCTTTTCACTAAAATAGCCATGAAAATATATTCCAGTGTATATTACTTTAAAATACCCAGTCTTACTAAATAAGGGTGAATGTATATATTTATTTTGTAACAATACTATTAAGTTGCATAAGAAGTTCTCTTTTAGGCAAGAATCCCAATTCAGTTGCTTGAACCTCCAACTGAATTAGATGCTTCTGTCTAGGAATTGCCTATCATTAAATAGAGCTTATATGGACAGACTAAATATAAGATAGACTCTTATGTTCCTATTACAAATTATTTTGTTATTAATAAAAACCATTGTTGCTCAGTAATGTAAATTAAATGGTCTACTAATATGAAAAGATCTCTACCGTTCCCAGTGGCTGAGCAAATGAATAAATATCATGGATGACAAAAAAAAAAACATATGTGCATTTACTGCTAAAAAATGAAACAAAACAAAAAGCTTGAGAGCACATTTTTAAAGACATAACGAAAATGGGCCAATTAAACTCTGACATTTATTTATTTATCATATTTACAAACCAGAATTATTTCTGGATAATTATATGTAGGTTTACATTGCAAGTTTGTTTAGCTTTCTTAATTAGTTATTTATAGCATTATTATTGGTACATTGGATGACAAGTTAGGGTTTTCCACTTGACTAATTCCTTTTTTCTGAAACAAACAAGACCTTTACAAGGCATACTAGAAGGACAAGGACAAGGACAAAACACAAGAGATAGGTTTCACAAATCTAGAAAGTGAAATATAGCCTAGAACAAGGGTAGGCAACCTTGGCTCTTTTATGACTCGTGGACTTCAACTCCCAGAATTCTGGGAGTTGAAGTCCACAGTCATAAAAGAACCAAGGTTGCCCACCCCTAGCCTAGAATGATGACTTGACACAAACTATCTTTAGGACTAATTGACTGGAGATACTATAGACCCTTGGCAAATAAAATAAAGAGTAATTTATTATTTAGAATTAATACATAAAGGTATTACATGCTTTCCATTATATTATTGCTTGCCACTATCTAGAGACATAATTCCCGGGCTCTGTCTACCCTAATTCTATCAAATTGATTATCTGTTGATCAGTATATTGTTATTTAAATTTTAGCACCTTTAAATGCTCTTTCTTTTATATTTTTATTTTTCAATTTTTACTGCTCATAAGAAAAAAAAAAGACCCACCCTACTAACTGAAAGATAGCAATCCTTTTCTGTAAATTTATTATTTTCCCCCAGTTTTTTCTAGCTTGAATTTGATGTACTGTACCTGGCAATCCTCCTTGTAGCTATGTTGTTAGGCTCTCAGCTACTCTATAAACTTTTCTCTTGTATGTATTATTAGATTACACTATTTTATTAACATAAGTATCATAGTATCCAGAATACAACCCCTCATTTGATTATGTACTGGCTGCGTGTGGGTATCTGTAGCAGAGTCTCTTCTGATTCACCCTCTGATATAAACTTCATACCAGGTCTTCCAAAATCTGTAATTCAAAAATTAGCACAGTTGTATTGATCATTCCACATGAGAGAGGCACTGTCAGGCAGTCTAGATTTCCCATGCAGTTGAATCCTTTGCATTGTTTTCTCTCCTATGTGATGAATGCCCCACTTTTCAGAAGATGATTAGTAAGATGGAAAATGTTCTTTTAGAAAGGGTATGTCATCACCTTTAATTGTACTGTTAATTAATGGGCGTTAATACCTATTGCATATAGGAGGATAATTGCACTGAAGATATATGGTGAAATAAATCATTACATTTTGGCATGTGGGAAAAACCACCATAAAACAGAACTATTACAATAATCTTAGAAAAAAAATTCTCTGAAGCATAATGTTCATTAGTATTGCAAAAAGCATGTCAATGCCCCCTTGATATATTTCAGTAATTCATTTTACATTAAGTGATCTGTTCCATTGTGAATTTTGAATGGATATGATTTGCTTCAGCAGAAAATTAATTGACAAGTGTAATAATTATAGGGATATTTTAAGGAAGAGATTCCTTAAGCAGAGGCAAAAAAATTCAAATGTGTGTAATATAAATTATGCATCTAACGAACAAACCTGTCTTTGGCTAAGAATCATTCATCCAAAACAAAAATTTTGTCTATAGAAAAACTATAATATGTTGTATTCAAAATGATATGGATATTGCTTATAGATTTTTTTTAATATCACATGTATATGAATTTTTCCAGACATGCTGGCACTTGTGGTTGGTTTCAGGTTTGTTTTCCTTTGATCTTTAATTATAATTGCCTTCTATCAAATATGTAAAATAACTTTATGTAGATCATAATTGATGTTTATGCTCCCAGGTTTTGAATGCTGCACTTGTCACAACATGTGAATGATGTTATAAATTGTTGGCAGACTTGAACATAATCAATTTGCTTTCCAAACCCTTCAGAAATAATAATAATAATCCAAATCTTATAGTTGTAGCCACTCCTGAGTACATTAGAATTAGAATAATCAACAAATGTAATTATAGGGTAATGGGTTATGTATCTTGGTCCAATTCTTTGATGAACTATTAACTAATATCACTAAGTCCTGATGTCTATTGAGATTCTCAATCATCTAGGTCATGGTTGTCTCAAAGGTGTTTTTTCCCCCAAAAAAGCAACTGGACTTTCTTGGTGTTTTCTTTGAAAATATTTCACTTCTCATCCAAGAAGCTTTTTGGATAAGAAGCATATCTTTTCCAAAGAAAACACCAAAGTCCAGTTGCCTTTTGGAAAATATACTTTGGGACGGACAGCAAAGTCTTAGCAAATGCCAGAATCTAAATAACTTTAACTGAGTTCAAAAGCTGAGTAGGCTTGGGTTTAGTTGTACTTGGATAGTAGATTATCACAGAGTCCCTGGTAGTAGATTAGCCTGGAAAGTTGAAAAACATCTCAGAAGAAGATAATGGCAAACCAGTTCCATAGTATTAATAAGAAATAAATACCAGGGCTTTTTTTGTCATAGAACGCCCAGAACGGAGTTCCGGCACCTTTTTTGGATGGAACCTTGTAGGGTAGGCAAGGAGGGTTGTATGACATATGTGAGTTCCGGCACCCTTTTTTTCTTTTTCTTTTTCTTTTTTTTACAAAAAAAATACTGAGAAATACTATTTTGGAATTATAGTGGATACAATAAAAAATTTACTGGAAGTGATCTCTTAGGAAAGAACTAAAATAATAAAACTGTCTGCATGGCTTCTTTTGGCACTGTGTTTTTGTTTTCTTTCTCCTGATGGCAGAAGTAATTACTGCATTTAGAAAATAAAGTAGAAATCTGGGTTTTTTTTTTAATCATGGTTGGACTACAAAATAATGAATTAGTTCACACAAGCTGGCTTGTATACAAAATAGAAGATGTTTATCATTGTACCAACATGTATTTTTTTATTACAGACCTACTTTTGACCGGGTATGCATACCAGCATACACACTTGCACTCTGTAAATCACATTCATAAGTTTAAGAGTTGAAAGACAAATTTTACCCAGATGGTGAAGCAGACATTTTTCTTTTCCGTTTATTTGCTTTTGAGATGGTGCATGTATTTATCTAAGTCAGCAGCATCAGTTGTTTTGTACTTAACAGCCTATGCGACTATGTCCTTCAGCAAACTTCCTTCCAAGCTTGAAGTTAAATGGCCAGATGCTTGATGCTTTTAGATTTTTCTCAGCAGAGCTGGCTGCAAGAAAACAAAAGAATTTGAGCCTGTTCCAGATTATAGATAGATTCAGGATCCAGGAAGGAGAAACAAGTTTGCACAGACTTCAGAATTGTGTTAGATACTTTATTTTGGATGTGCTCAAAGCCTTGCCTGATAAACTTTACAAAATGATTACGTCTGAGGCTTAATCTCAATTCTGGATAGGCCTCAGCACTGTTTCCTTGTTTCCACTGTTTCCTTGAGCCGTGGTGGTGCAGTGGTTAGAATGTAGTACTGCAGGCTATTTCTGCTGACTGCCAGCTGACTGTAGTTCGGCAGTTCGATTCTCACCTGCTCAAGGTTGACTTAGCCTTCCATCCTTCCAAGGTCGGTAAAATGAGGACCCAGATTGTTGGGGGCAATATGCTGGCTCTATAAACTGCTTAGAGAGGGCTGTAAAGCACTGTGAAGCAATATATAAGTCTAAGTGCTATTGCTATACTTGTTCTTGAATCTTAGCCCTTCTCCTCTAAGCCTAACACTTCTTTTTACTACTTTCTTTCTAATAAACTGAATGTTGTTTTAAATAGACACTTTTATGCCTGTTGGTGCCTTATTTATTTATTTATTTATTTATTTATTCGTTCATTCATTTTTCAAATTTATATAGTTGCCATTTCACAACACAAGTGACTTTGGGCAGCACACAATGTCTAAGGGCATTGTAATCTGGTGATGTGCTTTGGAAGGCCAGGACCTGTGTATCAGTTGCAGGGCTTAAACAGTTCTTGCGTGTTTTCAGAGAGGGTAAATTCTTTTCCTCCTTTGGCCTTATTTCTGCATCTGTTGGCCTTCCCAGGCAAACCACACAGAAAGCTGAATTAAATCTAACTTATTGTAAGGCTACAGTTACAGAAGTTTGAAAGTCTGAAGTACAAACTTCCTGCCTGCCACCTTTTAACTGCTAGATCCATTAGGGCAGGCACTTCCTAAGTTTCTTTCTTTGGCCATTAAGCAATTGAGAGCTCCTGCCTCTTTTGTCTGATAGTTACCTAGGCAGCATCTCCTCTTCCCTTTCCCCAAGTTATCCGTGCATTCCGTTACAACATCCCTGGTTGAGGGGAAGAAAAGAAGATGAACAAATAAATACCAGTTGTTGCAGTATCCGCTGTATTAACCTGACCTCTCTTGGGTGGGGTAGGTCTGGTGAAGAACGATCCTAACAGCCCATAAAAATACTTGTCCATCCTAGGAGGAAGGTAATCTAATTTGGAGTGAGAGTTTTTGAGGGTTGTTGGTTCTAATGTGTGTCTTAATTGTTTTTCTGTTGAGCATTCTAATCGGTGTCTTAAGTGCTTTCTTGATCACCTATTTTTTAGAATATGGATAAATAAAGTCAACTACAAAAAAATGGAATAGTGAATTTATAGAGAATAAATTTTATTACTGATGGGAAAAATTATCTCTGTGAATATACTTTGCTGATGAATTGTTCAAAGCTGATTTCAAATTATATATGATTATTAGATGTCACCCAGTGAAAACTGTAATGATAGCTAAAAAGGATATGTATTATTTAAAATAACATACATAACTCACATAAAATATATTAGGTCCCATAAATTTAAGGAAAAGATTTGGAGATTTGAACTTGGTGAATCAGACAGCAATTCTTTATAAATTTTATAATTTTTTATGATCTTTTTCTTTATAAAATTGCATATGATTGTGAATCCAATAATTGATTATAAAATATTTTATAAATGATATCACCCAATTGAGTTATATTAATCAAAATGTTTCTGAATTGTGATGTAAGGCTTTTATATTGGTACATATTATTGCTGGTAGCTGTGCCTGTTTAGTTATTACTTTTTGTTAAATAATTCTGAAAATAAATTGAAATAGTCTTGGTAAATCACTCTGTTGTATTTATATTGTTCATATTCATCAAAATTTACATTGCTACAACACAGGTAATTTATTATTTTTTATTAAGCTGACAGATCTACCATTATAAATTATTGCAAAACTGAAGTTCATCTTTTTCTGATTCAGTAATATATAAATGTGTGGGAAAAATATTGGTTCTAAATTTAAAACAACTATAATTAAAAATTGTTTTGTTCAGATATGGAATCTATTTTAGTTACATTAACAAAATACAGGATTTGGGTGGATGACAAACTTTTGTTAGGTATTTTTGTTGGTTTGAGATATATTTGGTTATTTACTTTTTCAGATATATATGGTTTGTTTGTTTGTTAATTGTTTAGTCTTTTTGTGTGTTCTGTGAACTTCACAGACTCTTCTGGGATTTGGGCAGTTTCATTAATAATATATAAAATATTTCCTAATAGATTATCATTATTTCCACACATGGATTTTTAAGTTTTATATGTCTCAAGATTGCATATGAACATAGGGAGTGAATTTATCAAGTTAGTTACTTGTTGCAAAACTATCTAATATAAACACTGGAGGTTTTTAAAAAGAGACTGGACAGCCATTTGTCCGAAATGGTATAGGGTTTCCTGCCTGAGCAGGGGGTTGGACTAGATGACCTCCAAGGTCCCTTCCAACTTTACTATTATTATATTATTATTATTATAAATCCTCATTTTTTCACAACTGTTTATAATGAATCTTAAATATTGTGTAAGATAACATTTTCTTTCCAGTTTCTTATTTATATACTGTTTCTATGACACAAAATTTATAATTATTTTATTATCATCAAAAATTATTGAGCATTGAGTCTGCTCAAAAGAGTGTTGGTTTTTCAAGTACAAACTATAACAAGAAGAAAGCATTTCTACTAGGGAGTCTTATACCAAATTCTCAGATTTTCATACTCTATAAGCATTTAACTTGTAGATTGGTAATAGTATTCTGTAACACTGAAACTATTGTTGGCTTTGGGTGATGAAAGAATCTGGTATTGTTCCACTTGAATTAAGCTTTCTGAGGAAATGCTAAGAAATTCTACCTATCCTATTGAATGTATTCAATTGAATGAGAGAGTTTTCCATTTCTTGCACTATTAATGTGCAACATGAAATCTTAGATAACAAGTTATAATAGTCTTTATTTGTTGTAAACTACAATGCCCCATATTAACTGTTACAGATTACCATATTGAATATAAACTTGATTGTGCTGTCAGTCTTTCTCTTCCTGATACTTATGATATTAGGGAAAGCCCTTACTCTTGAAAGCATTTATTTATTTATTTAATTTGATTTATTGGACTACTACACTCCAGTGGTTCTATTTCACAATAAATTATGCTACATCTTGCAATCAAACAAAAAAATTAAAAAGCCCATAGTTTTAGTGGGTTAAACAAAAATGTTCTAGATGTAACCATTCATCATAGTCAAATTATTGTACTTAAAAGAACGCTAATTTTAAAATATGCCTGATTATTAAAATGCAATAGGGGGTTGTGGATTGAGATACATGGATTTTGGAATAAAAGGTGTTTCCTTAACATATAAAGCTCAGATGTCCATGTCTAGATTTAGGAGAAAGAAAAAGACAACAAGCTTTAAAGCCTAGGGGTGATACATATAGAGCATTTAATTTTACAACTGCCAACCTTTATTTAATTATTAGGACTTCCAGTATCACTTTATTTGTCTGAGCCTTGTCCTTGAACTTTGCTTTTTCTAAATGCAAGTTTGAGTTCCTAGAGAGAGATTTATTGGTGAACTCTGGTTAGGCTCTGACAGGAAGGAATTGTATCTCTTGGTAGTTGATACAGCATTCTCAGTTTGCTTTCCCTATGGTAGAATTAAACCTAAGGTTTAAATTCAAGTTTAATGGCAACAGCTTTGTCACATACATTTTTAGGATGATAGGAAGCTTTTACTAATGATAAAGTCTCCCTTGAGTTGAGCTCATCGTCTGGTAGTTTCACAATTACCTCAATATGTGTTTTCACAGTGATTTGCAAGTGATTTTGCATGTATTGCTTCTTTCATGATACTTTTCAAACTTGGAGTGAATCTTCCAGCCCTAGAATTTTGGTGCCACATTCAAATATTAAGAAGGCCTTTCTAACTTTGGATTCAAAACAAGGTCTACCAATGCTGCCGTCTGCATAAGCAATGAATTGTTTATTCATTGTCTAGTTCCTGACCATTGGGAACATGATTAAGTGATTTATTTTAATAATAGAAAGAACTGGAACACATAGGCACAAAGAATAGTTACAGTCTTGATCATAATAATCATCTGCCCCTTGAAATAAGACCACTTGTTCAGTGACTGCTAAAATTAGAATTTTAGGTGCCACGTTCAGTGCTGAACACGGAGACTTGCAACCAGTCCTCAAAAGTGTAACTATTGCTGTGTCCCCATGGTCATGTAATTGTGATTCTCTTCCTTGTGGGTAGGTGCAGAGAGATCCAGCCAGATCTATTCTTGTTTGAATCTGTCCCCACTTTTATTGACTATCTATGTGATGTTGCTGGGTGAAGTCATCCTCGTATGAGATCAGATATCCTCAGTATGCTGATGACCCCCAGGCTTTGCACTTCAACCCTTCACCAAAGAAGGACCTGCTACAAAGATCTTGTTCTGATGTATGGAGACGGCAAGAGTCTAGATGAGGAAGAATAGGCTTAATTGTAACCCTAGCAAGGTTAAGTGTGTTTGGTTTTAAGATCCTGTTGTTCACAGTGATATATCGTTGGTAGTTGTGATGAGATGGCACTGCTCCATACTGAGAATATCTGATAGAACTGGGACATAATGTGTAGGTGGGGCCTCTGGATTTTGACTTCTGCTCAATTGGGAAGTAGCAGCCATGGCTAGAAAGGCCTTTACATAAATCTATCTTGTTTGAACAGTTGGGTTCCTTCCTGAGTATGGAGGGACCTTTCTGTCAGTTATATCCTTCTCCTTCATTGTTATGTCCTAATCAACCCCCTTTTGAACTATTGCAATGCAGTCAATATGGGGCTACTGTTGAAGACCATTTGGAAGGTACAACTGATCCAAGATGTTATTGGTACTTCTCTCTTTGTAACACCACTGTTTTTCAAGCTGCATTAGTTACTGGTGAGTCTCTACATTCCATTCGAGGTGGAGTTTATCAGCTATAAATCAATTCATAACTCAGGATCCAATTATCTACAGTGTGGGATTCTATTTCTCTTGTTGTTTCTGCCTAACCAATAAAATTATGATAAGCTGATCCCAGTGGTAAAACATGGTCACCTTGTGAGGAGACACACCTTCTTGGCATCCACAACTCCATTGTGGAACACTATGCCTCCTAAGATGAAAGAAACTTGGTGGGCTTCTGCAAAGCTGCAAAGACTTGGCTTTTTTGACAGAGCATTTTTCTCTGTGTGTATGTGTGTGTGTGTGTGTGTTTTGTGTGTGTATATGTATGTGTGTACACACATTTATATCCTATTACAACCCTTAATATAGAGCTAGACAACATGGTATCTTCTAATTGTCTTAGAACAGAGCTCCTATAAACCATGGCCATTATTATGGTGCCTTGTGTTTATCAGAGTTTTAAATAAAATTTTTGGAGGATAGAGATGCCTATGTATTTTTTTGTTAGTTGGCACATTTTTTATGTAAACAGTGCTGCAGATCATTTTACTATTCCTTTTTGTTTTTAATGTTTTTTAACCGTTCTTCTTGAGGTAATTTAAGGATCTTGTTAGAATTATATGGGATTATTTGTAATACATAATGCATTGTTTATTATGTTTATTTATTAGGTAAATAAAATACTAGATAATCAAGAAATGGTTCATGTTTACCATGCTACATTCAGATTAAAGGAAAAGGTCTGGGTTTTGTTTGTTTTCTCAGTGTGTTTTATTCCCATACGACTATCTGGTTTCCATAGCCCAAGCTGTGTCCTATCAAACACACAGTTGATACATTTTATGCCACAGTAATTTAATGTAATATAAGATTGGACTTCTTTGTTCTTCGGGGATATATATGCAGGCATTGCATGCATGCATTTTCAATGGCTGTACTTATATTACAAGGTTAAATATGACCTTGGCTCTTTGGGGTCTGATGTAAACAAAATTCTCCCTGATGTAGTGAAACTTTTCTCCCTTTAAAATACCTTTTCAGCAGCTGGTCTGATTAAAATCAGATAGCAAATGGCATCAAGCTAACATATGTTTATAAACTTTAACCATACATTCTGTATTTTGAGTGTTATATTAATTTTGTTACAGCATATGACATACTGTTCTCATTACACAATTTGAAACTGTATTTCTTAAGAAATTATATTTGATTTAAGAACTTTTTACTCTACTTTTTCTTCTTCAAGGTATGGCCAGAGACCTCTGGGAAGGGTTTGACATTTTCACTACTTTAAAAGGGGTTGTAGACCAGCAAGAGAGTCTGCAAAACATGTTTTGGTGGTAGTGATTGATTTAAATGTGGATTAAATGCACCCAGGTTGATTACATTTTAAGAACAACTTGATGACTTCAGTGTAGAGTGCACTTATTCATGTGTACCCCTGCAAATAGTACATATTTTTATAGTAGGTTTATGTGTTGAGGACCACCAGGAAACAGTGGCTTTTCAGGCTGTTTGTTAAAGGAAAACTATAATAAATGCTAGTGCTCTTTAAAATGGCAAAATAAATACGCACTTGGAATAAGTAGGATGAGGATATTTCAAAGCTTTTTTTTTTTTAAAAAAAAGTAACATTTTAAAAAAGTTTTAATAATAATAATTAAATTAAAGTTTAAAATAATTTAAACCTTTTAAATTATTTGAGCAGCTATGGTAAGTCTAAAAGTTGCCATGTTGAATTCTACTACAGTAGGTATAATGTAACCCAGGAGTGCATGAAGATTTGAGGATAAGTACAGTATCTTGGAATACATCTTCAACTAAAAAAAAATCCTTCACAGCAAATTATATAATTATCTCTTTGTTAGTTTATTTGTTATTGTCAATATATTTACACTGATTGCCATACACAGCACCTTTAATTAGAGGAATTCCCTGAGAAGAATTTCTCTTTTCTGTGTGGGACGGGTTTTTATAGAAGCCTGTCATCAAAGTACAGATAGTCCTTGACTTACAATAGTTCACTCAGTGACCTTTCGAAGTTACAACGGCACTGAAAAAAGTGACTTAGTTATGACCATTTTTTAAACTTATGACCATTTCAGCATCTCCGTGGTCACGTGATTTACATTTGAATGCTTGGCAACTGACTCATAGTTATGACGGTTGCATAGTTATCACGTGATCACGTTTTGCAACCTTCTACGAAGCGAAGCCAATGGGAAAACCATATCCACTTAACTATTGTGTTACTAACTTAACAACTACAGTGATTCACAACTGTGGCAAAAAAAGTCGTAAAATAGTGCAAAACTCACTTAACTTAGCAACATAATTTTGGACTCAATTGTCGTACGTTGAGAACTACCTGTAGTTTTTCAAACCCTTCCCCTCTTCTGCTGGTTCTCATAGTGAGTCCCTTAAAAATTAAGTGGATTGTGTGTGTTTTAAGTGAGGCATGAATAAAGTCCTGCTCTTAGAATGCAAAGAGTCTAGATTTGTTTTGATAGTATTGATCCAAAGTCTCTCATAAATATCATTGGAAATCATTTTAAATTTGGATAAGATGAATAATCTAGTTACTGAATTCAGATAGGCTGCCTTTCACATTGAATACACTGGGAAAAAGGATACTAAAATGTACTGACTATGAACATTATTGTTAGCTTACTGCTGAGTCATGTTCAGAGAAAATAAATACGAAGTTTGATTTCTGAAGTTCACTCTGTAGATTAAAAAACTGAAATTATTGTGTGATAACCATGTGCTTAATTATTTTTAACTCTACAAGTGTACCTAATGCACTCTTTGTTGCCATTCGATATATTTAGATATATGCTGTTGCCTGCCTGATCAAAATGCTGAAGTTGATTTTGCAGTACTGGAAGAAATTAGGAAGTCATGCAAAAGAGCTGAAATCATGGGGACAGCAATTATTTTCATACAGGTTGGGTACATTGATTCTTAGGCTGAGACAGATGCCTTCAGTGACAGAGAATAGTCAATATTGGAGCCAAACAGAGGTGATCTTGACCATAACCTAGGGCAAGGGCCTTAACTGATGGACCGTGGACTACATGGACTGTTCATTTTACATAGTTACATCTGAAACACAGCAGGACAGAAGTAGAACAGCAATTTTCCTAGCCTTCTTTAGAGTGGTGAACTTCAGGATTCTGAAATTCTTGGCTCTAGGTAGGACCACCACTGTCCTTTCTTTTTATGCATTAGAATGAAAGCATAGTTGCACATAGTTGCAGTCATAGTCCTGCAGTTACTATCTACCCTGACCCATGATTTGCAGCTTAAGCGATAGTAGCATTGTGTGCAGGTCTCATATCCTGGCCCTAGCTGTGATGGCCTTCTGCCTTACCCTAGGCAGATGGAGCTGGGACTTGTACAGATGGGTAGTGACAGAATATATAACCCAGTGCAAGGCGATCAATCAATTTTTATTTGGTCACCAACCAACAAATAGAACAAGAAAATCACAATTAATTGGGATAAAACAGAAAAAAATATTGTTCTAAAATATCTAAGAAGGATTAGAGGAGACACTGTGGCTACTGTACAAACTATGGAACAGTACATAGGTATGATCAAGGAAGTAAATCTGATTGATCTGATAATAACTTAAAACAAATCAGAATGACCAAAATGTTTAGTAAGGAATGGATAATAGTTCCTGGCCAGCATCTGTATAGAGGGGACAAGAAAATAACATGTTTCATCATTTCAATTATTCCTCCACCACATGGATAGTCTCTGTTCAAAGGGGATTTTTTGGTATGTCCCTGTTGGGAGGGTACTGAATCTGACCAAGGATAAAGTCCTAAATTTTTTAATTGTTATGTGACTAAGGCAGTGATGGCGAACCTTTTAGAGACCAAATGCCCAAAAACTGGCCCCGCCCCCACTTGGTCCCCCCATTCCCCCATCCCGCCTGCCCACAGGACCACTCACTGCCTCCAGGGCCCGCCACAGATCTCCCAGGCAGCCCAGCAGCGCTATGGCGGCTACACCCTCTGCCCGCGCTTTGCAGCATCAACTGCATGATGGAGTGCGAGGGCAGAGTGTTGTCTACGCTGCCTGGTTGCCATGTCCTTGGCTGCTCTGCTCTGTGTGGGCCACGCTCAAGAGCGAGTCTCCTTCAGGGGGGCTGCTGGAGAGGAGGGGGTTATGGGGGAGGCAAGGCTGGGGCAAAGGCATGTGTGTCCACAAAGAGGGCTCCGAGTGCCGTCTCTGGCACCCGTGCCATAGGTTCGCCACCACTGGACTAAGGTATCTGGCTAGTTGGAGGAGGTGTCTAGGTGGCTCAGGAAAATGTTTCTAGGCAAATCTGCTTGCTGATCTAAATCCATACAGTTTCATAGCCCATCAGGATGATGGCTGGCAGTGAAAAGCCTCAAAGTTGCAGTTTAGCATGTGTTGCCTGGCACCAAGAAGACTGAAGGCTTTCATAATAAAATGGTTGAAAGCTGGTTGAAAAAGGAAAGCTTAAGCCAGTAAGAGAAAATGAAAATCCAAGCAGACGTTTCTATTTTAATTTGCCAGCTTCAAGGCAAAGCACCATGTTTGGAATGCAGTAAGGTACTTGAAAAATTGATCTCAAAAATCTGAAACTTTGAAAAAAAAATCAGAATTCTTTCAAAAGAAAGGAATGATCTGTAGGGGGCCAAATGAACTCCAAAAAGGACCTGAGCTCAGATCTTAGCCAAAAAGACTTTAATCCTGCAGATATATGCTGCGCTCCTTTGGAGAAGTGGAAAGATTGTAAAACCAATGCTATTTTTTTTTTTGCATTTAAGGTAACATAATTACTGTGAAATTCACAGTTGCCCATAGCATGGAAAACAATTCCCAGATATTTAAAGGTCTTGACTTTATTCTATTGAATGATTATTTAGGCGCCAGACATGTGCCTGAGGGTGCTTAGCAAAAACTATGACCTTGGTTTTGAAATAATTTTTAGCAGATCTTCACAGTGCTCAGCGAGTATATCCTGCCCATTTCAGGACAATCTGTGTCTGGGAATGCAAAGCAATAGTCCAGAACTAAGTCTTACAGGAATCTGTGGCTTTTGATTATGAATGTTTGCTAAATGGGAAAGTATGTCATCATGGCCACTTAGGTTATTGTGTAGAGATGCAAATCAGGCAGTTTACATAATTTGTATCAATTTACATTATTTTTATTGTATCCATTATTTTATTGCTGTATCCCTTATATTGTATGCAATTTGGTGTCTTGCATTGGTCCACTGTATCAAGGTCCACTAAGTCATTAACATAGGAAACACCATTAAATGATTATTTTTGATTATTTTCTTTTCAGAAGGAAAGTGATTTCATGAAACTGGGGAAATACCTTTTATCTAGAACTAATTCAGTCCACTGTGCCTTGGTTAACGTTTATGTTATTTTGGTTTAAATTGCTTTATAGTTTTGGTTCATTCTTTTTATTGGCTTTCCTTCTTTCTCTTCTTTCATTTTCTTTTTAACAGCAGGTGCATTAGACTTGGTTATACCAATGCTCTACTAGGATGTATGAGCCCAATTTATATTTTTATCATTTAATGCCGGCATAGGCAACACATGGATTGCATGTTTATTAAGAGGCTTCAAGGAAATATTGACACATATATTTCCCAATGAACAATACTAGCACCAGATAAAAATATTGTCCACCCTTGAAAATGGGATATATCAGATATTGTTGCACCTTGAAACAAAGTGATTGAGTATAAATGTGTACTGGCATGTATAAATGGTAAATATGTAATTGATTATGATTTTGAACATATTTTATTACCTGAACTAAGTATATACTGTACAAATCAACATTTTACTATTTTTTAAACACTTAATTCATTATGTAATTCTTATACATTTCTTACATGCAAATATATTATTGTAATTTAATTTTAATTACTCAACAGCTTGTAAACCTTATGGAAATTGGTTCAACAAATGATTTGGAGTCTTTACTCAGCTTGGTGCACTTCCTGTGCTGTCTTTTTAACTATTGCCTATTTCATAATCCTATCTGAAAATGTTTCAGTGCTATTTAAAACCTGTAATAAAATCTCCTTATCAGAAAACTTACATATTTTTACCATTGGTTTGGAGTACAGTACATTTATGTGAACAAGGCTTCATTGGTTGGCATAGAAAAAGAAAAGGAATGGGAAGATGAAATGACAGAGGCTCATTCAGTTTCTGTAACCTGATTTAATTTTGTCAAAATTATTTTAAGATTAAGTTAACTTGCTGTTGAAAATAATAAATCTGTTATTTTAGTCATAATTCTTCCCATGAAATTTCTGTTTATTACCAACTATTGGAACTCAGAGTTTGATTGCGTATTTGTGTAAAATAACAAGTGGGGTATTTAATCGTTATGAAATATGTTCTGCTTTTTATATCAGACCATTGGTTATACAAACAGCTAGTTCCTGTCGATTCCACATTGAACTTGATCATAAAACACATCACCCTCCTTTTTTTTCTACAATAGTGTTTTGAGCATTAACTTAAACAATCATCATCATATTAAAGGGTTGTCCATGAAATCTAATTGAGGTTATTTGGTCATTGATCGCATTGCAGCCAAGTAGTCTTCTTAGTATACCCTTCCTAACTATAAATACAACACTATTATGTTTTTATTTATGTTTTAGGTATGAATATATATACCGGTAATAGATTTGAAAATGCTTCTTTTATTTTCTTCTTCGGAAATGTCGTAAGAGTAATTACTTATATGAATTACTCCAAGGAGAAGAGTCAGTTGTACTAGGTTTACTGATTGGCCGATCAGCTAATTGACTGATTGACTGATCAATTAATTGCGCAATTGTGTTGCAGAAGAAATCCTGGTTTTGAATTGCGTAAAAAGAATGGTGGTAGAAGGCAAACTGGCAATCACATTACATATATGGACCCTCCCAAAATTTTCAGTCATGTTTTGGGCCCTGAAAAGAGAAAAGGGAAAAAATGGCTGAATTCCCACTAAAGGAACTTGAATTTATTGAAATTCAGATCAGAAATCACACTTGATTTGTGTATTTCAAGTTCTCCTCTGCTCACAAGTGACTCACAAGTGCAACCAGGCTTGACTGGGGTTATTTTGGTATGATGAGACAAGTCCTGAAATTTACTGGCATGCGTCCTTCGTAGAATGCAACTGATGTCATGGAATAACAAAATCTTTCTGGTAACCCTAACCACAAAGTTTACAGTAAACAATAACAGTTACCACTGCCATGTTTTGGGGCTTCAAAGATATATAATATGTATTTCTGTTAAATATAAATATGCTGTTTGTAATATAGTTACCCTAAGCAGATGAGGAAGAGCTAGAATGGTTTATCCGTTCTTAAAAAAAATGTCGATATTCTGTAGTCCTGGATTGAGAGAAGTAGATAATGCATAAAGTAGTAGATAAGATTAAGTAGATTAGTGAAATGTCCTAGGAATGGCTTCATTACTTAACATAGATCAAGAGCATTTATTTGCCTATAAGATTACCTGGGGTGAAACATGACTGATGATAATTAAGCTGGTTGGTTGTGTTGGTTTTGAAAAATTGGCCCATAAACGTTTAAAAATATTCTAATAATCAGTAAAAGAGTAATTTTCCTAATAACTTTTTCAAAAAAAAGAGAGATTTTTCTGTTTGTCCATATAAAACTGGTTTGTTAATCCAAAAAACTGATCTTGAAAAATACGGTGATTTTTTTTTTTTGAATGCACGTACAGGAGCTTTGTAAAGCATAGCTGTTTAGTGTCTAAAGAATGAAGTGGTATAAAAGCCTTAGTAAGTTAGTAAATAAATGATGTTTTTGAACAATTCTGTTGGAGACCAGCTGCAGTATGTACTCTTAGTACTGGTGTTTATGCTATAACTGGTATTTATAGAAAGTATGTACTGGTCTTTGATCGTAATACATTGAATTAATTATTAATTATACAAAGTACATTGAGTCATACTCAGTGACAAAGCTTCATTTTCCCCAGAATTTTTTAAATAAAGATATAACTGAAATAATGACCATTTGTTCAACTGTTCAAAAATAGTTTTCACTTCACATTTGTTAAGTGAATGTTGCCCGATTTTATGACCTTTCTTGCCACAGTTGTTAAGTGAAACATTGCAGGTGTTAATAACATGGTTGTTAAGTGAAACTATTTCTGAGAAATAATGGTATAGGAGAGAGAATGTATAAATACGGGTAGTCCTCACTTTACAACCATTCGTTCAGTGACTGTTTGAAGGTAGAGTGGCAGTGAAAAAAGTGATGAGCAGTCCTCGCACTTATGACCCTCATAGCATTCCCATCATGGTCACATGATCAAAATTTGGGCAGTTGGCAACCAGCATATACTTACGACAATTGTAGCATTTTAGAGTCATGTGATTTCTATTTGTAACCTTCCCAGCCAGCTTCCCACAAGTAAAGTCAATGGTGGAACTGGATTCACTTAATGACCATGTAATTCACTTAAGAATTATGATGATTTATTTTACAGTAATGACCCAAAAAAGTACATAGAATTGGGCATGACTCACTTAACAACTGCCTCACTTAGCAACAGAAGTTCCCGTCCCAATTGTGGTCAAAAACTGAGGACTACCCATATGGTAGCATTTTCAACAGAATTAAATGAAATGTCTATTTCATTTAAATAGAAACTAAATATCTCATATTACGTGTCTATTAATGTAAGGTTTTTTTTATTTTAGCTTTAGAATACATGTAGATAAAAGTCTCCACAAAATAGCTACAGTTGAATGGGCAAGTGGAGGCCGTGGTCCTATTGATTGTGAACCTACTTGGATCACGAGGACTCTGTAATAGTGCCTCATACTTTTCTTGACCAGACTAAATATCAATAGAGTTCCAGGTGCAATTCAAAGTGCTGATTTTGCCCTATGTGTATAGTTTGCTGCCTAGCTACCTGCAGATTGCTTTTCCTACCCCGAACTGGTCCATGTGGTTCATTCTTCCTGGAAGAAGCTTATGGTTACACAGTATCCCATGTTTTCAGTATGGAGAATGGAGGCCAGGAGGTGCTGTTCATACTGCTCTGGCTTTATCGAACATAATTCTCTTAGAATTACAACGTATTTCGTCCCTTCTAACAATTCTGGAAACTTGTCAAACCTATCAGGTAGATCAGACTAAGCAAAGGAACACCATGCAGATCTAAACTACTTTTATTAGAACATCTGTAGTAGCAAAATCTTTGCAAGTCTGATGTGCTGCCTTTCCTCCTCCTTTAATCTTCATGAGAATTAGAGGGTAGGGGCTGTTTGAGACATTTTCTCAAATTAGTTTCTTGGCTTGGATTCCAGCTTAATTTATCTGACTACTGCCTTAGTATTGGATCTTCCCTCTGTCCTTTCACACCATTCTCCTTATCCAGAAGACAGAACTTTAATGAAGAACATTTGTTTGAATAATTTGTTCTCATCATCTTTAATCTACGACGTCACTTGGAATTACTTATATTCGTGTATTTGTAAATACAATGTTGTTGACTTTATTTTTCATTATCATCACTTATACATTTCCCTTAGGTTCTTCTAACTTTGGTTAGTACAGGTACTCCTCGATTTACGACCACAATTGAGCCCAAAATTTCTGTTGCTAAATGAGACATTTGTTAAGTGAATGTTGCCCGATTTTATGAATGTTGCCCGATTTTATGACCTTTCTTGCCACAGTTGTTAAGTGAAACACTGCAGGTGTTAATAACATGGTTGTTAAATGAATCTGGCTTCCCCCATTGACTTTGCTTGTCAGAAGGTTGCAAAGAGTGTTTACATGACCCTGAGACACTGCAACCGTCATAAATATAAACCAGTTGCTAAGCGTCTGAATTTTGATCATGTGACCATGGGGAAGCTGCGGTGGTTGTAAGTTTGAAAAATGATCACAAGTCACTTTTTTCAGTATGTTGTAACTTCAAACGGTCACTAAATGAACTGTTGTAAGTGGAGGGCTACCTGTAGTGGTTTGCTTTAATTTATTGATATTTATTGTGGATGTTTTTCTTGATTGTTTAAACTTGTGAGTTTTTACTGTTTGGGCAATATACAAGTAGAATGAATAAATTAATGAATAAATAAATAACCTTTTGCAACTGTATATGTCAATTTTGAGGTTTTATCACGTAGAAGAAGAGTATAATTTGTCTGCTCAGTCTGCTGCTTTAGTATCTAAATGCTGTAATACAGAGGTCCTCAACCCCCGGTCTGTGGACCAGTACCGGACCACGGCATGCCAGCAACCGGTATGCATAAACAAGCAAAGCCCCATCTGCGGGATGCAGGCAGCACACAAAACCATGCACCCTCTGGTCCATGGAAAAACCTCTCCACGGAACTGGTCCCTGGTGCCCAAAAGATTGGGGACCTCTGCTGTAATAGACATCCGATACTCTCTATATTTCTACTGAACATTTTAAGATAATGTTTGATTGCTTGTACAGGTAGTCCTTGACATGTTCGTTTAATGACTGTTCAAAATTACAACAGCCCTGAAAAATGGGACTTATGACTGTTTTTCACACTTACAACCGTCGCAGCATCCTCAGGATCATGTGATCAAAATTCAGACGCTTGGCAACTGACTCATACTTATGACGGTTGCCGTGTCCTGAAGTAATGTGATCAACTTTTGTGACCTGATAATCAATGGGGAAGCCAGATTCACTTAACAACCATGGTTATTAAGCTAACAACTGCAGTGATTCACCCAACAACAGTGACAAGCAAGGTCGTAAAATGGGGCAAAACTTAACTGTCTTGCTTAGCAGCAGAAATTTTGGGCTCAATTGTGGTTGTATATCGAGGACTACCTGTACCTCTGTTAGATCACACAGCAGAGTCTTTGAATGGATGCCTCTTGGGGTGAGGGCATCAAAATGGGTTGTGGCAAATTTCTATTTACAATTTGGATTAATAGGTGAGTTTATGGAGTCCATTGGGAAATAACTTACTTTTTTTTTTCAGTTCTTGGTTTGTTGATCAGTCTGAAAGGTGATTATAGGTTAAGCCATTATATGTATTTTCTGTATAAAATATGGAAACATTTATCTTATATTGGTTAAAGTTTTCCAGTGATTTATTACATGGAGATATGCCAGGTAAGAGCTAGATCTTCACTGTGCAGATGAAGAAATTCCCGTGAATTGTAACAAGAGTTTTTATACTATTTTCCTTTGCATTCGTACAGTAAAATTAATTCAACGAGAACGGGAGCAGTTACGCTCCTTGGATATTTCTAGCCTACAACCTCTCTTATGGAAAGTGACTTGAGCTCCCAGTCACCATGATAGGAAAGATGTGTGTGGGAGGGGTTATTACAGTATCTGTGTAGATCAACTCCTCCTATTTTTTCTAATTAGTATATCAGAGTTTATGACTGGAATAAATAATGTTTTTGCATTATGTATAAATTAATAAGTAGAAATAAGAGATGAGATCTGTTTTCTAATACTTAAATGAATTCAGATACATCCCCACCCATATCTATACTTAGAAGCTTCCATTTTTCATTTTGATAGGATGTATGTTATGGCACAGTAAATGAACAATAAATAATGAAATTGTTTTGGAATGTTTTAAAATGAGTGTGTCACAGAACTCTTGATATGAGACCGATGGCTTTTAAGTTGGTAAGCTGCTGTGGACATTATACATGCAATGTTGTATTTAATCCAAAATAGGAGATATATCATCTGAACTGAAGGGAAAATATCCCACAGGGTCACAGATATAAGCTATGATTAATGTTCTCTAATCTGATCAACATTTGCCACTCAAGGTTAATTTTGTTTTTAATAAATAGTGGGCATTTGGGTAGTTTATGACTGTTTGCACTTTTATCTGCTAAAACAGCACCAGACTCCATTTAGTTTTCTTTTCCCAGAGCTGAGTAAGACATTTAGTCTCTCAACTTATTTGTCTTAAGTAAATGGGACTAAGTAAGCAAATCAGGCAGATTAACTTAGTAAACAAAAAATGGTAACGTGTTACCTACTAAGATTAGCTCATTATAAATATGGGAAGAATTGCCTAATGTTTACAAAGTGCTCTCTTTGTTTCTCAGTACACTTTATGCATTTTATGTATTCTAGCTCTTAGTACTTATAAACAGTATTTTCCTTTTCTTTCTATTGATAATAAGATGAAGAAAGTTTGCTAAAATGCTTTAAATGGATTTCCTTTTCTGTGAATTTGCACAATCAGTGTGTCTATCTCACCTCCTCTGCCTTTAGTTTAAGAGGAAGTATTTGCAACATCTCAGTAACCTGATAAATTAGGCAGTGCCAAGTTTCCAGTGATTCTGGCATACTGTAACTGGGTTCCTTCACATTACTGGAAAAAAGGGATGTACTTGTAAACTGTTGCTCAATTTTCCATTGAAAGTGAACCAATCTGAGAATGCTTTTGAAAATAGCAAGTGACTCAGTTGGCATGTGGAAAGAAGCACCAATGATCATCTTCATTTTCTGCCAGTGTCCCTAGTTAGGGAGAAAATTTCTGATACTCTGAAATAATAGTGTCTCAAGGCTTATTCTGACTTGAGCTTTCTGCAAAACTGATAAATTACTACCCATTAATATGTGATTTTTATGATATTTTTGGAGGGTGAGGGAGGGAGAAGGAAAAAACAGAGATGGCCCCACTTGGTTATCTTGGTGTTTTTAATTTCGGGGTTTGATTTTTATTGCTTCTTGTAACTTTCTTGGAAGATGCGAGTCTTTTAAACCAGGAGGTTTTAAAGCATGCAAGAACTTAAGAAGGTTCTGTTAAAGGCAGTCCTTGACTTAGGACCACAATTCAAAGCAAATTTTAGTCAAAAGTCATGATGATTGTACGTTGAGGAACCCAGGTGACCAGACCGATTTTCTGACCATTTCTACAGCGGTCATTAAGCAAATCACACAGTTGTAAGTCCAAATACATTCTCCTGAATGTGCAATTTTTGCTGGAATCTGGCAAAAAGGGGCACAAATTGCAGTCACATGACCATAGGATGATACAACTAGTCGTAAATGTGAACTAGTTTCCAAGTGTCTGTAATTCAATCATGTGATTATTTTATGATTGATTTTAATCGAGTCTTAAGCCCAAGTCTTAAGGTCATGAGGACTACCTATGATGAGATTAGAAGCATTCAGTCAAACATAGCCAGTTTTCTGTCACTAAAACTTTGCCCCTTGATCAGGGATTCCATATTTTTTAACTAAAGTTAACTCCGGTTCTGTGGCCTGAAAAACTTTGAAAACTCATGATGTAAACCAAGCCTTTGCTCAGCGTAGGAACTGAGCAAACATTTCTGATAGCTTTTGTTTAAAAATCCTCAATGATCTACAACTCACCATTTTATATAATAACCCATTCCACTGGATGAGAGCTGGGACAATACAGATAAATGTATTCCATTTTCTATGCAATATTTTCCTAAAATTACCAAAGGAATTAACAAAAGTATATCTTAATTCTTATAATATTAGGGTTAGGTATATTAGTAAACAGCTAATCACATAAACCACAATTACCAGTAAGTAACTATTCTCACATTGGATTATTTAGAAAGGTGTGTATTAAAAAGATAAGTTGGAACATACCGTAAGTATTCCATCTTTGTACAGAGTACTCTGTAGTAATTTATGATTCTACAAAAACTATTGTCTTTATCTAGGATTTACTAATAAAATCAGATTAGGCAGTGCTTTTTTTGTAAGAAAAAAGGTGCCGGAACTCACATCTTGTTAATCTTTTATTTACCTTTTGCACGTAGTCAATCACTGTACACACACCCACACACGTCAGTTGTGTAATGAACCATAACGGTCATCGCCAGCAGTAAGCACTCAGCGCGTGACCACATGACCAATCACAAGCCGAGCAGTGTCCCAAGCCGAGCAGCCGGATGAAGTATGCATGCCTCAGACTCGACACACAAGCAGCTCGCATGCACCATTTTAATGATTTTGCCGCCAACCTGCTACACTCGACAGGGCAATTCAAGTCCATGTGGACCAAACATCAAATTTTCAAAAGTTACTTTTAAAACTTGGAAAATTTGTCAAAAAAAGGTGCTGGAACTCCGTTCTGGTGAGTTCTATGACAAAAAAAGCACTGAGATTAGGCCTTATACAATTTCATTACTTGCATCCAATTTACTTGAGGATTGTAGGGCTTGTCTGGGGAAAAAAAAGCCCTATGCTTTGGATCAATGTGACAGTGTGGTAATTAATCTTTTGCCTGATAAGAATTTCTAAAAATAGCAAAATATTCCTGGAATCATATGTGTCAGACTGTCAATTTGGTAATCTCTGTGTGTAAGCTGTTTAAGATCCCTATACTAACTTAGAGTGATTATTTCAAACAGTAGATTGAAAACATGGTGTTATTTCCCTAAATTTTAGCAATAGCAATAGCACTTAAACTTATATACCACTTCATAGTGCTTTACAGCCCTCTCTAAGTGGTTTACAGAGTCAGCCCACAACAATCTGGATCTTTATTTTACTGAATAAAGGAAGGATGGAAGGCCAAGTCAATCTTGAGCTGGTGAGAACTGAACTGTCAAACTGCTGGCAGCCATCAATCAGCAGAATTAGTCTGCAATACGGCGTTTTAACTACTGCGCCACCATAGCTCTTTATGTAATTACATAATGTATATAAATTATGTAATTATGTAATTAAAAATATGTGTGGTATATCTATTGTTTAATGGCAAAATTATTTTAGTTAATCATAGGTCAAAATATTACAACTTTTAAAATGATACCAAAATAAAAAAAATATATTTTGCCTCAAAATCTTTCCTATCAATAGATTATAAGAATTTGTTATAATTGACTATGAGACAGAATCATTACAAGGAGCAGTATAAAGAAAGAGACATTGGAAGTCTTCTAGTCCAACCCCATTTTGTTGTTCTCAGATTTATTAAAGCAGATTATTAGCTCTTTGTTAATCTTATTCACAATTTGCCATCAAAATTCCATGATACAAAAGAGAAAAGCAATATGGAAGAAAAAGAAAGACTCCTTTAATATTTTCCATTGCTAGCCTAGCAATACATTTAAACTCTCTTTTGTGTGAGGCATGATTTAAGAAAACACTTGTATTGTTGTAAAAATATAGATTATTGTGGAAGTTTTTTTCTTTCTGACAATATTCTGTCAATCAAAACCCAATGTTTAAATTTATTAAGGCAGTTTATTTGTAGCTATTTTTGTTATTTGCAGTAAATAACTCAGAGCTGAGTACAATTACATGGCAGCACTTTCCACTTTTAAAACATTTCCTTTTATTTAACACACTCAAACAAATGTATTTCACAACTGAAATTGGCAAATACGATTCCATTTTGCAAAGAGAATATTATAGAACAAACAACACTGTAATGAAGAATACACATTAAGCAACATTAGTTTTAAAAAACTTGGAGACTGACATCATGGTTATAGATTGCTGCTTACTTTTTCCCTCTGTTATTATTAACTTTTTCAAAGCAGCACTTCTAAGCAAAATGCAACTTTACCCTTCAAATCCTATAAGCAATTTCACTGTACTTATTCAGGATCCTCACATTTGTTATTCTTCCAATTCTCAGTTCCTCAGCTGACAAGACAACAAGGGAGCACAAAAACTGGCATCTGGCAGCATCTTTGTTCCCTGTCTGGCTCTTTGCTTTTCCATGTTTGTTTTCATGACTGGAGAAAACTAAAAATGGTGTGCCCCTCCCCTAAACTTAAGAGGCCTGGTGAAATGGTAGAGGGAAAGAGGAAGTGAAGAAGTGAAGAAACTGCTAGGTCTAAGTGCTATTGCTAAGTGACGCTCCCCATCACTGCACCTGACTTGCCATATGCTTAATAAACAAATTTCGTCTGACTTATGATTGTCACTTTCAATGCAGTTATTAAGCAAATCACAATAACTATGTGATGTCACATGACCATGATTTGCAATTTCCGGCTACTCCATTGACTGCTTGTTGGAAGCTGGCTTTGAAGGTCACAAATGGTGATCATCTGGCTGCAAGATGCCACGACCATTGGAAATGTGTGCTGATTGCCAAGCACTCGAATCACAATCATGCAACCAAAGGGACGCTGCAACTGCCATAATTTTGAGGACTGGTTGTAAACCAGCAAAGTCATACGTTTAAACTGTTGCTAAACAAGGAAGTCATTAACTGAGGGATTACCTATATTTTAATGGAGTATCCTAGGCTGTTCCTTGCCTATAAATTAAGGATAGGAAGTTTTCTGAAAAAGTATAGTTTTGATTCCACTCTCAGTCCTGTATTGTGAGACAGTGAGGCTAACTCTGCCCTTTCTATAGGGCAGAGAGAATGTTACTATTATCCAAACTATACTATACAAAATGCTGTAACTAATGTCATGTCACTATCATGGCTATGTTTGAGAAAATGGATTATGGAGTTAGAGAATTCTTAAGCAACTTTAAGAGTTTATTAATTTGTATTTAAATCAATATTGGTACTATGTAATCTTCACTTCCCAACCATAATCTTTAGATGCGTTGTTATTAGTAATAAAAAGGGAAATTTTACAAGGAATGAAGAATGTATAGTTCAACTGTATTCATTTGTTTTGTAAAAGTGTCCTAAAAAGTAGCCAAAGTTTTGCCAGGTTTGTATTTAATCTTAGGTGTTGAAAAGATCTGTTGGTATTCAGAGTTTTTTGCCTGTAGGATAGAATAATTTTCTTTCCCTTCACCATTTCTGCTAGACTTGACTAACAACATCGTAAAAAGTCAATTCAGAGGTTATATTTGTCTTCCCCCAAGAAATTTAGTAGTTTTTTTTAAAGGAACAGGTTGACATCATTTCCTGCCCAGTTTCCTTGTGAAGGAAGGTTTTATATATGTAGTTTGCTAATGGGATGACTTCAACTTTCATTTGTTGGTTTGTTTGATTTGTAACACTTTGGTTTCTATATGTCATACATTTGGAAAGAGAACTTGCAATGTTAGAAATTGTTTACCTAATTGTTACTAGGTAAATGTGCACATAACCTTGACATTGTCAAAAAAAAAGAGTTGCACTGGTGCAACATAAGAGTAGTAGCAAATTAACTTCCACTGTTCCTTCAGTGTGTGCAATCTGTTTGATCTGAAAAGTTGGTGGCCTCAGGGTTTTTGTTCTTTTATACACTGGCAGTCTAAGCATGGGAATGCCCCTGAGGCCATTTTTACAGAGGTGGGTATTTATTAAAATGTGACAGTCCTACTGGCTCAGAGCTCTACTTTACATTACTTAGTGTCTCCAGTACAACAAATGCATAGTTGTGTAGCTCCCCTGTAGGCGGAACCTCAACCCATGTTAATTTGTTACCTTACATTGAAATAATGCAGGGTAATAAGACTTTGTAAATTTTTGTCCAATTATTGGTCTTCCAAATTGAATGCTATACTATTGCTAGTTTATTTTGCCAGTTCGTGTTTTGGAAAATATAGGAAGCGATTCTTCTAATGCTGTTTAAGTTGGTAAATCTATTTTTTTTCTCTTTCTTACAAACATTCACTTGTATGCTTGAAGAAGCACTCCTAATGCTTTTGCTATAAGAAATTTCTTAAGGTATTAGGAAGAATGTATAATTCAAATCATACCACCCAACCTACAAATATTGAACATTGAGGTTGTCTTGTACTTTTCAGAAGAATACATATTACCTCATATAATGACTAGGTAAAACAAAATTGTTTTATTTGCTTTCAAAACTTTCCCTAGCATGGAGTAGCTTCTTTTTACTAAGAAATGTTTACTTAATTAAGTATTTGAGTATTTTGGAACTAAATGCTTTGGAACTAAATGCACATGTACCTTATGTTCTCTGTAGCATTTTCAAGATTCCTGCAATTATTATTTGTTCTCTCAAGAGTCACATGAAATTGTGATCCACTGTGCCAAATAAACTTCATCAGAACTGATTTTTTAAAATGTCTTTCTATGTGTTCCATTTCACATCCTGTACAAAATGACACCAAAGATAGATGTGAATACTGTACTACTTTACATTTTTTTACAGAGTTTATATATTTTAAATTGACATTACCATTATTCTGTTAAGTAAGGTCTAGGAAGTTGGTCATTAATTTCTGATTTTGCTCATACATTATTAAACTTTGTAAATAATACATCATTATTGTAGCAGTTTGTGTTAATGTTGTATTCCTACAGCCTTTTAATTTTATTTTGTTTCATTTTGTGAGGAATTTTTAATAATAAATGAATTAAGAAGGCAAATGGATATGGTGCTATATATTTCATGTAAAAAAGCTAGAGCAGATAAATATGATAATAGTAAGATATTAAAGTAGATTTCTCTGTATCATATACATCTTAATATTCTAGCTGGCATTTTATGACATTTGTAACTTAAATAAGAGTATTCAATCTTACTTTCCAAAAAAAGTTATTCAGTTCTAAGATTTCACTTTTTTGAAAGGGATGGAAAAAGAAAATGACCTTAGTTCATTTAAAATTTGGCTACTTGAAAATTGGGAATGATTGCTACTTTCTATGACACTGTCCTTAATGAAATAGCCACTTCTTCCTTCTTTTAAAGCCATAATATTTCCATAGGCTGGTACCAATCATAGTCTTCCATTTTACATTTTTCATTATGGCTAAAATTAGGAAAATAAAATAATGAGATAAACTAGAAAATTGTACTGGTAGCACAGAACTCCACTTAGATGTAGGAGAGACGTTTGCATAAAGCACAATAAAAATTTACAAGGGCATAGATAAAAATACGTATTATTTTTTACCATCTAAAAACCAGTAAGGATTTGTCCATTGGAATGAAACACTGAAACTATTTCTGTTATAGCAGTTTGTTATGCAGTATTTGTTTGATTTTTGTAGTCAGTTAGCATTTTTTCCCATACTGTAGCTCAAAATTTTATACAAGCTAAATAACATGGGAATTTCCTACATTTGCAACAGTTTTGAATTTCCAATTTTATGATATGATTAGCATTCGATACAGTTAAACTTTAACGTGGCTGCTGCTCATTAACCAAAGTCAGTCATTATCTGGACAGATCCCAATTCAATTAACTGGAAAAAAAAAACCACATAAAAGCTCAGGTTGTGCAAATATACATAGGACCTGTGCATAACAAATGTCCAACTCTATTATTCCATGTTCTAAATTATTCTATATCTATAGGCAGGGCTTTTTTTCTCATAGAACTCCCAGAAAGGAGTTCCGGCACCTTTTTTGGATGGAACCTTGTAGGGTAGGCAAGGCGGGTTGTATGACGTGTGTGAGTTCCGGCATCTTTTTTTTTTTTTTAGAAAAAAAGCACTGTCTATAGGTATATTCAGAAGTAAGTCTCACTGAATTCTGAGTAGACTGAGCCGTGCATAAACATGTGTATAAGAGTGCAACCTTAATCAGGATTTGAAGAGATGTAGTTATATTATTTTTATCAAGGAAATCTGCCCCAAAGATTTTTTTTTCTCCTTTCAGGTGTGTATAGATTAAAGTCCTTTATTTAATAGCGGACTCAAAATTCTATAAAGTAGACAGCCAAATTGTGCAGAATCACAACATGCAGCAATGAATATTAAAATCACATGAATTGTGGAAATAAATATTATTTTGAATGACTAATAGTATAATTCTATATCCATGAACAGTGAGCTCCCGTTTTAGAGAAGAAAATCTGTTATTTGCTCTTTCCTTTTACACCCATCCTCTCCAGGGCTGGTAGGGTGACAGG
>NW_015386571.1:633505-658260 GCF_001527695.2 Protobothrops mucrosquamatus | reverse complement strand
TTAAACTTCAGATTAAACTGTGACTAAACAGAGCAATGTTTATTGGCCATCTTGACATCCAAATGTCTTTATGTTATATCTAATAAAACAGAGTAATGGTTCCAAAGTCAAATTATAAAACAGGAGAAAATAAATATCCCTGACAAGTTCTGCATAGCACATTAGACAAAAGAATTGATTCACTTTCTGGTAATCTGAGCTAACATTTTAATCCAATGCTGGATTAAATGCTGCCGAAACCTGCTTACCTACTCGTACTTAAAATATTTTCCCTAATAATCTGCTATTGTCTGATATTTGATACCTGCAATAAATTGTATGGATTGAACTGTCAAAAGATATCAATAGATTGAAGTCTTTGAGCAAAGTCAACTGTCAATATTTTTACATCCAGATTTAAGAAACAAATCAGGCGATAAATTATACATTTGTAATGTCACATAAAAATATTGTTAGAGGAGAAAGGATGTATTTATGTATTTGTGATAAATCAATAAATACTTTATACTAGCCTATAGGTAGCCTTGGACTTACAACCACAGTTGGGACCAGAATTTCCATCGCTGGCCAAGGTGGTTGTTAAGTGAGACACACCAAATGTTATGATCTTATTTGCTAGAGTTGTTAAGAGAATCATGCTGTCATTAAATGAATCGGCTTCCCCAATTGACTTTGCTTATCGGAAGCTGGCTGAGAAGGCCACAAATGGTGATCATGTAACACACACACACACACACACACACACACACAAATGCTACAACTGTTGTAAATACATGCTGATTGCTGGTTGATCCCATGACTATGAAGATGCTGCAGCGGTTGTAAGTGCAAGGACCAGTCATAAGTCACTTTTTTTAGTGCTGTTGTAACTTCAAACAGTCACTAAATGAATGATTGTAAATGGAGGACTATCTGTTTAGGAAAACTAGAGGCTTTGCCTAATTTCATAGTATCCATCAAAGGTAATGATGCAACTAAGTAAGTTGCTTGATCCCAAGTAATTTTTAGAATATTGCTTCATTATATAGGTAGTCCTCCACTTACAATAGTTCCTTTAGTGACCATTCAAACTTATAACGACACTGAAAAAAGTGATTTATGACTTCATGACCGTTGCAGCATCCCCATGGTCTCGTGATCAAAATTCAGACGCTTGGCAACTGACTCATATTTATGACGATTGCAGTGTCCTGGGGTCATGTGGTTACCTTTTTTGACCTTTTGACAAGCAAAGTCAATGGGGAAGCCAGATTCACTTAACAACCATGTTACTAACTTAACCACTGCAATGATTCACTTTACAGAAAGGTTGTAAAATGGGGCAAAACCCACTTAACAAATGTCTCGCTTAGCAACCGAAATTTTGGGCTGAATTGTGGTTGTAAGTCGAGGACTGCCTGCAAATATGTTCAATTTGAACATCCATATCTCATAAATCAATATTATAAATCCAGTTTAATTTATAGATGCATAAAATATATGGCAACAGTAGAGTAGATTTTTAGAAGTTCAGACTTCCCAGATCGATGTGTTTAATCTCCAAAGCAAAGCCTACTGAAACCTCTTTTCCTATGAAATCCTTTGAACAACTATTCTGTGGGATTATTTGGATGAATCTTTGAAACTGAGGTTAGACGTTCTCAGAGTAGTCATTTATGATCTCAATATGTTTCTGTTACCGTATGTAGAAAGATTTTCCTGGAAGTATCTCTGTCTTCTCCCTTTACCCCAGCCACACTTAAAGTGGCTACATCCTGTTGTGCAACTTTATGATTTCAACTGTATACTTGGATTTTTTTTTTGTTTCATATCCCATGATACTGATTATGTATGTTATAGTAAATGCTTAGTGGTTTATTTCTGTTGTTTATCATCTTGCAGATAGATATAGAATACAAATGGTATAATATTTTTCCTTAATTTATTAAATGGAGAATTAAAGTGTTGCGCATGCCTGAAATAATTACTCATTTAAATATGGTGGAGGTTACTTGTAGCATTAGAAATAATAGCGGACTATTTATAAATTATTCTTGTGGAGTAGATTTTTCCAGTATACTTTCCAGATGTTTTAGGAATAGATCTCTCATACCAGTGGGAAGGACATTGTTGGGGACATTGTGTAGAATTATTTTTATCACAACAGCGAAAGTGAAATTTCAGCAGCTAGCTTTGGAGGAATATAAAAGATATCTGTTTTACTGCTCCTTAAGGTAGGGATTGGAGGGAACTTCATACAAAGGCAGCTAAATATAGGGTACTTCTAAAAAAAACCTGTAAAGAGCTTAAGGAGTAGTAGGGCACAAATATGTTTTGAATAAGTCATGTATTTTCATAATGAAAATCAGTAATTTATAATTATGAGACTAATAATTATGAAAATATGTTATTTCAGACATCATTATAATCTCAGACTTATAGTCTGAAAATTAAGGTTTATGCAAGTAACAATTTCTCAGAGAGCAAAAAAAAATACTAAAATTGAGTATAATAAATACAGCCTATGTTAACTTTGAAGAACCTTACACAATAGGACTTCATTCTTAGAAGCCCATGGTCTAAGCCCAAAGCAATGAATCAGCTCAATGTTTCTCAACCTTGTCAACTTTAAAATGTGTGAACTTCAACTCCCAGCATGCTGGCTGGGGAATTTTGGGAGTTGAAGTCAACACATCTTAAAGTTGTCAAGGTTGGGAAACATTGTATTAACTGGAGGGAGTTGATCAGATGCCCCTTGATGTGTTGCATGCACACCTGTGTTTTCTGGAGTCCCTGGTTGAACTGCTAGTATTAATTAACATGGAAAATAAAGTTGTTCCAGTTAAGGTGGATGTTGTAATTTATGCAAAGTGCAAGTAACCATTTGGGGCTAAGGGCTGCAATCAGATGTTGATGTTATATGAGATCACACTTTAAAAAGTAGGTCAGATCAGCAGAGAGAGTACACAGGCAAAATCAAAATCAGATTTGACTTAAGGTTTAATAAAATTAACCATAGTTAATATACTAATTTAATAGTTTTCTGTCATGTATTAACAATTATATTAAATACTAGATAACCAGTCATTTAACCATCCTGTTAAATCATCGTTTCAGAGATATTTACTTATCTAAATAGGGAAACACAATGACCAAGGGTAACAAAAAAGCAGTGGGGGCAGGAACAGCTTCTAACTTCCTGTTGACTTCCCCATTGAGTTTTCCTTTAGAAATCTGGCTGGGAACATTGGAAATCTTCCTCCTTTCCCCTTCTTGCAGACAGGTAAGTGGCTGCTGCTGGATGGGAGAGGGAGCAAGGAATTATGTGACTGGCTGGGAAACTGTCATGAAACATTGAAAATGAAGATCATATGACCGTAGCAGCAGCCTAAGAGCTGCCAGTAGCACTAAAGCAGCCATAACTTTCCCAAATTTCATACAGTTCACTATCTGGCTAGGTAGCAACATCAGTATGAGGGAGACTGAGATGTCGTGGCTGTTTGTATACAGTAACATAACCTGTCAGTCCAGATGGTACCAGAGAAGAAACAAGGAGAAAGCCATGTGTCTCTCCCCCAGATCAACCCTGAGCTACATATATTCTGTTCAATTGGAATTATAAGAATTGTAGAGCACTGCACCATCCCCCTTCTCTCCAAAACAGTGCCTCATATATTATAGGTTATAATAGTAGCTGAAGAGGAAAAGATAATACAGATAGTCCTCAACTAATTATCACAATTGAGCCTGGAATATTGGTCATAAGTCATTGTGGTGGTAAGTTGAGTCACCACATGAACGGATTCGATTTTATTGTGGTTGTTAAGTAAATCACATGGTTGTAAGTCTAAGTCCACCATATCCAATGGGTGGTTTTTGCCAGAAAATGGCAAAAGAAATGTAGCAAAATGCAGTCAAGTGAACACAGGAAACTGCAATCGGTTGTATACGTGAGCTGCTTGTCAAGTGCCTGAAGTGTGATCACAGGACCATGTAGGTCAGTGGTTCTCAACCTTTTTAATGCCGCGACCCCAACCGGTCATAAGTCGAGGACTAAACCGGTCGTACGTCGAGGACTAAACCGGTCGTAAGTCGAGGACTACCCAACCGGTTGTAAGTCGAGGACTTTCCCTGCCCGGGAGCGCCGCGCATGCGTGGTTCCGCCCCCTGTGCCGGCCGAGGCGTAGCTGGCAAGCGGCAGAGACGGAGCAGGCCGACCACCAGCTGGCCCAGCCCAAGGGAGGTAAGGCACCCGCCGGAAAAGGGGAAAAAAATGGCGAACAAAAAAAATGGTGGACAAAAAAAATGGCGGACAGCCTTGCTTGGCGATCCCCGTGAAATGGTCGATCGACCCCAAATGGGGTCCCGACCCACAGGTAGAGAACCACTGATGTAGGTGGTGCAACAGTCATATGTGATCACACTTGGGATGGGTTGTCAGTATTTTTTTCCGAGTCTGTTGTAACTTTGAACAGTTGTTAAGTGACCATTCATAAATCAAGGACTAACTTTTAACCTGTAAATTTTAAACAAAATCCATATTTTAATACTATAGGAACTGAAATATAATGTAATTTGCCATACTGCCACAAATTGTCTCATCCCAAGCCTCCATAAAAGAAAAGAAAAAAAATAACTCCCCCCCAAATAGCCAGAAGTCTGCAAGCTATGTGTCCTTTGGCAAAGAGAAAGAAGAACAAGGCAGAACGTAATTTGGGATGGGGAGGAGGGGACAAAGACATTTCAATACTTTCCAAAGCTTCCCTGTTGTGAAAAGGGAAGTTATTTTGTAGATGTGGGTTACATCACCACTGAGTTTAAAATAAATTAGCTGTATTGCTGAACTCAGCTGAAATGATAAGACTCCAGAGATTTAATCCTGCCTTTGAACTTGTGCAGAATCCTCATGCTGAAGTGCCTATAGCTGAAAATATATGAAAGATATCATCTTGGATCAAAGCTGCTGTCAACGCTGCTAACATTGGATGTTTCTGCTCTGACAACTGATGAAAATGCAGCCATTTTCTCTTCTCCTTTACTATGCTTTTTCTTGCTTTTAGAAATCAGGTGCAGCAGGGGGGGGTTGGGATGTAAGCTCAGCTAGCCATAATAATAACGCAGCCAAGAATAAGCTGGTAACATTTTAGCGGGCTGAGGAACTGAGGAGAAAGCCTGCGCTTTAAGCTAATTGGGGAATGTGATTTATGACAGTTTATTGGGGGTGGGAATTGTACTTTGTTACTTTGTATGGGGGGGAAAGGGAATTTAGTTTTTGGGTTCAACTATGTAGTACTGATACTTTGTATTCCGAATAAATGTTCTTTAAGGAAGAATTTTGCCTCAAAGTTCTTTTGATGGGTTTCATCTATCAGAACCATGACAGCTGCATCCATATTTATATCTAAATTAATATTGATAAGTAATTGTTAAGCCATTTGGAGTTAAAGACTTTGGCTGATCTTCTGCAGGTCTACAGGTGGTATTCCAACCATTCCTTTAAAGACCGCTCAAAGTTATAATGGTGCCAAAAAAAGTGACTTGCAATAGGTTCCTGCGCTTGCAACCATTGCAGCATCCCTGAAGTCACATGACTAAAATTTGGGCACTTGACGACTGGCATGTATTTACAATGGTTGCAGCACCCTGGGGCACATCATTGTCATTTACAACCTTCCTAAGGGACTTCTGGCAAGCAAAGTCAATGGGGGAAGCTGGATTTGCTTAATAACCACATGATTTACTTAAGACTGCAGCCAAAAAGGTCATAAAATTGGGTGCGACTCACTTAATCACTGCATAGCTTAGCGATGAAAATTCCAGGTGGTTTTAGGTTAAGAGACTTGCCTGTAAATCATATTTGGTCTGTAATCCTCGTTGTGTAACACTCTTGAATAAACTGAGTTTCCTAAGCGAAATATATTATAAACCAGTCATTAGAAATTAGCTAACTTTTAATTTCAGATTTAAGCTTATGTTCAAAATAATACTAAATTATTGAAGTATTGATTAACTTGACAGTAGCAAGGTAAACAGTAGCAAGGTAAACTTGACAGTAGCAAGGTAAACTTCGTTTTATTATTGTATTCCATTTATTGTTGGAAATTAGTGGCAGATTGTAATAATTACAATAATGAAATAAGCACAATTTGATATAAGTAAAAAGAATTGCCTAGTTTCCTTTCATCTTTATTTGTATAATGTTACTGCCCCTTGTAATAAAATAATAATCTTCATAACTAACATGTATAAATATTGTGATATTTTTATTATTTAATTTTAATACATTTTTCATAAAAGTCTACAGATGTCTATATATATGAAATTTCATTTTTTTTCTACTTAGGGTGTTACTAGCATCTATCCTTGAAGTGCAATTATTGCTATTTTCTATTTTTTTTCAAGTGCTTTTATTTTAGGGTCTCCAAGTTTGCATAGAACTAATTTATATTAAATGAGAAAATCATATATGTAATTTTCTTTGAATTATTAGTATTTGGTCTTTAAACTTTTGTGCATAAATACATCCAGTTGTCAGCTTATTGCATTTGTTTTGCTGCACATTGAATTTCCTGCTATTGCCATCTTTATTTCGCCTTTTATACTACAGAATATATTTCTTGTGTGGTCTCATTTGTTAAAACTTTCTCACAATCCAAACTGCCTTTGGCATTTAAGCTGTGACCTCATTAAATGAAGGAGACTGGAGAAGACATTTTATCTCTCAAATTGTGCCTCCCCTTCTATTGATGCTTTTAGATGTACTTTGTTATGCTTTGTGCTTTATTTAAATTGCAAATAACACCTGACGTAATTGATGAGACCATCTTAATCTATTCTAAATAGCAAAAACTCTCTGAGGTATACATTTCTATATATTCCCCCCCTTGGGGGGGGAAGTCTCATGTTGTTTCTACATGTTAAAGAAGAATGATAAACATAAACGTTGGAAACTACATTGCCTGCCATAATTATATTTACCCTCATCATAAGAAAGAAAAATGTGTGTCATATTTTGGGAATATTTATTCGTTTATTTTCAAGACACTTGTATAGTTAAAATGAAAAAAAAGTGGTTTACACAAGTTTATCTGTCGGACTTCAAATATGAGCTAAATGCGGTGGTGGTTAGTATATACAAAGGATGGTGACATGAGCATGAAATCTAATTTTGAACTCCTTGTATATTTAAAGTCGAAAGAAAAAATGTTCCAGACCTTTATGGAAAGCTTTAAGGTTAGTGCTTTCTCCATATGGCTTTCTTTAAATGCATTTGAATTTTTTTAACTGCATTGTATTTCATTTTCAACTGAAATTAAAGCTGCTGAAGTTATTTCTCTAAGCTTCAGAATAAAACCTTTGAAACAATTCATTAATATTAAAAACTATAAGTGTTTGTTTGTGTGTGTATGTTTGTGTATGTGTGTGTGTAAATCTTACTGCTTATAATGCCAAAGCATTTTAAATGCTTCAGATTTAAAGATTTATTGATTTGATTAAAATGTGAATTTTAAAATTGAATAGAATTTGAGAATGCTTTAGCATTCTTAATGTTTTCAGTTGCTGTCTTGTTTTATTGTAATTATAATGCCTTTATAATATGTTATGATATTTTACGCTAGAACTTAACTAATAAAGTACAAATAGTATACACAGATAATTATATATTCTCATATATCTTCCCAGTCAGTGGATTCTAGCTAGGGATACATAATTTTTTTCTGGGCTGACAACCAAACCTGGCCTTTGATGAGTGTACCAACAACTACTATTGGGACCAACAAGTCCATTGCTAATTGAAAAGGTCATGAAATGAGAATCGTGAGCATGATAGATTTATGACTTTACTTCTCCTTTGATTGTTAAATAAATCACCCGCAGTTGTTAAGCAAGATATCACATGAGCATGATTTGTGATTTTCCTGCTAGGTTCTCCGATGACTCTGCTTGTCCACATACTCATACGTATGTGTGTGGGGAGTGTCCACCCAATATCTAGTTGCTTGGAAGCATTTCCTTCCCTCCCAATCTGAACGGGTCCAGGCTCCTAAACTCCTCCAAAACTTTCACAGAAAATACTTTGAAAAACCCGAAACGGGTTAGTTGTTTTGATTGATTCTTATTGCCTTACCTATGTGCATATTGTTCTTCTTGTTTTAGGGCTAACACCGCTGTTACGGGGGTCGAATGTCAGCCTGGCCATAAACGCTTTCCTTCAAGCTTGATGCCAGCTGCTATGGAAACGGGGAGGAAGGGAGCAATGGGCATTTGAGAGGAGAAATGTGCAGGAGGTGTGAGAGTGGAATTACTGAGAACTGATGGGGGGGAGGCTTGGACTCAGAGAGACCAGCTTGAGTTGTTTAACATCATCAAGGCCAATCGTCCTGGGAATGGCATGCACGAAGGCGATGCGAAGCACCTGGACCAGAAACATTCCCTTAACATTTTCCTGGCTGATAATTGGAGTCTGTCTACCTTACTACTGGGGGTGTGGGCTCTAAGGTTATTTTCAATTTGTCTTTTTTGCACGTGTTTACTTCAGACCTTGCCTGACTTTTGCTGCATTCAGTTCATTCTTAAAGTATCTTTTCTCTGAATCCATAGAGTCAAGGAGGCACCATGGTGGTCTAGCACTGAAGCTATTCACCTCCCGCTTGGAACGTTGAGTGTTCAATCCTACGTAGTGGTGGATATTTCTCTCCTAGGGCGCAAAGAAAAAAAAATCTGCTGAGAACCCTGTGAAAACTCCCTCAAGCAAGTGTGGTGGGCCCAATATTTTAATTGGTTTGACTTTGACTTGAAGTATATTCCAGGAGGGAAAAATTTCCTAGCTAGCAACACATTTTGACCCTTGATTGGACAATATGACCTGCACTAATAGGGGGAGGAAGAATTTTATACTTTAATTATAGTGGCTTGCATGGGACCTAAACCTGACCCTAACCCTAACCAGAGCTGGTTTAATGTCAGGGTTCCGACTGATGAACCCAGCTGAGCAAGCACCGTTGAGATGATCCAATCTCTTAATGCAAAACTTTATTGAGTACATCATTTTGGCATAGATGAAAGCAAAACCAGCTCTGGTTATTTCCTGCGAAAACCACTATAATTAAAGTATAGAATTCTCCCTCCTCCTATTAGCGCAGGTCACATTGTCCAATCGAGAGTCAAAATATTATTATAAGAAAGTGTCTTTGTGGGTTGGCAAACGCCTGTTAAAATGTCCTTGGTTGATGCGGGCTGACTTCTTGTTGTCTGGAGCCTGCATTCCATCTCCCCCTCTCCTTTCCCCTAGTGCATTGGCAAGCTGAGAAGCAATAATGTTGGCAACATCATATATGCGCTTTAAGCTTGACACAAGGGTTTTCTTTCTTAGGAATTGATAGGAGGCAGCCCTGACAGTGTGTGTGTGTCCGTGTGTGTGTGTGTGTGTGAATAATCAGTGGGAATTCAGCAGACAAATCTGAATTTAGGAAGATCCAAATTTTGAAGTTATTATAGTAGATTCTGTTATTGTTACTATATATTGTTATATAGGAATAAAAAATGTGACTTGGCAAACTGAAGTCTTCACTTATTAAAAAAAATGTAGTCTGTCTCCCAACAAATGCTGTGATTTCACCTTTATTCAGAGAATTTGCACAGCAAAGCCAAAGAGAACAAATGTGTTGTCAAAATAAATAATTATTTGGGGTAGGTTTGTATTATAGATTTATATGTATATATATGTATGATTTTTTAAGGAGGTGTCCGGTGGGGCCCCAACTGCACAAGACGGGATGGTTGAGTGAGGAAGGGAGGTAGGAAAGAGGGAGGAAGGAGGAGTGGTGGTAGTTTGGGAGGAGGAAGGTGTGGTAAGTGGAAGAGGGTGGTGCAGGGGGGGGACACCGGACACGTCCGTGAATGTATTGATTAGTGTTATTCTTTTAGGTTGATATTGTGATAAAAGATTTATGTTTTTGTTTTTTAATTGAAAAATTAATAAAAAATTTATTAAAATAAAAAAATAAAAAAAATAAATAATTATTATTTTATTTTGGTTCAGCGCACAGCCAGAAGTTCAGATTGGATTTTGCATTTTTGCCACCTATTGAGTCCTTCCTTAGGATCTAGGATGGGCAAATATGGGTGTTCGATGTGTTACAAATATCGACACAGGCTGTAAGGTGTTTCAAGTAAAGCTGCCTTTTGCAATTAACTGATGGTGAATTTGTCAATGCTGATGTCAAGTGGTGCTCCAATTGTTTTGGGATTGCACCCAAAGTGCCTTGCTACTCTTGTTACTACCATTGCATTCTTTTGCCAGTGTCGTTCCATTTCTATTTGCAGGTCTTTGTATTACGTTATTTTCTCCAGTTCTTTCTCTTCTATTAACACTATCTCCAGGTACTGCTACATCAAGTGTCTTTCTTATTGGCAGTTGTTAAATCTGGGATGTTATGTGGCAGGTGTTTTTCAGTTTCAATTCTAAAGTCCCAGAACACTTTAGTTTCTTCATTTTCTATTACTTTCTCTATTTTATGGTCCTGCTTACATGCAAGTGGTATTTTTTGCAGAGCTTCAAATGCACCATTGATTATTATTATGGTTTGCTACACAGTCGGTCAGATGTTCAAACTGGATTTGGCATTTTTATCCACCTACTGAGTCCTTCCCAACGACCTGGGATAGGCAGATGTTGATGTTTGATGGTATGACAGGTATTGTCACAGGATGTAAGTTGTTACTATTATTATTATGTTTATTTGCTGCCCATCTCATGGTTTAAGGTGACTCTGAGTGGCACAGGTCTGTTCTACTTGTATAAAAATCAGAAAATAAATTATCAAGGGATCCAGGTTTCTATGCCTTATGTAAAACTTCATTAGAAACTGCCCTTCTTTAATGAGGTTCCTTGGAAAATTGCACTTTTTTTGATTTATTGCAGTTTACTGGGTATTCTTAAAAAAAATTGAATCTCAAGGGAAATAATTTTTGCTGACTGAGCTCAATGTAGGGAAGGCCAGATCATAAAACTATATAGATCTATAAGCGTATGAGACATTTTCTCACTGGTTTCTTTTCAAGGGCTTTTGTGATGGTGGGAGCAATCTTGGCATGTGTTACCACATGCTTTATTTATCAAAACATTTAACAGAAGAAATTGTGGCCATTTTATATATATAGTGTAACTTATTTGGTCTTATATTTAAAGAAAGTTCGTCATAGTAAAACATCGTAATGTATATAGTTTCTAGAAGATATCTGCCTAGATTATGCTGCAAAATGTTTGCTAGATTCAGCAAATTAAAGCTATTATTTATTTGCAATAGTGGCAAATATTTGTAGCACAGGTGTAGGATGAGCATGAAGGTTTGTTCTCCAAGCTTGTGGATTAGCTTCCGAATGTTTCATTACCTGGATAAGTAACATCTTCAGCGGAGTTTAGGGGATGTCAGTGTCAGTGTTCACCTTACAAGACCGTCATTTGACAGACCCACACCTGATCCATCACAAGACCCTCACTTGACCCACCCATACCTGACCCATCACAAGACCTATTGACCACACAAAACCCTTATAAACAGAACACTGACACTGACATCTCCTAAACTCTGCTGAAGATGTTACCTAGCCTGGTAATGAAATGTTTGGAAATCAATCCACAAGCTCGGAGAACTAATCTTCATCATTTATTTATTTATTAAACAATTTTCTATGCTGTTGTGGTCAAAAGGACTCTTGGCATATTTGCATAGAATATGAATGTACTGAGTAAATAATTGAAAGGCTTTAGGAAAACAAAATAAAGGAAAATGAAACTGAGTTATGTAACTTGCGGAGCTTTCAGTCATGCTTGGCTCTCTTTCAGTGGAAATGTCATAAAATGGCATACATTGTGTGGTAAACTGAACTGAAATAATTATGTCTGAACTTTATTTGCTTGTGTTTTGAATTTTTGAGCAAATTGAGACCATACCTAAGTTTGCCTGGTGTACTCCTGAAAATATATCATTTTTTTCAAGTCCTTTGCTCTAATACGGGTGTATATTTTATGTCACTTGCTTTCTTGAGGGACTGTCCCTTTATTTGAATTGCTTATATCAAACAAGAAATTGCTTTAAGTCAGTGGTTCTCAACCTTTTTAATGCCGCGACCCCAACCGGTCGTAAGTCGAGGACTAAACCGGTTGTAAGTCGAGGACTAAACCGGTCGTAAGTCGAGGACTACCCAACCGGTCGTAAGTCGAGGACTTTCCCTGCCCGGGAGCGCCGCGCATACGTGGTTCTGCCCCCTGCACCGGCCGAGGCGTAGCTGGCAAGCGGCAGAGATGGAGCAGGCCGACCACCAGCTGGCACAGCCCAAGGGAGGTAAGGCACCCGCCGGAAAAGGGAAAAAAAATGGCGGACAAAAAAAATGGCAGACAGAAAAAATGGCGGACAGCCTTGCTTGGCGACCCCCGTGAAATGGTCGATCGACCCCAAATGGGGTCCCGACCCACAGATTGAGAACCACTGCTTTAAGTTAATCAGAGGAGTTAAGGGAGATGAAACAGATGAAATGATATCTAGAATGCCATTGGAAGGCAACAAGGTATGAAATTGACTGAGCTACTATTAGAGCAACCTTGTAGCAGTAAGAGAGTAAGAAATGTCAGCGTTTCTTCACACTTATTGTGTCTGTGGATAGCTGCTCAAAAGCTTGTTTAAGGCAATCCAGGCTCTCCTGGGAAGGGCTAGCTTGGAAGTTTACTTGCAAGGTTGCTGTGAGGAATATCTCTTGGATAAAGTCACTTCGACTCACTCCAAGTTGGATTCCAGCATTGAAGCAAAGGTGATTAGGTACAGTCTGACTTGCTATCTAGGAGGAGTTTGCTCCTGTTGGTCCTGATGAAATAGACACAGTTCTTGTGACTACTAGGTCAGCTACCTTTATGTTAGATCCATGTCCTTCCTAGTTGACTAAAGCCTCCTGGAAGGCGACATGTCTCCAGGTTATAGTGGTGGTAAAGTTGTTTTTGACAGAGGAAGTGTTATCAGAAGAGGGGGTAGTTTGTCCTCAAGAACCAGTCACTAGACCCAATTGTGCTGTACAATTTTCACCCAGTCTCCAACCTTTCTTTAAGGAAGATTTCTTGTGGCAGCTCCAGAGAACCCTAGAAGAAGCATATCATCTGGACCCGTTTCAGTCTGAACTCAGACCTGGATGTGGGTCCAAGATAGCATTGATTACACTTGTAGATGACCACTGGTGCAAGTGGGATGGGAGTGATGCATCTGTTCTGGAATTCTTAATGGCTCTCATTACCAGTTATCATGATATCCTGCTGCGTAGACTTTGCATGACATCATTTTGTGTGCCAGTTGTACCTGTTCTTGGACTGGGAGGATTTGTCACTCAAAGTCACTTGTGTTTTAGTCATCTCTCAGTGGACTTCTGCAATGTGCTTAACAATGCTCTGCCCTTAAAGAGCATCTGAAAGTTTGCACCTGGTTCAACTTGCAGTGGTATGGGCAGTTATGTTTGCTTCTCAATCAACACATGTTACACCTTTGCTTTCTGAGCTGAATTGGTTGCCGGTATGTTTCCAGATTCAATTTAAGGTACTGGTAGTTACAGATAAAGCCCCATGACCCTGGGCCACATTATTTAAAAGGCACTGATTGTGGCTACCCATCCCATCATATCTGGCAGATGAGCCATGCTTCAGGTCCCATCCATTAGGGAGTTCCATCTGATGGACCCAGAAATAGAGCTTATTCTTGTTATGTTGATATTGGACTAGGATGTTTGTTTATCATTGTATCTCAACTCTGATTATGTATTTTGGTTAACTACTAAGAGTCCCCAAAGTGAGATGGGGGGGCCATATACAATGAAATAAATACAATACAACCCCATAACCATCGTCAATAATAACAATATACCCTAGAGTACAATATAGTATACAGCAGAAGAACAGAACTGAACTAAGGATGAAGAAAGGGCAAACTTGTACAAGATAGGATAGATAATGTACAGTTGATTTATATTATTTACATGGTTGAAAAATGGGTGCTTGGGTTGGTTGCTAGATTTAAGTACAGAAGAATAATAGCCTTTTCTTCTGTCTAGAAAAAGATGAACTACATTGGAAGCAATCCTATAGAATCTATAGAAATACACTTAATGTAGAATACCTATAATTGTGGAGCATTTACATAAACTGAATAGATTTATATGTTGTTTGTGTGAGAAATATGTACTAAAATTTATTTTCAGAGTTGGTTTGTTTACTCCCAGTAAAGCTGGCTTTCTATATGAAGTAATATTTCATCTGCCAGTTATATTTGCCACTCTCATAAGAAATCAACTCTCTTACTTAGTGGCAAGTTGATTATAATTTATATTATTGCACATTTTTATCAGAAAACATAAATAGAAATCTTATAGATGATTGTGAATTTACCAAGGGGAGGAAAAGCCTTCTTAATAAAATAATGGGCTGTATTTGGAAAGTACACAAAATGCATAAACTCTGCTTGACATTGGCAGCCCAACTGGAAAATCCTCCTCTGCATTCCTGCAGTTGTGATAAATTGCTGGAGAGCCTCATTGTCCGTCACACTATATTGTCTAGTGAAGTAGCTGATCTTGTTTTCCTGTAGTGTTTTTCATCCAGGATTTTCTAGAATCCATCCTGAAGAAATCCTATCACTGAGGGTTAATCTATATTTTTGATGAAAGGGTATTCCCTACCCAAATTCTATTCTCAGAGAAGTGAGAATGTTGTCTTATGAGGAGCCAGAAATCAAAGCCCCTTGAAAGTGGGTGTGTGTTTACTCTAGACAGAAGTCCTTATCTGCCAAGACTAGCACCTTACAACAAGCCTTTAATGGAGCTGTAAATGAGGGATAAACTATTTTAACCCTTTATTAGCTTTTACCAAAATAAGATGGGAAAAATACAAGTGGTTCTCAAAACAAAGAATCTTTCTCCCTGGGAGTTGAAGTCCATACATCTTAAAACTGCTTAAGTTGAGAAATATTGTCATACAGTAAAGCTAATATAAAAGACAAGTCCCATGCCAAATTATAACAGAAAAAGGATAAAGAAATCAAGATAATAAAACTACATCACTCACTGCCAAAAACCTTATGTCATTTCAAAAGCTGACAAATTTATTATTGCATATTAACTTGGCAGAAAAGCTTATACATTTGTTAAGAATGTAAAAGATTTTTGATTTTTAAAAAAGAATGTAAAGGAAGGGTAATTAGAGATAAATGTGAACAAAACACAGTGGAAATGGACAGCTCAGGCTAGAGAGTTCCATAATTTCCAAGAATAATGAAATCCACTGGAACAATTAAGAGGCAATTTGTACTGGCTGTGGATATATTAGTATTACAGAAGTATGGCCTGTGGGGTTTGATTTCGATCTGACAACATTTTGACAATTTAGAGACTACTAGTTAAATATAATATGCTTCTCTTTTACTTAGCTATCATTTTTATAGTCAGAATCAGGAGAGGATTCAGTCAGATGCCAGCTATGTAGTTCGTCCACATAGTAAAATTACTGAAGAAGGGATAACAAAAGTTTAAGATATTTGTTGCTTTAGATGTTTGCAATTTTTCATTGTTTCATTCATTAAAAATGTGAAATGCTACTAAATAATGTGTTGGCAATTCAAAAAAATAAGAGGTATTACTGTTCATACAGGTTTTTTATTTTCTGATTTAATCATGGAAACAACAGTAGGTGGCAGAATAGCTACATCTAAAGATCTTGTTTCTGTTTGCTCTGAATGAATATAATGATGAGAGAGAAAAATGGCTATATTTAGAACTGGATTCGTCAGATAATTCATTTGAGAATTCTACAAACCAGGATGGTTTTTAAAAAGTTATGAAGCCCATATCTTTCCTGCATTTTTGGTTATATTCAACCCAGAATATTATTTTTATAAATTTTATAGCCTACCTTTCTGCTAATTAGTGCATTTAATTCACCTACACTATAAAAAGCATGTGTTAAAGTTCTGTATGACATTAATATTGTAATCTGCAAAGTACAAACAAGATTTTTTGAAAAGTATTATAGATGAAATTGTTGTAATTGCTTATTGACTAAGCCATCAGCATCATAGTTTATCAACCATGTTTATATATCTCAGTATACTTTTCTACGTGTGTATCTGAACATGCCTCATTCTTTTGTTCTTAAAGTTTTATATATTACTGCTCCATATGTTTCTTTTTATAGATCAAAAATGGTCCAAGTCATTTGAAAGATTTCCTATCCTCTTTCCATTAAAAAAAACCTTTCAGAAATCTTCCATTTCTTCCAAATCTTTCCCCTTTTTTCCCTTTGAACAACATCAACTTCTCATTTTTTCCCAGCTTTCAAATACTGTAGGCTACTGTTACTTTTATCTTCAGAAACTATCACTTACTCCCTCCTTCCTTTTGTTCCAAGTCACTTGAACATGTGGTCTACTTACACCCTCTGTAATACATTTCTCTCCTCTTATTGCTTCCTTGACCCCTTTTGGTCTTTTAATTCTACCAAACCAGTTCTTGCAAAATCACCAATGGCCTTCTGGCTGCTAAACTGAAGGTTGTATTTTGGATCTTCTATTTGATCTTTTACCAACTTTCAACATTTGAGCTATTCCTTCTGTAACAAATTCTGCACTTTTTAACTTTCAGTGATGATTTTTCTTCCCTTACCTGGCTCAGAGTTTCATCTATAGCTTACAGAAGGCTCTCTTTCTAGTACATGGTAATACATGATCATTATCTACAACAAGGGCAGAATAACGTTCAGATCGGCTCACGTTCCTTTTCGCATGTGACAGGTCTGGTGGATAAGGATTCTCTATTCCTCTATACCTCTGTCAACGTTGGATTGTAAATAATTTAATCAACTCTTTATTACTAGAAATAAAAAGTCAAGTGTTTTATAAGAACTTGCTACTTTTTTAATTTGGATTTTTCATAAAGTAGTTAATACCTTCTGCTTCCTTTCCTTTGTCTACTATTAGTTCTAGAATGGAGGGAGCAAGGTGGATACAGCATTTTTACTGATCTCTTCACTCAACTGATAATTATTGGAAGGCAGATCGGAGAGAGATTTGAACTGTTTCTTCTCAGTACTTTTCCTAACCTCAAAAATGACCATTTAAAAGTGCTGGTTAGTTGTATTTGTTATCTTGAGGAAAATACAGTATAAACATACATTTCCCAATTTATCTCTAGTTTTAGGCATAAGTAGCAGTCTTCAAGAATTGTGTGAGAGGTCCCTTGGAATGTATGTCAATAAATCCATTTTGTATTTCAACTTATCACTTTCTCAAAAAAAAAAACCCTCTAAAGAAATCTTTCCCCATTAATAAATACATCTTTAAAGCCTGGTCATACAGCCCTGGTCAAAAACAAATTCCATTAATAGCAGCCAGAAACCACAACACATGAATTTTAAGCTAGTCAAATAAGTTCATTTTATATTTCTTGCATTTACTTTAAAAAAAAGCTTGACCTTTAATCCTGTCAAATAATGTCCCACAAGTTGATTTAACATGTCCCCCCTTTGAAAATCCAAGATAAAAAGGCTTTCCAAATCATTCTTCTGCTTTATTATTTCTGTGTCCTCTTTAGTTATTGAGATATCAGCTAATATAGTTAAGAGAGGAAGTGGGTGAACTCACTGTCTGTTTGGAAGGTACTGAACTTTGTCTTAGGCAAGATTATTATTCCCCAGCTTTCAGAGCTCTCAAACCCATTGGAGATTGCTGTTTTATGATCACTTTGTCGGCAGATTCTGTATGGAGAAAACTTGGGGGTGAGTCTAGTCCAGGGGTAGGCAACCTTGGCTCTTTTATGACTCATGGACTTGCTGACTCAGGAATTCTGGGAGTTGAAGTCCATGAGTCATAAAAGAGCCGAGGTTGCCTACCCCTGATCTAGTCCTTTCTTTACTCCAGAGAGGAGTTCCAAGGAGCTGTTCTGTTTACTGACTTGTCTTCTTGCCAAGTTCTGGATGAACTGTCTTCAGTCCTCCCTTGCTTCCCCAGAAGTTCCCCAATTGTGTCTTTCTTCAGTATATATATATATTAAATATCTCTAACCTAAATACTTGGTCTGAATATTAATTGGTCCAAACCTGCTTAGCTTTCTGAGATGAACCAAGAATGGTTGGGTGCTACCACATGTTAGACACTTCAAGTATCACCTTAAACTTTAATGTATAATTCACACAACATACAAAAATTCAGACCTACAGCAATAAAAAAGTACATCCAATTAATGCACAAAAGTTGAAAGTTAGTAGAAATAGATAAGCTGAAGGACAAGAAGAATTCTACAGTGTTGTATCTGAGACCTTTACAGTAACTAATTATAAAGAATGGTCATTCAGCACAGTGATCCCCAATCTTTGTGGTTTGGTGGCCTGGCGGGGGGCGAGGGGAACTGGGTTGCGTGAGCAGTGGGCTGGTGGCACACACATGGGTGCACAACTCAACTTGCACAAGTTGAGCTACACACTCATGTGCATGTGCATGTAAACCTCAGCAAACTTTTAATATCTGAACAGATCAGAAAACATCTTGAACATTAAGAGCAAAGGTTCATGCAGGTGGTAGTAAGTCTTCCAGATTAATAAAAATGTAGGCAGAGTTCCAAAAAACACTTCTACAGTCCACAATTTTGAATCAGAGCAAAACATTCCTAATTAAGGCTTTATTATTATGTACTTCAAAATATTTGAATTCTGTATTCCAGGTTATTCTAAATAACTCCAGGAGGAAGGGTGTTACACTGTTACACTGCTTAGTAATTCTAATGATCAGGAAATTCCTCCTTATTTTGAGTTTGGATCTCCTCACCCAATGGTTCTGGTCCTACTGGGTACTATAGAAAACAAATCCATATCTTCTCTGTTCTCTTATCTCCCTTTAGCTCTTCTTCAGACTAAATATGTCCATTTCTTTAACCATTCTTCGTGGGTTTTGATCTCTAGGACTTCACCAACATTGTCACTCTTCTCTGCATTCTTTTCAGTTCCTAGCATCCTCCTTGTATCATGATAACAATATGGACACAATATTCCATGTGTGGTGCAGCATATAGTGGAACTATCACTCCCTATGATCTTAACAGGATATGTTGGTGGATGCAGGCTGAGATTGTATTGGCTCTTTTAAGAACTGCAACACCCTGCTGGCTCAATGGCTCATGCTTAAACTATGATCTACCAGAATACTTTGCTTCCTTTTCACAAATACTATTAACAGTCGAGGCAGAGCCTATCTGTTAATTGTGCATCTGATTTTTTGCTGCCTAAATACAGAACCTGGCATTTCTTGCCATTGAACTACATATTGTTGGATAGGATCCAGTATTCAAGTTTATCAAGATTTTTTTTGAACTGCAAGACTGGTGTTGCCAATTCATTTCAGATTTGTGACATTTGTAACTTTATGGAACATATTTTCTATCCCCTTTTCTAAAACATTTTTTTTTAATGTTAAAAAGCACTGGGCTCAGGACAAAATGTTGGGATACCCCATTGCATAACCTTCCTATATGTAGACACAATGTACTAGCGATATGCAGTGGATATGATTGTTCAGCCAGCTGCAAATCCACCTGGAGTGGGACTATCCATACTATATTGTTCTATTTTATCTTCTTGAAGAAGCTAAAGTATTTTATATAATAATTCTGTTCTTAATGTATATAAATACCTAGAAATGGCTTTGAAAGGAATATTACACTGTGTCATGTGGACGTTTGCCTATAAACAACTTTTCCAATTTATGATTATAGGGTCAATAATAGAACTTTATCTTTAATAAATCTTTAAATTATGAGGAAACTCTTAAGCTTTGCATTCATGGTTTGCATCCATTCAGAAGATATCAAGTGAGAAAAACAATAAAATGGAGTCCTGCTACCCAGCTAATTAGTTTTCAGGTGATGTGGGAAAAAATGACTACAAAATCCAGCCTACAAAAAATCCTGCAACAGTACCGTGTTTCCCTGAAAGTAAGGCCTACCCCGAAAATAAACCCTAGCTTGATTTTTGGGGGTGGATCTAATATAAGCCCTTCACCAAAAATAAGCCCTAGTTTTGGGGCAAGGCACACACCTAAAAAGCAAGCTAGGGCGGAGTGGGGGTGTGGAACTGTACCCTGCACCCTGCACCCACTTACCTTGCAGCCAGGCCTCTTCTCGTTGACCCATTTCTGCAATGTCTTCTGCAGCCAGGCATGCATTTCTCAGTCTCAGGCCTTTCCAGAAGGCCACTGCAGCCCAGAACCGAGCTATGGATTCAATCCATAGCTCGGTTCTGCAAAGACCTCTGCAGCCGAGGACCGAGCTGTGGATTGAATCCATAGCTCAGTTCTCGGCTGCAGTGGCCTTCTAGAAAGGCCTGACTGCTAAATACAGGCTGGGATGTAGCTGCAGAATAAAGCTGCTCCTTCGGCTGCAGAAGAAGTGGGCCAGCTGGGCGGGACTGTCGGTGCCGGAGGTGAATATTAAAAGAATCTCCCAAAAATAAGACCAGGTGTCTTATTTTCGGGGAAATGCGGGTAGTCTTGATTGGAATTACTGGGCTTTTAAATATGCTTTAACCATTCTATACACTAGCCTTTGACCCTGCTAGGGTTGAGATCAGCCATATTTTGTGTATGAGAATGAAGGGGTGAAAATAACCTTCCATAGATACTTATGGGATACTTAAAACGGCTTACAATTCCTGTATTGATGACAAGGTAAAATGTTCTGTAAATAATCCATTAGCTGGATGAAAAAAGTATCATTTCATGTGAAAATACAGATAGAAATAATATAGTGACTGATGTCACATTTGCATGTGTACTTTGGATGGGATAAATTGATGTAGATGTTATAACAACCTTGTGAGCAAAATATCAAATTTTGATTTATCAGATCTCCTTCACAATTCTGGGTAAAAGCCAATAGCTAAAGGGATGTATTGTTAATTTCTAAAATGCTGAACTGATTTCTAGTTGATACTTGTTCTGATGATCTTTTGAGAACATCACACACTGAGGCATAGAACGATGTTTTGCAGTACAGCAGAAATGCCAAAGTTGCTTATGTGGAATATTAATTTGTTTATCCTTAAATGTATTCTTCAGGAGACTCAGTGAATGAACATATAATGTTACATCATACCTAAAAATCAAGTCTGTGTAAATCTGCTCAGTTTTCATATAGACAACCTACTGCAAGTGAATATTAAATAAATGAGATAACATTTTATTTCTAAAGAGTAAAAAATCGAAATGGTGTGCTAATTATGATAATGGCTTATTTCTTTTCCCTCTATTTTTATTTTTTTGCATTTTATTTTAAATAGTGTAATTATTAGAGGTTTGTGACTCTGAAGACTTATTAGCATTGCTTCTTATTTCATTCTTATCTTTCTAAAACAAGAAAGAGGACCCAGAGTCCTATATTCAGTTCATATTCCCAGCAAAAGACTGTGTATTTCCTAGATTGTAGGCCAAAAGAATACCTCAAATTTTAACCTAACCTAGCCAACATCAATCCCATTAATCCAAATTAAAGATACTTATTTTTCTTGGAGAACCTAGGCCTAGCTTTCTGGAAGATATATCTACTTAATTATTTCAAACTGGGACGTTTCTGTTATTAATGTCTATTAAAACATAGAAATAATTGACATCTAGCAACTAATTTTTGGCATCTTCCCTGTCTCCTCTATATGCAACCCCAAATCTTGAGTTTTCTATGTATTGGGAACATTAAAACAAACCCTTTTTATCCTGATTATCCAGATGCATATTTGCTGGTGTGTTTATGGAACCTTCTCTTTTTGAAAGGTCTTTTGATGCAAATCTCTTGTTTTCTTACCCATCTCTGTAATATTGGAAAGGAATATATGACTTGGAGGCCTATTGATTGCAGCCAATATTTAGTGGCCAGTGTTTCAATTGTCAAAGATGTTAGATAAAATGGAACTAACCCATGGAAACAACAGTGTTAAACAGTGCTTTTTTTCTAAAAAAAAAAAAAAAAAAGGTGCCGGAACTCACACACATCATACAACCCGCCTTGCCTACCCTACAAGGTTCCATCCCAAAAAGGTGCCGGAACTCCGTTCTGGGCGTTCTATGAGAAAAAAAGCCCTGGTGCTAATATGCTTTTTTAATAAAACAAGTGGAACGTTGTTGTCCATAGCTTAAATGATGTTGGTGGGACAAGGGTAATATTCTAACCAAATATGCATCAGTTATGGCTATTTCCAGAAGATCCATCTACAGTAGAATATGCACCAGTATAAGAATGCACACATTGGGAGGGGAGGGGGAATATAGGCTACATTCCTACAAGTGATAAGGGACAAGGCAAAGAAGGGAATGAAACTAGGACAAACTAATGGCTTAAATTGATTAAATTCAAATTGATTAAGCATCAGTATTATTATTTCCTGAGCATTTGATATTTTTTTCTTGTTTATCACATTAAAAGTTATAATGTGAAGCAAGCTTTGGAAATATTCCAGAAATTGGATCCAAGAGATTGGTGTGTGTAATATTGCTCCTCGACTTGATTATACATACTTCATTAATCAAATTATCCATTGTTTTCACATGATTTAGTTGGACTTCTGGAATCCTTTGAATTTTTATAATTATAAGTTTTTCAACAGTCAATATGGAATTAGAAGGGGCAGTGAAGTATTGTAGAATGCTGAAGTTTATTAGCATTATGATCAATTACTTGTTGTAAAAATAATGGAACTTATTAAGACTGAGAATCTTAAAAATAGTATTGTCCCACATCAAACCTACGTTTAATTAGATGCTTCCTATGGAATCTACCATAAGAGTTGGTTGATGCAATCTTCATGTAGTAAATGCAAACAATTAGTATAATTCAGAATTACCCTATTGATCAGCCAATCAATACAACTGTGTAGTACACTTACAATATTCACATTTTTCAAATCTTCATTCAGAAATCTGTGCTTTTATTCAGAACTTTTCTGGAGGAAAAGAAAAGCATGTTGAAACTAACCTCTAAGCCCCAGTGTCTGGCAGGATGTGGAAGAGGGAAAGCAATCTGATCCACCCTGCCCTTTGGGAATATCTTGCGCATGTCTTTACAAACAGGTTTGTACAAGCTGCAAGCATATGGGCTGTTCGGCTATGGAACAGGCCTTCCAGGCATGTAGACTTTTTGTGGAGCAGAACAACACTGGGGGCAGGAGGGTAGCTTTTGAAGGTTACGTTTGTGTTGGCTGCACTCCTGGCTTAGAGAGAGGAAAGGCAATACCCTAAGGCTATTTCTGGGTGGTGGTAGTTTCAGCTTGAAGACATGTAACTGCTTGAGACGAGCACATTTTTGTATGGTGTTTTGTGTGGGTTTCCCTCCCCCCCCGTTGTTCTGGAACTCCTATTACTTTTTTGGTGATTAATTTTAAACCTTTGGCATAGAGTTATATCCAATCTCTCCTCTTCCCAGAAAGCTTTTAAAAATGAGTTGCATAATTTGGTTTTGTTTTTTTTCTTTAGAAAGCAGAATTAAACGTAAGGGCTAGCCTGCACTGATGCTTTATTGTTTTCAACTAAAACCCTAGGCCTTTTCTTCTGATTTAAATATTGACAGTACTGCAATAGATTGCCCTTGCTAGGAACATATTTTTTGTCAGCTGTCATAAGGATCCGGGGACAAAATTGCAAGTTAGAGCAAAGATTATATCCAACCTATGAAATGTCGAGCACAGTTTTATTATAGGCAAAAATTCTAAGGCCAGATTATATTTGGAAGATGTGCTGAAATAAGAACGTTGGGCAGGAAAGTGAATTATAAACTTAATTTCTAATTAAAGGCTTAATTTACAAACTGAAATTCAGTGACAAAAATGTAACATTAGAGTAAGAAAGATTATCTCCTGTCAAGTATTGTGCTGTGAAGTAGATTTTGCCAGAATCTCAGCTGAGTGCTTGTTTGGTAAACTATATGTATGAGGCCCCATTATGACCCCATTTTGTCTATATCTGTATTAAAAAGGCTTTCTTCAAGAGGTTTGAAAGTCAATATCATCAGCTTTCAGTCTACGAATGGTATCATGAGGGGTCCTTAGTGCTCTCTGAGGTAGGTTGTTTTCTTGCAGATGCTTCATTACCCAAACTAGATAACATTATCAGTGATCATCATCATCATCATGAGCACCAAGGATCTCTTACTTCAACCCTGAGCTACAAATATTCTCCTTTATTGAATGGTATCATCATATAGAAAAAAAACAAGTTACAGCTGGTAAATGTTGATATTAATAGTTTGTCATGTTCTGCAAATGCTATCAAAACTTAGTTATTTGGAGTTTACTAGCCAGAAACATAGATGAATGGCAGCTGGGGGAATGAGCTGCTTTGAATTAAACACAGACATTTAGAGTGCCATTAGTTTAATACTAAATGAAAAGATGTAATAAAAACTTGATATACCATACTCATCCTCCTGCTTTAGATTCATTCACCCAGAGGTTTACCTTCTGTGAGGAATTTTGCAGGGAACACTGTCAGTTCAGGTGTGGAAGAGCTTTTTAATGTTGTCATTACATGCCTAAAGCTGTTTCTTTCCTCCTGAAATCTATTGGCTTTTGATACCGTGGACCACAGTATCATGCTGCGGCGTTTGGGTGGGTTGGGAGTGGGAGGCACTGTTATGCGGTGGTTCTCCTCCTTCCTCACCGACCGTACGCAGTCTGTATTGGCAGGGGGACAGAGGTCGACCCCAAGGCTCCTAACTTG
>NW_015386571.1:616990-633281 GCF_001527695.2 Protobothrops mucrosquamatus | reverse complement strand
CCCCATCGACCTGTACGCTCCCACAGAGTGGGTCTTCTCAGGGTGCCGTCGGCCAGACAGTGCCGGCTGGCGACCCCAAGGGGGAGGGCCTTCTCTGTGGGAGCTCCCACCCTCTGGAATGAACTACCCCCAGAGATCAGGGTGATCCCTGATCTCCCTTCCTTCCGCCGCGCCCTTAAGACATGGTTATTCCAGCTTGTGGGACTGGCCTAGGGGAAACTTTTAGAGGGGGTTTTAATTATAATTTTAATTAGACCAATTACTAATATTTCCCTTTTAATTAACTTTTTAAATTTGTAGTGTGATATTTTTGTATTTTTATCCGGTTGTTAGCCGCCCTGAGTCCGCAAGGAGAAGGGCGGGATATAAATCTAAAAAATAAATAAATAAATAAATAAATAGTAACTTCTCAAACGTCATCTTCTTGTTTTTCACAGTTTAAGAAGGCCATGAATTCTTTTGAATTTCTTTTGAAATTTACCATTAATTCTTTTGAAATATCACTATGATAGTGATTTCATAGTGAGCCTGGCTGAAATAATGGGCAATTGTTCACCCATGTTTTGCAAGCTGCTAATAACCACCAAACAGCTTTTACCAACAGTGTTTAAGGAAGCCACTGGTCCAGACATGTCAAACTCGTGACATCAGGTGACATCGCGCAATGTATCGGGACGGTTTTGCCATTGCCGGCAGTGGGATGGGCGTGGCTTCTGGATGACATGGCTGGCAGTTTGACACCCCTGCACTAGTCCAATGTCTAGTCATACTTATGTGTTGTCTGCAGTGGTGGGATTCAAATACCTGAACAACTGGTTCTCTGAGTGAATGCAGGCCTGGGCCTCTGAGGCCTAGAACAGATTTCTGGAAGTGATATCCACACACTTCCTGTGGGCTTTTCTAGGCCTGGGAGGCCTCTTCCAGGCCTCCTCGGCCTAGAATGGACTTCCAGAAGCAGCATGGGTTCAGCCACTTCTCCGAACTCAACAATATTTAACTACCAGTTCTGCCGAACAGGTGCGAACCGGCTGAATCCCACCACTGGTTGTCTGTAATACTGCCTGCTTCAGCAAGTTTGAATACCACCACTTTTGCAAAGTGAGGGAGTGAACAGTGACCATCACCTCAACCATCATATTAGTCATGCTTTATGTTGCCATTCTGTTTATTGATTAGGATGGCTTGATAAATTCATTTCATAATACTTTTCACTCTTTTTTGTTGACGTTGAAACTTGAAGTATTGTTTTTTGAGTAACTTTTCAGTAATTCACAAATCAAAATCACATTTCTGGGCACAAAAAGCATGTGTCTCAGGTTTTGGAGATGAAATTACAGTCCTAAAGATTTAAATATATATATTCCTTTTTTCTCTGCAATATGCTGAGTTACTGTCCCAGCCCCATGAAAGTGACTGGTACTTTGGTTGATTTTGTTGTTACATGCACTAAAAATAGTTTTAAAAAATATAATACCAATGGAGAAAGCTTTTTGATTGTTTTAATGTTCTCTTTTAGCTTTTCCCTCTTCTATTCCCAATAGGAAGTCTTTAATACATATTCTTTTCTAAATGATGTTGCATGTGAAATTGGGAATTTTACTCTGTTCTCATAATAAACAGTCATTTCATGTGAGGTTCTCCCCTCCCTTTTGGTGGATTCCAAAGCCTTTGTACCTTTCCTGGTTACTGATTGATGGTTCTGTACTATGTTTCCTTTAATTTTGCAATAAACCAACAAGGAAGCTGAGACCACAAGTTTACAGAGGATGATTTATTTACTCAACCAGATTTGCAGGGATGACAGAGTCAGATTTAGTAGTTTCAGTGTGGTCCTGGGGAGGGCAGGAGATGTATTTGAGAAAAAAGCACCATAGAAATAACGTTCTTATTCATCCATATAGAAGCAGATTTGACTTTGTTTCTGGAGCAGTTATCTATGAGAAACTGAAGGGGTACAGGATTACACAAAGATGGGCATTAAAGGCAATGCCACTATTAAATTACCAATTTTCATAAGTTTCAACCCCCCCCCCCCAATAATTCTGTTAAGATATGATTTTTTTTGTTTCTGCACAGGATAGAACAGGAAATCTGAGAACACTCTTAAAATAAACTATATATGATAAAAAAAAATCTGTGTCTTCAGTAATCACAGTCAAAATGATATGTCTCTGGTGTGCCAGCTTCCTTTCCAACTCTTCCATAGAGAAATTTCCTCTGAGCTGGTATAAGCTGGTATATCCTCTGATATAAGAAGGCAGCTTGAATAGAAAGATTATGGATAAAAAGTGGTACATAAGGCTTCCTATATTATACTGCATTTTGGTGTTTTATTTCTTAAGGTGGCTGCATAATCATTAAGAAATATCAGTTTGGTTTATGAAATTGAAAATATCCAAATGAAATCAAATACCATGTAGTCCTAGATCACCAACAGACATTCTCCATGAAAAAATAAAACTGTAAGAAGAGATGTATGTTAAGCAATTGATAAAACTGCAATTTTGAGACTATTGCCCATACAGTTTTTTTTTAAATACTGGGCCTTTCATACTAAAGAAGGTATGTAACAGCTCAAGTAAATACGTTTCAAATATTATTCATTGAATATTATATGTATTGTAACACATTAGTCAACTCCCCTCTAGTAGATTTTATTTTTACAAAATATTTAAGCTTATAGGTGAGCTTTATAAGTCAAAATCTAATATTGAAGTGAGTAAAGTGTTTGGATACTAACTGATGTTTAAAATACGCAATATTCTGCCTTGTATGCTGTTCAGTAATTAAGCAGTGGTGTTATATACTGTATTTGGAATTTCTGAACCATCCTCAACATGGAGTTTATTCTAGTAATTTAGATCCAGGGATACAAAAGTAGGAATTATCGTAGCCAGATTATGCTGTGAACCAGATGTAGGTAAATGTAGGCCCTCTTTCCCACTGTGCTGTCCAGGACCTTCAGTGACAAGGTGCCGAAACTGTTTCAAAAAGCACTGGCAAGATAGATACCTATTTCTTTATGTGTTTGGGCAATTTTCATTTGTGTATAAAAGCTGCTGCATGAAAATGTGAGGCCTAAGTAAAATGTTTGGGTTTGTTGTTGCTGTTTCAGTGCACAGTAAGGATTTCTACCCAGAGGGCATTCAAGGAAACAAAGTGAAAATGAAGTGGGACTGAAAGCATAAAGTCACTGAGAAATGTTATATTTCTTCTTTTTCTGACAGAAAGGAAAATGTTTCAGATCTCCCACCTAAGCATACAGTAATTTTGTAATAGTGTGACAGAAAAAAAACCCCTGTATATAGATAGTCCTCAACTTTTGTCCATTTTGTTAGGATGGTTTGAAGTTACAGCAGTGTTGCAAGAAATGACTTATTCTCAAAGTTACAACCATCACACACACCCCTGCGGTCATGCTATTACCATTTGGGCACTTGGCAGCCTCCTTGCGTCCTGCTTCAATGGTTGAAGCATCCTGAGATCACATGATTGCAATTTGCAACCTTCCCGACCATCTTCCGACAAGCAGAGTCAATCATATATCTTAACATCCACAGTGATTCCCTTAACGACCATGGCAAAAAAGGGTAGTAAAATAAGAAGCAGTGATGTGATACCTCACTTAATGACTGCACCTCTTAATGATGAATGTTCCGGTCCCAATTGTGATAATAAGTCGAAGACAACCTGTATTGTGATTCTGAATTGATGTAGAGATAAAGAGAGCACAAAGAATTACAATTAATTTTTTTTGAGAATTTGGGAAGACAAAGAACTTCAGAATTGGATTGATCAGAGATACTTGGGAAAATGCAACGATTGAACACAGGCTATTCTCTGGTTTCCTAGCTTTGGTTTAATAATTTGGAAAAAGCTAAAGCTATTTGGAAATGTAATTGTTTAGTAAGTGAGTGATTTCTATATTAAATTATAATTATTTAGCTCTATATATTTGTTGGTTTTTTTCTTATTTATCTTTTATGCAATTTATTGGCTGTGCCAATCTGTATATACCAGAGGCCATCAACCTTCTTCTGAAACTTTTTTTTTCTTGGATTTATCCATGGTTGGCCTACTGGGGGTCAAAAAGCACAATAAATCTCGTGCCAGTGGGTGTTGCACATTGGCGGTTGTGACGCATATTTTGAGTGACGGAGCCATAGCAGAGGGATGAAAGAGCCACATGCAGTTCCGGAGCCGCAGGTTGCCCACCCCTGGTATATACTATTCTTTTCCAAGGATCTTAAGGCAATGTAGGTGAAATTACTTATTTTGTCCTCGTAACAACTCTGTGGGCTGAAACAATGTGTGTAGCCCAACCGGAGAAGAGGAGAGAAAGCAAACAGAAAATGGAAGGGAGAATAGATATAACAACAAAACACATGTGTGCATGTGTGTGTGTTTGTGTATACATATACAAACATATACAAACATATACATACATACATACATACATACATACATACATACATACATACATACATACATACAGATACATATATTCATATTAAACCTTTTCAAGTCTCCAGTTGTAATGAGGTATTTTTTTTGTAACTGGAAACTAGCAGAATAGGACTTGTTTAATGAAATGGACTATGAATTACAGAAATTTAGTTTAAAAAAGAAATATATAAAAGTGATGTGACATGAACAAGCATACAATGGTACAGAACTTAGTTTACATTGGAATAAATTTGAAATGACCACATCACACATGGGTTCTCTTGACATTTGTGAATAATGTAGTTAGTGTCAAACATCTGCCAATAAAAACTTTAGACCATGTCATAATGTGGCTGCACATTCTGTATATTAATCTAAAATGTTTCCTATTCATTTTCTTCACAACTCTTACTGTTTAGTCTTTATATTTCTGTTCATTTGGAACTGGTATTGGATTAATATTATTAGTGCTTGCTTTAATATGAATCTATACTAATACTGAACCACTTTAGCAAATATTGTTATGTGAAGCCATCAATATTCTATCTATCATGTTGAATTTACTACTGTGGTATTGAAATATGTATTCTGAATTTGTTGTTTCTTTGCCTCTTGTAGTGTTTCAAATCTCTTCTAGTAATGATGGTAGCAGGATAGAATTTATTTATAGATGACAAGTGGCCCCCAAATTGTGTTTATTACCTTTTGGATGTCCATCACTTGCCCAACAGGAAGGAAGGAAGGAAGGAAGGAAGGAAGGAAGGAAGGGAGGGAGGGAGGGAGGGAGGGAGGAAGGAAGGAAGGAAGGAAGGAAATTTGCCAAACTTTATGGGAGGCAAAGACTCTTAGTTGTCACTATTAGACTGACAATGGCAATGAACTCTTCATGCATGACGAAAAGAAATAATCTGGTTAATACTGCCTGACCCCCATAAATTTGTAAAACATATAGTCTGCCTAGCTTGAATCAAGGGGCCAAACTTAATGCTTTTTTATTTGTGGCAGTCAAAGATGAAGGGAATAAGCGTATCTTTATGAAACAGGTACACAGTCTAAGCCTGAGTCGTCAATATCTTTTAAGCTTCTTCACTGGTCCAAGAACCCTAGGAAAACAGAGTTTTGATTCCAGGTTGAATTTCAGATTTCTGTCCCAGTGCTTGATGATGAAGATGAATGGTATTTAAACTGAGATTTTTATTTTATTTTTTGTCTAATTCTTTATTGTGCAAGGATGATTGAAACTACACAGATGTAGCCAAAGTTATGATAATGCTGCTTTGGAAAGCTATTGCCAGTTTCTGAGTTATACAAGGAGGAAAGGTACTGTTGTGCTAATATCCTTCATCTAGCCATTGCATGGCTATCAAGTTGACTTCTGTAAGAAGACAAGTCCTGGAATCTTATGTTCTGACAGCAACATTGACTGGCAACAGCTTTCCAAGTTTCCAGATAGGAGTCTAACAATACTTGGATTTGACTTTGTGCTTCCTGCATTCAGAATATGCGCTCTGTCATTATATTGTTACAATGTTCTAATTATATGAATCCTCTTGGATAACTCGATGTACAGTCTCTTCCCATCTTAGCATACAATTGTAAAGATGAGATGCTCCAATTTATTTGTAACCCTTGTCTTTTTCATCTTTTATTATATCATTTATTCACACTGTACCAGCTTGGATATCCATCTGGCTCTTGGTGGGCGTTGACTTAGAAAAGAATTATTTTAGTGATCTTTATACAGGCACACTGCCTTGAGACCTTGTAGCATTTATCACATTTCATTCTGGCTCCTCTTTGCTTTCTATCTCTCTATCACCTTTCCCTTTGAACAGAGAGATTCCTTCCTCTTTCCTGCCAAAGAAATGAGGTATAATGTGAAGTTATTTAGTAATTTTGAGCTGAGTTTTGAAAGGATCTGCTCTCTTCAACATTTTATTGAGATGCTTCTATACTTGATCCAAATGTTTGAGAAAGGCGTTGAAATGGTGAACATTATGGTGGACGTTGAGGGTTGGCTACATTTTCTGTGTATGTCTGAGGTAGCTATTGTGCCTACCATGTAATTCTAATACTTTTTCCTCCTCCATGTCTGTTTGCAGGTAATCTTGACGAATCAGATTACCACATGGCTAAGTGATGGCCTTGCTGTACAGGCAGACCTCCTGTCTCCAGTTGATGACTTGTCCCTGTCTGAAGGTAAGCAATCCTTTTTATTACAGTTGAAACATAACTCTGATATACATCTCCTCAACCATTTGTAACATTCATGTTTAAGGAACAACCCCAATATAGTTAGTTATCAATATAAAATGAAGCTAGAGTTTAAAAAAAACATTTCTAAAGTTTATTTAAGACCAGTAGTTTAATTGATCTTAAATCTACAGGTTGGATAGTCTAAGGAAAGTTAATTCATGATTGTGTTGATGGTTTGTTTTGAAATAAATAATACAAAACACTCATTCAACCGGTGCATTACAGTTAAAAGCAAGGTTTTAGGTATTTTTGCCAATTTAGTATGAGTTGGTGATGTATTGACAGTAATTATCAATCACTGAAGAAAAAAACAGAAGGGTTTGTTATAAAAAGAACAAGTATTCTCTTTTGAATTTGTTGTATTCTCTTGCAGTGTGGTAAACTACAGGTGTAATGGAGACTGAGATTTAAAGAAACCTTAACCTTGCATCTGATAAGGATATCACAATTATGAACTTTGGGCAAAATGTTTCATTTAACCTTATGTTCCTTCCCTTTCCTTTATTATCTATTTTATTTACAAAATACTATATAGTTTTGATTTTCTAGCATAGCTTCTTAGACCTGGAGTGACATGAATTCATACAGTTTAAGAAATAAACTTTGTTTCTAGGTCTGTTACCTTAGGGGATGCAAGCAGTTCTTTGTGCAACAGGGATAAGCAATTATTTCACAGACAAATAGCTGAAAGACATAATTTTCTCATTCTGATGTAATAGAAGCCTAACATATCCTAGATCAAAAAGTAACAAAATAATGTAATTAACTTTTTCATCAATTACTTACCTGTATTCCTCATTAGAGGACATTGATAAAAAAAACTACCTATAAATACTTACATACTATATATACATAGTTATTTGATTTTATACACTTCTGTTTGTCATGGCTGTGTGGCAGGACGGCTGCATCTGGTCATTGTCACTCATTTAGCACCACCCAGGAAGCATGTGTAGCTTAAGGAATGCTATGGATGCAGATGACTATTGAATTGGATATCCAGTTATGAGGCCACTGCTCTACCCCAGTAGAAGTTTTGTATATGATTCATGTGGATTATATAAGAAGTAAGAGATTGCTTCTCTTTTGTCATGTTCTCATCATACGCTAAATAAAATAATAATAGTTATTTGATGGGAACACAGAGACACCTATTTGGGAAGCAAACAGAAAAAGATATGGGTAACATTCATATAGAAAGTGGACGATTGAAAGAAAGCAGCTATATACGGTATTGTAGATTGAGGGGTGGGGAGGAGTCAACAAGGAATGGTTTAAATACAGGACAAATTATTAACGTTGAAAGAAAAGTGCTTTTCTCTGGTTAAAGAAGTGAGTTAAAAATGTGAAAGTGGCCTTAGGGTGGCTTGAATTGTACATCCCTGAGCTATGGTAACTTTTACTAATTCTTGTGAAAATGACATGTACAAAGAACTCTCAGAAGTTTTTGGTTCTGCGGAGTTGTTTAAGGAAAGCGTCTCAAGTATAAGATGTTCCAGCATGTTAGAAACCGAAAAACACTTGAAGGAATAACATTTTATACATGGTGGGTTCTTCCCTTCATTGTTACAGCTGCAAACTTTTAAGATCTATTATAGACTTGTTTGTACAAGCTCTTCATGAGTTTGTCTCTATATTCTGTAATAAAGTGATTCATGATTTGCTAAGTATTTAGCTTTACTAGAAAGTGTTAAACAAATCATAAATGATTAAGTAACTTAGCAGTTGTACATCCATAAGAATTAGCTTCCTGCAATTAAATATGTTGAATTGGTAATAAAATACCTGGAATTAGTTATTCAGTTTATTTCAACTGACAGACTCCAATTTCTAAGAGCATCAGATTTCATCTTTTCTACCAATATCTATCTTGGTATTCCCCTCACTAAGTATTTTGTGTTGAAGGAACAGAGAGAAAAACTAAGTGGGTTTGTTTTAGGAGAGACAGTAGTATCACACACTTTAACTTCTGTAGGAGAATCCCAGAACCAGGGAGCAGGACTAGAGGAGAGTTGCCACCAATAAGAAGTCACCAGCCCCTGATGTTCCAGAGGAAGCAAGGAAAGCTGAGCCAATTAACTTCCAGGGTTGACTGACTTAAGCTGTGGTAAGCTCTCAAACTTCCATGGCATCATGGGACATGGAAAGATAGTGCTGACCTCAGAACAGTGCTACCTGATAACTGGTAAATAATAAAAGTGTTTCAAAATGTTTTACCCGTGCATACCTAAAATAATTCCCTTGAAAAATAAACAACTGGGGGGAAGGGGGTTATATTTAAGATGTTAGTGGAATTATTGTCTGGTAAGTTGGGTCTCTGTGAAAGTGATATTTCAGTTATGCACTCAGGTATGCTGTAGCATTGAAAAAGTTTAAACATGTTTGTAACTTTCATAGTATCGCATAGCCTCTATACTGGAACTTAACAAAGAGTAATTTTAACGGCTGAAATATTTCAATGGCTGCTCATAACTATTTGAAATTGGGTCAGATGACAGCATTTTGAAAAAAAAAGAGAAGTAAATTTGAAATTCGGTATTCATATCTTAAGGTGACGGTTGTGAATTCTAACTTCTTCTAAGTCACCATAGGAACCTGTGAAAGGGCAAGAGATTATGCATAAATAAACACTGCATCTCTCTTGTTACAGAGAAGTTCAGACATGCTGGCTGTCTGCACATGTGTAATCTATGCTTTGTTTATTTATTGGCATCACACTGACATCTTAGCTAAAAGAACCATTTTATTCCAAATAAAGCTGCCAGGAATTAGAAAAAAGATCGGGGAAGGAGGGGCTGTTGAAAGAGACGACTAGAAGTGAATTGTGTCTGAGTGGCCTCAACTGATTACATACTTCCTCCAAGGCAGCTCTGTACACATGGATAAATGCTTACCTGACTACCAGAGGATAAGCAGTGCCTACTCTAATCTCCATTTTCCAACATTCTTTTTGTTTTGAAACAATAATATATAACTACTTGGACTTCATTTCCTTTTCCTACTCCTTTCAGTTTTCTGAATCTACTTTTTCTGATCCTCATGTAGCCCACACTATTTCACCAGCATTTAATTCCCCTGGTGTCATTGTGCTCGGTATTTAGGTTTAATGTATTAAAAATAGTATACTGGCCACATCCTAGGCATTGGAATATTAATTAATTTTCCTACAATATTTCAGTGGTTAGTCTACTTTTATCACTTACTGTTACCCATCAAATCAAAACACAGAACATAAATAAAGTTTTGGAAACAATCTTATTTATGCATTTGTTTTTATACTATATACAAGCTGAGACATGTTAGAAATAGAATACATAATATCCATTCTTAACATATGTTATAGAGGCTAATGTGCAATTTCTATGCATGGGGAAATCTTTATTAAAAATGGAGGAAATGGTTTGGTTTTTATTTTTCTTTAATTGTAAACAATTACAGAGTTGCAAGGAAACTTAAGTATTCAATTAAACCTTGAGGGGCAGGATTTACCATGTCTGACTGCTCTATGTGTTTGCCAGATGCTTGTTTAATTGTCATTTTATTTTTCCACCTCCTTAAAAAATCTGTGTTATATTATGGCTCATGATTAGTTACTATTGTTGTTCAAATACATTAAAATGTCAACTATTTCTCTCATTAGGAGAGGGAGAGAATCAAGCTAGTCCTTTTCAAAGATATATTACTCATTTCTTGTGCTATTGATTAAATAATAACCATTAATGCTCCCTGCCAATATGAGTGGAGGGTAAGAAAAAGACCATTATTTGGCCTGAGGGGAGAGAGACAGAGAGCCATTGTGTGCATCCTGGGCCTTAAGGAAGTGAAGTGAGGAGGATACTGGCGGTAAGATTGGTCATTAAGAAGCACTTGGATGCAAGGATATCTCATTTATTTTTCTGTTTATATGAGTATAAGAGGAGATTGGAGTGCAAAGGAATGAAGATGGATGGTTGGGGCCTGATTTTAAGAGATACATCAGGAAAATTGGGGAGAAACAAGCATAAAGAATAGCTTGGCAGATAAGGTGGGGAAATGCATCCTGGATGACAATGGCTAGCCTTTTTAAGTGATTGTACTGTGACAGTGATTGTACTGTGACAGTTGTGATGGTAGCCTCTCCAGCTAAAATTCTGCTCTTCAGTGCTAGGTCAATTGTTGTCACAACATCTGTTATCCAGTATTTAATCCAGGATGAAGGTACTGCTCTGGCTTGTGTCACAAAGGCCTGGTGTAGGGTGGTGGTGCAGGGGAAGGGTGGTGGTGCAGGTGAATTTATATTGATTTCTTCCAGTTCTTTTTCCTAGAACTGGAACAGTAAAGGGAAATGATATAATAGCACACTAAAATCAGAGGATAGAATGGTCTATGGGGAGATCATCTCACCAGCAGATGCTCAAAATATATTAATTTTGAGTACTTGTTGCTGCATTTCAGTAGCTGTGACAGTACAGGTAGTCCTCAACTTACAACCACAATTTAGCCCAAAATTTTATAATAGCACACTAAAATCAGAGGATAGAATGGTCTATGGGGAGATCATCTCACCAGCAGGTGCTCAAAATATATTAATTTTGAGTACTTGTTGCTGCATTTCAGTAGCTGTGACAGTACAGGTAGTCCTCAACTTACAACCACAATTTAGCCCAAAATTTATGTTGTTAAGTGAGACAGGTGTTAAGTGAGTTTTGTCCCATTTTATGACCTTTCTTGCCACAGTTAAGTGAATCACTGCAGTTGTTAAGGTAGCAACATGATTGTTAAATGAATTCTAGCTTCCCCCTTGACTTTGCATGTCAGAAGGTCACAAAAGATGGATTACATGACCTTGAGATACTGCAACCATCATAAATATGAGTCAATTGCTAAGCTTCTGAATTTTGATCACGTGACTGCAGGGATGCTGCAATGGTCGTGTGAAAAAGGGTCATAAGTCATTTTTTCAGTGCTGTTGTAATTTTGAACGGTCACTAAACAAACTGTTGTGAATCGAGGATTACCTATATGTGAAAAGTCAGCATATCGTTCAGTCTGCTGTCCTTGTAATTCTGAATTATTTTGATGCAATTTTGACCTGAAGCTGTATCTTGGAAACTGGAGAAAATTAATACTCAGGACTTAGTTTTCCTTTTTTAGTGACCCAATTCTGATAAAATTAAGCTACTTTCATTTCCGAAGCTTTCTCCTTGTAGACCAGTGTAGTCTGTCTTCCTGGGTGATCTCAGAGTAATGTTGGATTACTACAAACTTCTTGCCTTTTGAAAGATCCATGCCTATGTTACCCAAGGAGGAGCAATTCAGAATCCTCCATGATGATCATGGACAAGTTTTAACCAGTATATGGTCCCATGTATGGAGAAAAGGCTTAATTTGGATTTGATTTCTAGGGAGCTGGTGATCTGAAGTTTAAGGAAATCCATGTAACTTTGCTATCATGAGCAGATTGTACCTTAGTTTTTGCAGGTGTGGAATAATCATTAAAATAATCTAACACAGGCATCGATGGATTCAGTTGATTTCCTGAGTAGGAAATCTTGCAAAGCTTTATCAGTCCATTGTTTTATTATCAAGCTGAGAACAGTGAAATGGATAGTATGTCAGAGAATTCCAAATGGAGATACTCTTGGGATGGATCATATCAAATGAAGAGTAAAGCTAAATGAAGATCCACTTGAATTACTTTATTGCAGTAGGAGTAGCAACCGCTTTGATTTCACTGTGTTGCTTTTCACTCAAGATTTTGAAGGGAAGAGCCAATACAAAAAGATGCATATTGATTTGAACTTCGGGAATTGGGGCAGTTTATATGAATTATTTGGGGCAACTACTTGCCTTTTTAGTGGATTATAGATCTTAAAGATATGGACAGGATATGTGGAAAGATTAAAGTCATCACATGTTTACTCAGTCATTGCTCTTTTTGGCTATTTAATGCTATCATCATGGTGCTGATCTTTGTTAATATTTACTGTCCAATTCCAAGGGAACAATTGTTGTCTGTTCAATAATGAGGAAAAACTGGAATTAATTCTAGACAAATTGGAAGAGCTATAGGAGAATAGGAAATGGGCTTAGAAACTGAAATTCAAACTGCTTGGGTGGAGTTGTACTTCTCTCAAAAGAACAGGCGTGCACTCTGGGAGTGCTCCTTGATCTTCAACTGATAATAGAAGCCAGCAGTAGTTTGGCTTAATGAACAATTATACCTAATATGAGCAATTATGCCTAATGTGTCTGCTTGTGTCCCTTCCTGACACTTAGGGAAAAAAATCTAGCTGCAAAATATGCACGTCATATCATCATCACAGATTTCAGTGGGAATTTATGTGCAGGACACAAAATTTTCCTTCACATTACTGAGATATTTTGCAATCACCTGTGAATGCCAGGTTTTTTCATTCTCCAGTTGCTTGATTGGGAGGCTTGTAGTGTTCGATATGTGTTCGTAGCCTTCTGAAGTCAACAGGAATAAAGTCTATTGCAAGTCAACCTCAACATGCTTTGTGGAAGTTGGGGAATAGAAAAAAGGCCATGTGAAAGAAGTCTGAGCTTTTCTGATGACAGATGTGTGTCCCCCCCCCCCCATTTTCTCTTAATTACAATGCCTGATGACCATTTTGCCTGAATTAAGATTCAGTAGTGCGGGCCATATTGCCTTATTATTAGAATTGGTTTCATATTAAATAGAAAAACAAAGTTAGGAATCTATTCAATTGCCTAGTAATCTCATTAGTATATGATTATTAGGATCAAATGATAAAAGAATATGCCACATGTTCCTGAACTCATATTTATTTGAAAGCAAAGTTGGAAATCTCATCCCTGAATTCTGATGTTAAGCCTTTTCCTGTAATTATTAGACACACTGAATTTTCCAAAATATATTGCCTCATTCTTCTTCTTCTTCTTCTTCTTCTTCTTCAAGATGGACAATATTAAATATTTATTTGCTACTATATGTAGGGATGTGGGTCTATACATATGTTGTTCATAGTATGTTTAGGTGTGTGTCATGTATGTGTTTCACTTTGAGAGCGGGCAACTAAATTTCATTTTTGATGTGTGCCATTGTGCCCACAGTATAAAAATGACAATGAAGGTTATCTTATCTTATCTTATCTTATAAATGTATGTCAGTGTGTATGTAAATGGACCCAGAAACTGTGTTACATATTGATAGAATAAAATTGCTTCATTGAGCAGGATGTGCTCAACTAAAGGATCTTCTAAAGATGGAGAATTACATAATTCCACTCAGGGAATTCTTGAGAAAACAGCAACATAGACCATGTATTACAAATTCTTGGAGACCTACTATCCTGAAACTTCAACCATTTAAAACACGATTTTGGCTTTTGCTATAAATAAATTTAATTTTTTAAATTACTGAATTGTTTACAGTTCTTCCTTTAAACCCAGCTGACAAAATCTATTCCAGATGTTGGTAGGCAAGTATAGCAAATGGCAAAGACAGAAAATAAAGTTGAAATTCAATGAACAGGGAATGACTTGCTGTTAAAAAAATATAGAGCAATAAGAGAAAATTGTCGGTGAAATGTGATATCATTTTAACAGGAACAGAATTATTAACTTATCTTATTCATAGGACATCAAATTTATACTTTTCTGACTTCAGAGCTACAGGGGATTGGCTGATGAAACTTGAAATTGTTGTTCTATAACCTTTGCTTTTATATTAAACAAATGATCTCAGATTTTAAAACAGCTTTTGACTCCAGGGGAAATATGCCATTAAGGAAGTGCCAGAAATGTGCTTAATTGATACAATCTTTGAAATTCTCTTTAAAGGGTGTTATTTCCCACATACAGATTTCTGGGAAATGAAAGAGCCACAGTTCATACATTTACCACAGGCCAGGGCTAAAAAGTTTAGTTAAAGATGAGCATAAGCTTTTGCTGCATGCAGGTAACTTATAAAACAAGGCTTCTATAAAAACTATATAAAAGGATATGCCCTACTGCACAGAGATTCTTTTCAGTTGAATTTGCTTCTTTTACAAATATGACTAGGGATGGGAGGAAGAAAAAAACAGAGTAACAAGAGTTGGAAGGGACCTTGGAGGTCTTCTAGTCCAACCCCCTGCTGAAGCAGGAAACTCTATACCATTTCAGACAAATGGTTGTCCAATCTCTTCTTAAAAACCTCCAGTGTTGGAGCACTCACGACTTCTGGAGTCAAGTCATTCCATTGATTAATTGTTTTAATTGTCAGGAAATTTCTCCTTAGTTCTAGGTTGCTCCTCTCCTAGATTAGTTTCCATTGATTACTTCTTGTCCTGCCTTTAGCTGCTTTTGAGAATAGGTTGACTCCCTCTTCTTTGTGGCAACCCCTTAGATATTGAAACACCGCTATCATATCACCCCTAGTTCTTCTTTTCATTAAACTAGACATTCCTGCAACCCAATTCCTGCAACCATTCTTTATATGTTTTAACCTCCAGTCCGCTAATTATCTTTGTTGCTCTTCTCTGCACTCTTTCTAGAGTCTCAACATCTTTTTTATATTGTGGCAACCAAAACTGGATGTCGTATTCCAAGTGTGGTCTTACCAACGCATTATAAAATGTATTAGCACTTCATGTGATCGTGATTCTATCCTTTTATTAATGCAGCCTAGGACTGTGTTGGCTTTTTTGGGAGCTGCAGCACACTGCTGGCTCATATTTAAGTGATTGTCCACTAGGACTCCAAGATCTCTCTCACAGTTATTACTATTGAGCCAGATACTACCTATATTATACCTGTGCATTTGGTTTTTCTTGCCTAACTTACTTTTCTCTAAATGGAATAGAATAGAATAGAATAGAATAGAATAGAATAGAATAGAATAGAATAGAATAGAATTCTTTATTTGCCAAGTGTGGTTGGACACACAAGGAATTTGTCTCTGGTACATAAGCTCTCAGTGTACATACAAGTAATTGTGATAATCACGATCATAAACAACATGAAAATACATTCATCATAAATCATAAAATACAACCATCATAAATTATAAGATGCAACATTTAGTGATAGTCATAGAATATTAGCTAAGCAAACAACATACAGTAAATCATATTAGGATACTAAAAAACAGTATAAATTGTAAGATACAAGCAACAAAGTTATAGACACAAGAAGATGATAGGTTATAGGAAAGATGAGGAGTATTATAGTAATGCACCTTTACTAAATAGTTTGACAGTGTTGTAGGAATTAGTTGTTAAGCACAGTGATGGCACGGGGAGGGGAAAAACTGTCCTTATGTCTAGTTGTTCTGGTGTGCAATGCCCTATAGTGTCATCTTGATGGAAGAAGTTTATGTCCAGGATGTGAAGGGTCTGTAGATATTTTCACAGCCCTCTTTCTTGCTCGTGCAATATACAAGTCCTCAATGGAAGGCAGACTGGTAGCAGTTGTTTTTTCTGCAGTTCTAACTATTCATTGAAATCTATGTCTGTCTTGTTTGGTTGCAGTTCCAAACCAGAATTTCATTTTGTTAAAAAGGGCCCAGTGTTCAAGTCTGGAGTATTGGCTATTCCTGCCAGCTTGTTGTCGTCTGCAAATTTGATGAGTTCTCCTTCTATTC